>NW_017728931.1:31394280-31430247 GCF_001723895.1 Crocodylus porosus
TTTTAGCTAGGAGACATTCCCAGATGCTTTTGGTGAGCCATGGGGGCTTTTGCACCCTCCTGCCCCCTTTGATCCGTGTTGGGATTACCTCCCTTTGGGCTTGGAGGATCGTCTCCTTAAGGAGCAACCACTCTTCTTGGACACCTGGCTCCCCTCCCCTCTGGGACCTCAGTGCCTCCCTGACTATTCTCCTTAGCTCATTGAAATCTGCCCTCCTGAAATCTAGGGCTGCTGCCTTGCTGTAGGCCTTTGCTATCTTGTGCTGGATGGTGAATTCCAGCAGGTGATGATCACTGTCACCCAGGTGGTCGAGCCCCTTCACCAGGTCATCACCTGTGGCCAGCACCAGGTCCAACAAGGCGTCTCCCTGGTGGGGTTGTGCACCTCCCGGGTTAGATGGAGGTCCTGCATTCTGGCTAGGAACCTACGTGAGCAGTCAGACCTGACTGACTGCTCTTCTCAGCAGATGTCTGGAAAGTTCAGGTCACCCATGATGACCACGTCCTTTGACTTAACTGCCTCCGTGAGCTGACTTAAGAATTCCTGGTCTAGCTCTTCCCCTTGGTTGGGTGGTCTGTAGTAGACCCCCACCATTAAGTCTCTTTCCCCTCGACTGCCTTGTATCCTCACATCCCACTCTCCACATCACTTTCCTCCCCCTCCATCCAGCCCACCCCTCCACTGCCATTCGCCCTGTCCCACATCTGCTGCTGGCCTGGGCTGATGAGAGGGTGGAGGGTGTTTCAGAGGTTCTCCTTTCCCCTTCCAGGCAAGCTCTGCAGGGGACAGCACTAGCAGCTAGGTGGGATTGTCCTCTCTGTCCAGCTCTCTCCCCACCTGGGCTGCTCCTGGTTGCAGGTGTTCTGGAGCTCTTCCCCCCTCCACCCAAATTACAACTTTTCCAATTCATTTCACAACAGGAAGGAGCTCTGGAGCTGCTGCACCTAGGCTCAACAAAAGGACAGGAGCAAACAAGTTCCCTGTCCCCTGCTGAACTTACAGGAACACCTGGTGGTCTGGGCAGAGGGGAGGAGTGGACCTACTGCTGCTGCTGATGCTTTTTGCAGCTGGAGCTGGCAGGGACACTCTGGAGTCCTGTCCCCCTCCTCCACCCCCACTTCCCACAGCACCTGTGGCTGAAGACAGAGGGGAAGGGAGGGAGGTGCCAAGAGCAGGAGGGATGGGGAGGTCGGATTTTTACCTGATTTATGGACTTAAAAAACATTCTCACTGCTGCTCCTAGTGTGGCCCAAAATGAGGATGCATCCGTGACACTGCAACCCTACTGCATCCACTCCTGCTTCTTTATATCACAATACCAAAACCAGCTAAGACACCAAGGAATACAAAGATAAAAAACAAATGTGGGAGTAGTGCTGATGTTCCAAACCATGAAATGGTGCGGTACCTTAAGTAGCATCATTGGCACGGTATCTTAAGCACCTTGTGAATAACCTGGCCTTTCCATCCAATGAAGGGAGCTATTTGTCTCAATGGCATTCTCATTTTGTACAACAAATGCTAGGATTCAGAATGCTACAGTTGTCAAAAAAACAACTATTCATTTAAAAACAAATTTCCTTTAACTAATACACAAATACAACTTGGATGAATAGACTGACTATGGTAAATATCAATTTTGTGTAAAAACAATGGGAAAAATGTGTTTTACAATGTAAATATAATCTGAGCCAGAGAGAAATGTTTGCACCATGAGAACCACTGTAATTCCCAATTAAGTGTAGTCTAATAGATGCTAGCATTGTTCAGCCACTGTGGAGGCCACCAGTAATATCACCCAGTCAGCAGTCCCCCAAAGCTCTTGTTTGTTTCTAAGAGATCAGGTCACACCACTCAGTTCCCCCCAATTTATTTAAATCTGTTACTTTATTTCAACTGCTAATTATCTCTCACAACAAACAGAGCCTTGTCAGCTGCAATTACTGGCATTACAATAGATTATCAACAGAAAAGTGCATCTTGAAGCAAGAAGGGTTGCCTTGGTTACCAACCCAACATGCTTTTGTGTTGCATCTCTAACCACAATTTTTTGATTACCTGAAATATTTAATGAATGAAACCATACTTTTTCTCTCTTACTCCTATATTAATATTACATTCTATGGGCTAAATTTTACCCTGTAGAATTCCCATTGAAGTTAATGGCAGGTGAGAGTAAGAACTCACAATACATTTTTAAAGCTGAAAGAAAGGGCTGTGCATTTTATATGAACACAGTGGGCCCAATTCTGTCCTTGGTTTCATTAATATAATGCAGAAGTAACTCCTAACTTCATGAATTGCTCCTCCCTTGCATTAGGTTAAATGAAATAGCATTTGCCCAGTAAGACAAACAAGTAACCTACTTGAGTCAGTAAAGCCACAGTAAAGCAGATCCTAAACCACAAAGCCAACAGTTAAATGTCTTCAGTTACCTAAGGAATTTGGGCCCTCCTTTCCATCTTCTGTGAAAGGCATGAATCAGAGGAAATTCAAAGTAATTGGAGTTGTAGTAGTGTAAACTAGATGAAGCTAGCTGATTGTAGAAATTTGAAATTAAACACAGTTACAAAAGTTTGGTAACAGCTGAGAGACAAAGTCCCATCCTGACTTAAAAGTCTTATTGGAAGGCAGGAAATAAACTATAGAAGTAAATAGCCAATTCACAACAGGGGAAAATCAGCCCCTAGATATCTCACGAAAACCAGTGGTGTTTGATATATATAGGCCCCTGATGCACGTTACATTTAAGACATGATTAACAGATTAACTGCAACTTAAATAGCAACTAGCTGCACATGCAACTCATTTTAAGGCATGATAATCGAGTAAATATCCTAAAATGAACAAGAGCTGGGACCTGTCAAAACCCTGTGTGCCACCCCACTGAGCAACACATGGGTGTTCAAAGGTCTTAGTGTATGATATAAGCCTGGCATCAGGCTGCTGCAGCCCAACATTGAGCTCCCCATGCACTGAGAGCTGTGTAAACCTCGTGTCACCCAGCTGGGCAGCATGCATGGTTTTATAGCTCCCTGTTTACAGGCTCCCCATATGCCAAGCTGATTGTGGACTGGGGCCGGGGACCAGTTTGGTTTCCAGCCTCAGTTGACAATCAGCTGATTGATTTCATCTTCCTAGTGCCCAAAATCACATGGCCTGACATGTATGTGTGGCATGGCAGGGCATGTGATTGTTGAGACTGATGATTAGATCATGCCTGAAAGTGAATGTCAATGAGGGGTCTTAGTGACATTCAAAGGCACTTAATAAAATTCTCTGGTGTCATAAAATCATTTAAGTAAGTTGAGGAAAAGGAGGCCAGTGATTGTAATACAGTGATTACTTTGTAGAGACAGTTGGACTGCTTTAAAGTTTAACTATTAATTAAGAAACTGAATTTTAAGTGAAAGTAAAACTTTAAAATTGTCCAGCTGCCTAACAGGCACAGCAGCTGGGATGGAGGAGGGAAGGAGGTGAAGACTGATGGAAGGAAGAGTGTCCCCAAGGGAGAAACAACAGCACAGAAGTAGGCATGGACATTGCTGACAGCAGTTTGTTAGGCTCTGGCAAATGCTGCAACAGGTTCTTTTGACCTGGTTCTCAATTTGTACTTTTTGGGGGAAGGCTTCAGGAGGATGCTTGTTCCCAAACCAGTTTGGGGTGTTGAAAAAGACTGGCAAAACAACTAGTGATTTTTATACCTGAGACACTTTAATGACTTCGTTTGCCAGGAAATGCTGGGACCCCTGTGTAATGTCTCAAATTACGCACATCAAAATGAAGTACCTAAAATTGCCATTAATACTAGCCATGCTTAGAAAACTTGGCACTTACTGGCCACTTTGTGCTTCAGCTGGCATGCTAGGAAACTACAACCTGTAATATTACAGATCTTTTTCTAAATATTTTCCACAAATATTTGAAATTTGTAATGATTTTCTTCACCTGTGTACATGCCCTTTTTTAGTTTGTTACTAAATTTCATTGCACTGCTTCTGTTTAACCTCTTTTGCCACTCAAAAAGTATAACGAGCTTAGAAAAGGAACGTGGCTGGCTTTACGCTGAGTTAATTAGTCAACATGTTTAAAATGCAATTTGACTCTTCTGGACCAGGGGGCGGGGTAGGGGTAAGTCTACCCTAAATGATTACTATCCCTCCTCTGGTGGGGAATAAGTGGAAAGAGAGAGGAAAAGTGACGTTTCTTAAGGCCTTTTTAATTTCATTCTACAAATTAAAATTTTCATTGCAAATGTCTACTCTCTTCAGAATTTTTATTTTCAGAAAACTGACAACTGAAATGTTTTTGCTAAAATCTGAGAAATTTGCATATTTTTGTTTTGTTCAAATAAAACTCAAGTTTTTCTGTTTAAATTTTTAAGGGAAATGAAGACTTTTTTAAAAGAGGAAAATGCCATTTCCCATCTCTCTCTCTCTCTCTCTTGCTCATCCCATCATCCTATGACTACTGATCAAAAGTCACCATATTTTCACCCAGTGCTTCCATTACCAATAATGAATGATCCCCTAAAATGAATAGTTTGACAGAAAGACTTAACATTCTCCTTTCCAAAGGTACACACTCAGGAAGTAGCAGTGAAGTGTTTCATTCAAGCCGTGGCTGCCTAATGAGTCTTAGGCCATGTGTAGACAAAACAAGAGGTGTGTGCGCACAACACTTGAAAGCGGGCTAAATGCTTTTGCACCACTTTAATGGTGTCAGTGTTTGCATGCCTCGGCAGCATATTACACATTAATTCCAGCCACTGTAGGAAATTCAGAAGTGTAACGCACCTTAAATGACTTGGGGTGCACCTAACTAAAGCTCCTTTGAGGAGTTTTAGTTTGCAGTCCCTACAGCCACAGACTAAAGCACTGGGCTCCGTGCAGCTCAGGGGCTCTGCAGGCAGCCTGGCACCACCCTGGGAAGGTAGGCTCCACCCAAGGAAAGCAGCGAGCCTGATCTTTTTTTTCCCCCTCTGCCTGGAGCCTGCCTGCCTGCCTGAGCTGCGCGGGGGCCCGGTGCTTCTGTCCGTGGCTGTGGTGCACCCAGGAACGCCTGAGCGGAGTGCCTGTGGGTGGGTGCCATCTTGGGAGGGCCACTGCTGCCATGGAGGGAAACACCAGCCCTCACCCCCCCATAGCCAAGGGCTCACTCCACCCACTGGCAGCTCACCTCCCCCTCCCCACCAGAGAGAGGCAGGTAAGTCAGCAGGGTGTGTGCACAACGTAGGGGTTTAATCAGCCCTAAATTTAAGCAGTGTTTCTGAAAACCCACCACTTCAATTTAGGGCCCCTGTTTCAGCTACACATGCCCTTATAGTGCTCCTTACTTCAAAGAAGGTCTGGCAAACTTCTGGGTTTGGACTACCCCTCCTCTGTATCTGCTGACACCTAAAGACAGATATGCAGAGACCTGTGCTACTGTTCAGTGTACTACTCAAGCAGCCACTAATGCATTTTTCTGCTTTCAGTCAGTGTTGGAATATGCTGGAGAGCCTCCCTGCTGGGGTGTAATAAGCTTAGGAAAGGGCAAATGCATGATTTGGCCCATTACTGTGAATTTGCCCCCTTTTTTTAACATTTACAAAGAGTTGTCACATAGCAAAACTCCAGCCCTGCATACAATAGGATGTTGACAGCCATGTGATTTCTAGTTGTTAATTAAGGGCTATGTGCCCACTCATCCTAAACTGTAACAAGAAATCCTAAATTATTCTGACAAAGTGAGAACAAAATGACAAGATTTCCACCACATAAATGAAGAACCTACATACATTAATCCTAAGCAATACCCAGGGGCAGGTGACTCCCTAAAAGTTTGAGAAGGAAGCAAGAATTTGCACATTTATAAAACTGTGAAGTTGTAGGACTATAAGAACGTAGGGTTGGAAGGGACCACACAAAGACCTCACAAATCCAGCCCCCTACTTAAGGCAGGATCATCTCTGACTAAGCCATCCACCCTATTCTTGAAACTTCTAGGGTTAGAGATTCCACAACTCTAGGTAGCCTATAAGTCTGCCAATTTCTGGTAAAGTGTTCTTGTTCGTGTGTCCACACTGCAATGTGACTCAGGGACAGTTTAGTGACTGAACCAAATGCATTCTGTCTGCTTTGTGGATAGTTTGTGCAATCACATTCCTTGTGCCTTCCTAGAGTGAAGTAGGAACACAAATCATTTCGCAGAGTTTTTAAGTTAACTGGAAGGAACAAATCCATTTTTTTTAAAAGGCATTTTTTTTGCATGGATTTGGGAAATCCTTTTGCTTGTTAGGAAAAGAAGGAAAAGCACAGGGCCAAACAGAAGAATAATCTTATTAACTGCATTTTATGACCTGGGATCACAAGATGTTATCTTCTGCACCGACAGAGAATGTCCCAAATAGCTTATGATCTAGGAATTCATGTATGTTTTGCAGCAGCCAGATCCTCTGATCACTCATCACTTTTGTTGTTCCCTGAATTCCCTCCAGTTTATCTTTAACACCTTATTCTGCATTACTTGCCTTTAGGGGGTGAGGGGAAGGTGGGCATTGAAGATGCTGGTAGACTTTGGGGCATGCAAAAATTACAGGATCCTCATTTGTTTCTATTGAGTATGTTTGCATATTGGATAGGGAGCCCCTCTAGAACAGAAAAGAAACTACTGATAGTGTGACTACTTGAAAGCTGGGTGGGAGGAAAGAGATTTTTATTCACTTTAGAGGTATGAACAGAGGAAGAGTTGTCTTTCCTTGGTCATGTGTGGGAAGGGCAATAACAGAGCAAATACGTGGTGGGTGGGAAAGGGGGTTTTGTCAGTCTGGCAGTGCTGACAAAAATAAACTGCTTCCAGGAGGACGGTAGGGTAAGAACTTGCACATTAAAAGCAGATGCAGAATTAAAATGGGCCATTATGGCATTCATTGGGGATTGTTTTTTAAAGGGCCTAAGGCCTCTAACACTTCATCATGCACATGCCAAGTATTAGACAAAAGTGAGCAAGTTATATTCAAACCAAGAGGAAAAAAATATTTGATGCCACTATTGTAAGTATGGGTAAGTGGAGGGCATTCAGTACAAGCCCTGTGTTGAAAAGCCACTAATTGGGTAAATCCCCTCAGTCCATAATAATGACAGATTTTCCTTCAGTAACACTAAGAAAAATCCCTGATGTCAACTGTGGCACGGTGACACTTGCTTCCAAAAAGTACTGAAGTAGCTCTCATGCCAAGGTCACCAGCATTTTTTTACCAGGCTCTTGTTCTGTATTTGGAGTGCTTTTGTGGTGGAAGAAAAACCCTGTAGTTGTCACAAGTCCACAATATTTTTGGGGCTTATGAAATATCATGCATAAATGGTTTCATGAATCAGGTCAGCTCATGAGGCTAGTCTGTCTATATAGCTAACGATAAACTGTGTTTGGATTTGCTATATGGTATCTAGCTTCTACAGGTAGCTAAGAATAAGATGTATCTGTTTGTATGTTTCTGTGATTTAGTATGTTTGATATGAATGCATGTTTATGTTTATAGTATTATTCAAAAAGGGTAATCACTACGGATTTGCATCCCAGATGGCTATGCTTAACAATTGGCCAGACAGTTGTCCAAAGCACATGAACAAGGCCTTTCCAGAAAATGGTGAATTTATATTTCAAAAGGGAAACATAGAAAAGCTGACACCTGGAAATGAGCTATTTAGAAATTCTCCCAGCTGGAGTAAAGAAGTGAGAGACCATAACTATCACTCTGACAGAACTAGTAATAATTACATCTGAAAGGATGTCCACCAGAGGCAGAACATTATATGCATAATATATGAATCATGAGAATTCAACTGATGACCAGGTAAGATACTATATTTGGTATAGGCCTGAAGAGGTAGATGGTATCTAATATTACCCCATAATTAGGAGATTTTGTCCAGCTAAACCACTAGATGACATTGCAAGCTGACAGGGTAGCAGAGACTTTGGCTTGGTCAGAAGTGGAAGCTGCATTGTTAGGGTTAAGGTATAGGTGCTTTATTTATCTTATATCCCCTTCTGTATGCCAGATATACTTACTGATTCTTATCTGTGCTCTTGTTTTTATAAGGGCATGTAATGTACATGGCTGAAGAAAATCATTACAAATTTCAAGTATTTTTGGAAAATGTTTAGAAAAAATCTGTAATATTATGGGTTGTGGTTTCCTAGCATGCTAGCTGAAGCACAAAGTGGCCAGTGAGTGCCAAGTTTTCCAAGCATGGCTAGTACAGCCCCTAACTCCTCACATTGCTCTAACTGTCCTGAAAGAACAAGCTACTTATTCATGAGGACAAGAGATAGGGTCTGTCTCAATGATTCATATGATTATACTTTTACACTGGAGGATGGGGTCTGAAGACTGACAGATTATTATTGCATTATCTCTTTGAAGGGAGATTAGTGGACATTATATGCACTATTATGTGTTATATGGAATATGGAAATGGTTCTGTTTCTTTTGCATTTTGTTTAAAACAACAATTCAACAATGAATAGGCATAAATAAATGTTTGACAGTTAGATATTACTTGCCACTAGCAGTATTCAATTGCTATATCTAACTAGGAACATTGTTTTTATTTATATTTTCATCCATGTCATGGGGAAAGTGAGGTCCTTGAAATACCACTTGACTGACACAGAGACTTCCTTGGAACCTGGAGTCCAGTGGCCCATCCTCGCAGGTGGCAAAAGCATCTGAGGGGGAGTAGACAATGGAGACATACATTTGCAATTTTTGCAGCCCATAATGTTTCCATGAATTTTACTGACAAACTTTGCCATAGATGCCAAGGACTAATCTGGGGTCAATAGATAGGTAAGTGTACCAAGGCTAGGAAAGTCATTACACCAGCTCTGCTCAGTACTGCTTCTAACAGCAAATTGTGTTTTTATGCAGTGAAAATACAACTGGAAAAATGCATGCATACTTAGAGCAAGACAGCCTAGAGATTTTTCAGATAATACATGATTGGTGATGTCATCTAAAATTGACAGCTTCTCAGACAAAAGGAAGGAATTTGACTTAATGAGTTCTATGGGTGGGTGTATAAGCAAAGACTTTTCTGTGAATTATCATTATCTAGGAAAGGCAATTTTGAGTTAAATTGACACTTCAGTAATTAGGGGCCAAGTGTGAGAATCTTGGTCATTATAACTATTTAAATTTCCAAATTGCTTATTTTAGAATTACTTATGGTTGAACTGCTACTGACAGTCCCATCACTTTTCATTCGTAGAAGACTTGATGGGCAAATGGGTGAGGCCTGTACTGAACATTCCTAGTTCCATATTGGTACCAAAATCACCACCCAGAATAGAACAGAAGGTGCCTACCCTTGTCAGATGTAAAGTTGATACATTGTGACTTATTCTACTGTTTCCTGAGAAGTTAACCATGTATGTTAAATATATTAATTTACTGAAATATTAATGAGAAGTATTGGTAAATAAACACAACAGATCCTGTTCTACCTATTGGGTGTCTGACTGCCATCTTATTCCACCCTGTTCAAATCTCTGAAAAAAAACATTATATAACAAGCCATCACCTTTGTCTTGAAATTATGTCTCGTGAAGCATCAAGGAAGTGAAGCACTCGCACACCTTCGCATGAAATATTGTTTTGAGGACTCAAACAGGGCTGAATGGGATCACAGGAGAGCCCTGAACTCAGTCAGACACCAGCAGGCTCACAGCTGAGAGCCTGAGTTAACCACTCAAGGCCTCCAAAGAGGTACTGCCTATGGGAGCTTGGGAAAAAAAAAATTTTTTTTAAAACCACTGCTGGCAAGGTATGGGGGCACAGGTGACCCAGACAGAGGTCATTTTAATTCTCTCGTCCCTTAAAATGTGAGAGGGAAGCCTTATTTTTATTTTAACAATTAAGTTGACTTCACATTATTTTGCAAACTTTTAGCTTTTGTGCGTTGGCCTCTTTTTTCCCCTCTTATAAAAATGTATAAACTTGTCACATACTTTGGTTCTACCAACTGAGAGAGAGAATTTTTTTATAGTCCCTTTTCTTCTATACTGTCACTTTTGATTCACAGTTGCTAGGCGTCACAGGAGCTCACCAGAGGGACACTCTCATAGTGTGATTTGCAAACTTTGAAATAACACCCACCAGCAGAAGCACCATATGCTACAAAGTTGAGCAGTAAACTGACAGCAATGTTTCATTTATCATTTGAAATTCAAAAAATGTCAGCATTTTCATATCAACAAATGCCTCTCAGTTAGCAGTGTGTTACACTTCCCCCTAAGTGGACATTAAATAATGTTGAATTCTATTGTACTGCATATAGACTTTTTTATAATGATGGCCACATTAAAATCAAATCATTTCATTGTGGTATGTCACAGCAATACCATCACTTCGATTTGTGAAGTTTCCAAATGTGTATCTAGGTCATTGAGTTTATATATATAACATAGACTAAACCCCTAATCTATACATACATGTGTGTTTTATGACACGTGGTCTCTTTTCTCTCTATAACATTGATTATTCAGTGTACCCTTTTTGATACTAAAATATAGTACCAAGGAAATATTTTTAATCAATCAAAGGCAAACTTCACATAAAACACAAGCTGTTCCCTTTGTGGTTAATTTTCATCCAGCTGCACTTAACTACAACAGAGCCAGCAGAGAAAACTACTTGGCAACACTTCCTAATTAAGGGACGTTAATTACTGCTAAATACTATACTATTTCTATGTTATAAGAGTTCATCTAAATCAATGTTATTACAGTACTAAAGGAATTAATAATGATTTCATACTTAGAAGCTGTTGCCAAACTACCCATTAGTTCAGAGTTTAAAATGACTTTACAATGGAATCTCTAAATCTGCATTACATAAAGCACTGGAACATTCACAGCCAATCATTCTCTGCACTTTTATTATGTATTAATAACTCTGCCTGATGGCATCCCTTTCTTATGACAGAATGTTGATGGGGTGAGCAACAGAGATAGAAGACAAAAGGACCCAGGAGGCAAAAAATCATTTCCCTCCAAACTGAGACAGTGGTGACACTCTAATACCAAAACTGCTATTGGACCTGGTTTGCCTCCACAGTGAGAGTTTTGCCTTTGCCTTGAAGGGGAGCAGGATCAGGCCCACTGACTAGAATGCAGCTCCATCTCCATTTGCACATCACTCTGTTTGTTAACACTCCAGAAAACCAAAAGAGGATTCTACAGAGATCATAGCCCCATCCCACTGAAACTCATGAGTCCTGGCACTTCAAATTATTCTGAACACTTAGGATAAAGGTCTTGCAATGCAAGAGATGCCTTATAAAACTTAAGAGACTTCTCCTTCATAGATTTCACAGATGTTAGGGCTGGAAGGGACCTCGAAGATCATCAAGTCCAGCCCCCTGCCCCAGGGGCAGGATGTCAGCTGGGATCAAAGGATCTCACTTTGTGGGGGTTTTTTTAAACATACCAACAAATCTTAAACTAAGGGTTTTGTTTGTGTGTGTTTGTGTATCAACAACATCCGATGCACATGTTGTATATCAACATTTGACCTCTGCAAACTTATTAAGCATTTATATAATGTCTTCCATGTATGTAAACATTGTCTTTAATGTAAAGGAAGAGTGTTGTATTCCTGTTTCACAGATGGAGAAATTAAGTGTCCTTTGCAACAGAAGACTTGCATTATTTGTTCATTGGCAAGGATCCAATGAAAGATAAGAGCTGACATTTTCTGAGGTGGGCTTTGAGTCTAACACGGGGTGCATGGAATATAAAAAACGTTGAGAACCAATGGGTTATTGTGGATGCATTTACATTAGACACTAAATGCACAGTAAACTAATTATACTGCACATTAGCACATCATGGCAAAAGCCATGTTAATGCCCAGTAGAATGAGTCTACTGTACATTAGCGCCACTAAAAGACCATGCACTGGCACTATTGTGCAGTAGCACCTGTTACTGGGCATTGAGTTACTACATGTTATTACAGGTACTAAATTTAATGCACAGTAACAACAGAGCATTAATGCACATGTAGATGTGCCCTGTATAAATAATTGGCTGAGTTTAAGTAGGGGCTATAAGAAACAAGAGCAAGAAATGAAAAAATGGCTAAAGAAAGGCCACCTGTTAAGGTGCACTGAAGGGTTATTAAAGGACAAGGCCTGAATTGGTAGCTTTGAGAATTCTGAAATTGGCCAAGTTATAAATTACCAGCTTTTCTAGGTTAAGCCAAGGCTGGGATCCTGAGGAGGATCTCTGGGTGTATAAAAACTGACTGTCTCCATTCCCAGGATAGCCTAACTTGGCAATCTTGCTACCAAGCATAGTGCATATAAACAGGAGAAAGAATTTGATCCAATTGACCCTTACCCCGGGGTTACGTTGTCCTGCACTGCTACTGTTTTACATGTTCTGTGAATGGATGGAAGACTTCAGTTTTCCAGTGCTTTCTAGTGTTTTGTCAAACTATTGATTTCACCATTAATTAATTAGTTCTTATTTTGCTGAAAAAGAAAAGAAACATTTATAATGAAGATGTCTTGTCACACTCTGGCAGGTGTGTGTGGATGGGAGTGGGGGTGGAGGGTAAGGTGTAGAGCAGTTAACTACCTAGTATGATTTCTATTTTGGCAGAAATATTTCATGCTTAAAAATCATTCTGAAGTGTATTTTTAAAGGATTATTCCAAATACATGCTGCAAAATGTTTATATGTGCACTTAGGAACATGGCTATGTTACAGTTATAAAAAAACACAGTTTCTTTGTGCATATTTAAAATGTCAGAACCGATTTGCCATTTTCTCACCATCAAACCATGCAAAATAAACTTAGATTCATGAGTGCTCCTCAAGTGCACACATGAACAAATCAATTGGCACATTTTTGTTGTACTTGTCTGTTCACCTAATGTTGTCTTAGGGTGTCAGGAGAAACCCCAGGTAGAGTGAAACGGTTCTGTCATATTAAGGATGTGAAATGGGATGCTTTTATCTCAATAAAAGCACTCTTAAATGCACCTCTAATCACAAATTATTTTAAAAATTGTCCTGGCTTTTTAATTTGTTTTCATTTGTAGGATTAATAACACACCAACTTGCTAAAAATTTTTATTCAGTGCTCTTTGCATCATATTGTGAATTGTGTGCAAGATACTAGGGTTCTTGCATGCATTAATCTAAATCTATGCCATCATCATTTGTGTTTTTAAAGAACAACTGATAATTATATGAATAACCCTTATACTGATTAAAGTTGCCACCAGTATGGACTGCTTAAGCTAAATTCTTCCACTCCTTCCCTGACTGGCATTCCTTTTTAGCATTGCTGTCATTGAAACAAAAAGCTTCTTGTTTGAAAATTATTTATGGAGTGTTGCAGAGCTTTATAATATTTTTATACACAGCTCTGCAAGCCGGTCTCCATTTGGATTAGAGTGTACTCTCAGTTCACGGGATGAGAAATACTTGATTTCTTTTCATAGTTCTCAGTTCAAGAAACATGCATGAATATGTATCATGTCTTTTGACAAACTTCTTTTTTTTGTGGTAGCTTTTGGGGAAAGCTGTGTACAGTCACAAGAGTTAGTGATGGCAGAGACCTGATCATTCATCTATCTTGCTCCCAATGCTGGATTGAACCTATTTGAAAATGTATCTTGTGTTTTATTCAGTCTAGTCCCAAATGAAGGAGCTTCTGCTGCTTTCTTTGGGAGACTGCTGAGCAGCCTAATATACCTTTCTTTCTGAAAATATTTTAATATTCATTCTAAATTTTTCTCCTCCTTAGTTTCATTTAATACTCTGAGTTTAGCCTCCATGTTTAAATAGTACCTTTCCAGCCCTGTGTTTTATACACTTCAGCATCTTACTTCTTGTAATCCACCCATAGACCAGACATGCTAAACTAGGTGCAGTGCATGTACAGAACCAGAGACTGGTAAAGAATAACGGAGGCCTTTGCATGAGAGTACCTTCAGTGCTTTTGGAAGCAAGTGTCATTGTGCCACACTTGACATCAGGGATTTTTCTTGTTATTGAGGGAGAATCTTTCAGGACTATGGACTGAAGGGATTTGCCTGATTGGTGGCTTTTCATACCATAGTCAATAAGATGCTGCTGATTCACCTATAGCATCTTTCACAATAGGTTGGTAAGGTGAGTCTACTCATTTGTCTCTAGTGAATGCCAAAGGGTCTTCATGAAAAAACTGCTTCTCTTTTGCCTCCCCCAGGGCTCTCATCTGTGGAGTCCACTCAAGACTTATTCCTGTCACATCACAGTAAGTAAAGTAAGGGAAGAACATATGCTTGCTGCTTTTACCAGCTCTGCTTCCCTTCCAGTTCTATCACTATCACTATCACTGTTGCCTCCTAGCTAATCTGCTCTCTGAAGGAAATTAGATCCTCTGTGAAAAGAAAATGGGCCAAGACAGCTTAGGGGAAGATGGAGGCCCTTTAAAGGAAGTGGCAGAAAGTACGTGGCACTGTCTTTCAAGGGATTTGTACTCCAAGTATTCCGTGTCTGGGTCCTGCCAAATGCATCAAGAGGCCGCTGAATGGGTCTTGTTCAACATTTAGCTAACGACACCTTGACATTTTTACTAGCAAGAGAAAACTCCCTTTCCTTTTAGGAATGAGTCCTGTACTTCTTGCCCCCATCACAGGCCTACTGCAGTAGGTCTGTACTGAATAGGAAAACAATATAAAACTATCCCTGTTCTATTGCCTTGGAGTCTTGGCCACTGAAGGGGATGGACCATAAACCCTACTCTAGTGTTGTGTGAAGCTCTGTCCAGCTCCATCTGGTCAATTCCTACTTAATAGGGAGGCTTAGAATAAGAATAACCTTACTATGCATTGATGCATCATGTAAAATATCCACTGACCATTTGTGTTAAAAGGTTAGATGGCCTAAACCAGTGGTGCTCAACCTTTTGGCCTTGTGGGCCAGATGAACGGTACAGGGGCAGTCTGCAAGCTGGATTGGACTCTGTGTGGTAGGATTGGGCCCCACATGGCTTTGGCTGGGCCCCTGTGTGCTGGGATTGGGACCTGGGGGTCCCATGGCAGCTCCGTCCAGCCACTCATGCCAGGATCAGGGTCCCATGCTGCCTCTGTCTGGCCCTGGGATTGGGTCCCATGCTGCCTTGTGCACCTGATTTAGCATACAGAGCCATGGCCTGCAGGTCTCTCCACAGACCTGTGGGGAGCTCCGCGGGCCAGATGACACGAAGCTAGGGGCCAGATCTGGCCTGTGGGCCAGGGGTTGAGTACCTCTGGCATAAACTGCTGTAGGACTCCTGAAGAAAAACTGAAAGGGGGTTGGAGAAAAACACCTTGAAAGCAGTAGCATAGAGTTGAAAGTTGTAGTTGCACAACCTAAAACACCTTAGATTTGTCAATCAAAGCTTTTATGTAGTAGAGGCTGCATTTTAATGGATAGAGTATCTCACAGATACTTCCCCTCCCTTTAAGAAATGCATCATTTTTTTTCCCAGAAAGCTAATGTTGGAAAATGCTGTATTGTTTTGTTTTCTTTTAGTGAAATTTAGCAGCTGAAACAAAGAGGTATAATGACACTTTAGTTGTCTCATCTAAGCAGCTCAGTTTGCAAAGACAGTAAGAACATCACCCTTTCTCTTTCACCAACAATACGTAATTTGCTTTCAGTATTAGGAAATCCACAGTGTATGTGCTTCCATGTACGATTTCCTTTCTGCTCTGTAATAAGGACACTCTTGTTCACTAACCTCAGTACAGAACAGAACAAATGCACTAAATGTGAAATAGAGCCAGGTCTACTTTCATGATTTGCCAGCTGTTCTTATACCCATATAATGAAACATGTTTGGGGTTCCAAGCGGGTTCAGGGAGGATGCAGCTAGAGCATGTGGAAGGAATGGTCACAAAAGTAATTATTTTCCACTAGATAGTCTAAAAGGCAGATTTTTCCCCTTCAAAAGTTAATATTAAGTCTGGTGGAACCAACATCTGACCCACATCTTTTTTTCCCCCTCTGACACAGTAGAAAACCACATGGTCAGATGCAGGATGGTCATAAACTTGGTTGCTTCTACAAGGAAGCAGCAGATCCGTGGCTGTGCAGTGATGAACACATCAAATGGACATATGTGGGATCCATGGTGTTTTGACCCATGTTCCTTCCACACTCTGAAGAGCAGTATATTCTTTGATGCTTCATTGTGGGGACTTCTTGTATACGGAGGGTAAAAATACAGCTGGCCTGACCACATGTAGGACTTACCCAGCTGGATCAGATCAGTGGCACAACTACCTTAGTAACTTGCCTTTGCCAGCACTAGATGCTTTCATGGAGGTGCTAGAATCTACTTGTCCATAAAGGAAATTTTTAATACTCCATCAGTTATGTTGGGAAGCAAAGGACTATTTTTTTTGTAATTTTATAAAAATCTCATGTAACACTTTACTATATTCTACCCAGCACCAAAGGAGGACTTTATCAAGCTAGTATCATGGCAGTACATTGTCTGAATGTTAAGGCTATGTCTGTCTGGTGAATTTGCCACGTGCCAGGAAGGCACTCTCAAACATACTGCAATGAACTGGTGACTACTTCCTAAACTGGAAGCCATATAGCCACATCTGTGTGACACTTCAGGCAGGGTAATAGCACTGCTGAGTGTTAGTGCCAATTACCCCACTGCAGACTAATTTAGCCCACCCACAGGATTCCTCTGGCACCTGCTCTGCTTCTGATTTAGGATATGGCCCATCTGGGACAGTGCAGCATGCTGAAAGATACTGTTCTGGAGTCCACTTAATTTATTGTGTGCATATAGCCTAGCATCACCACCATTTCTTACAAACATTTGGTTGCATCTTGCTGTCCCTTCGCTGAAGGGCAGGTCCTCTCTGACGCAAAGCACTCTTTTTTCCCTCCAGTTTATTTAAACAGCTTGTAAGGACCTGAACATGGGACATGATATTTGAAAGTGAGACATGGGAATCCTGCCTTTCTAGAACTACTTTGTATTCCAGTTGACACAAATCTGCTCCATACTAAACACGTAAATGAAGCCACCTCATCTGATCAAGTTTCTAGGGAAGGTGATGACATGAAGTAAAGCATGAGAGAAAGCAAGGAGGAAGGTAAGAAAAATCACCACTGCCACTGTTGCTGCTTCACAGAAATGTAATCTTTTGTGATCTTTGGAACAGGAGGTAAATAATAAAACACAAGGGATGGAAAGAATTAAAATAAATGTAGCGTGTGAGTGCATGTTAAAATAGATGTCAAATTAAAAATGACTGAAAAAGAAATTCTACTGTAGGAAGGGAAAACTGCTCTTCCTTCGGCTTTTTAGATTCCACCTTCATTAGGTAGCAAGTAAAAGAGCTGTGTAGGAGAAAGAGGCCTTTTGTTGTTTCCTTCTGAACTTCGACAGAAGCATAATGCAAGCACAAGGGGATGATTTTGTGGAGAGCAGCCCAGGAACAATTCTCAGAGTGAATTCCAGGAACCACAAGAATGTATTCGTGTGAGACAAGCTTTGGGAGTTGGGACTTTAAGTTTGCAGTACAGTACATCCAGGAAATTGAATCCTGAACTTCAGCTTTTGATCAGTTCTCCAATGCTAAGGGGAAAAAAAAGTATGCAAAGTGGTAGGCTCACACTAACACCTACTTGCAATGGACCTGCAGGCCAATCTAGACACCAAAGATCCTACTCTATTCCCTTCAGTCTTTTTGACACTGACTTTGTCAATGGAATTATCCTTCTGTTCAGTGTAAGCAGAAGTATTGCCAGGTCTTCTTACTGCCATAGGAAGGCTATTGTTGTAGGAGCTTAACATTTTTTTTTCCCTTCATGGTGGCCACAGCATACTGACCTTCACAGATAGAAGGCTCTGCAAAGAAGGCCTCTAAGAACACATTTCCTATTCTGTAGGAGTTGTGCCATGAGTCCTGTAAACCTACCTCTCATTCTCACTGACAACAGCTGACTGCAACTTGGGACCTGTGGGTTGAGGGTAAACAGCAGAAATGACAGAAGCCTAGCCTCTAAGTACTAAAACATTGAACCTTCACCTATCTCCTGCTCTGTATTTGCAGTCTCCAAGCTCCCTTTACGTTTTTCTTTAGAAGTCCTACAGCAGTTTAGACTATCTAAGCTTTTACTGCCAATGGTCAGTGGGCATTTCACATACTATATCTTTGTAGTGTAAGAATAGTCTCATTCTGAGCCGCCCTATTAAATAGAAATTGACCAGATGGACATTCTTCTGTCTCTTCCTCCTGGGCAGGTTGAATCTAATTAAAAATCATTCCCTCTGCCCCACCCCCAATGCATATTTTCAATATCATCCAGATGTTATCCCTGGTTATTTCAATAAAGCACCATCACATTTGAATAAAACATGATTTTTATCCTGGGAGGCAAAAAGCCAAAGTTCCCACAGAATAAATAAAATTAAAAGTAGATCATGTTGTCCTTCTCAGTGCTTTGTTTTACAATATAAAGTTCTTGCGTCTCCTTCAGAAAGTGATTTCTTTTGCTATAGATGCACTGTAGCTATCAAAGTGCAATTTACACTATTTGCAAAAATCTAGAACTCTTGGTTCAGAGATTATACCTTTTATTAGACCAACTAGGAAATTACAGAAAAATTATCATTTTCTGCAAGCTTTTGGGCTTAAATGCCCTTCATCAGGCTCAGGGAAATTTAATGATGAAGGGTGTTTGAGCCCAAAAGCTTGCAGAAAAAGATAATTTTTTTGCAATTTCCTATCTATGGAAATCTATGGAAATTTCTGATCTATGTGGCTGGGCACTGTTGGTGCCTGCCACTTTAAGACCTGAGCCAAGCAGCCAGCAGGTGCTTGATTGCAGCAGCCATTTTAGATCTTTGGCAGCCTATATAAACAGAGCATTTTGCTGCTGGCAGAAGAGGCAGCAACACTGCTTGGCTACCAGGCTTTATGTATCATCTTGGAGGTAAGGGCAGGAGCTGTAGGGGATGGCTTGGAGGCTCCTGGTCCAGGACATGACCTAAAACTGCACCCTGCCAGGAGTGGGTGGTCTGGTGGGGCTCTGTGATGCAGAAGCCCCCAGGAAATGCCAGGCCAGTTACCACCCCAGTGAAAAGCAAGTTGGGGTGCCTTAATAACCCCAGCTCCCACAACCGGGTGGGTTACCCACTAGTAGAGTTCAGAAGGCGGACCCAGGAGTGAGAGTGGGGCTACAGACTCGGAAACCTGTCTTGAAATCCTTTGACTGGTCAATGCTGGGGCCAGGACTGGAAGGGTCAAAGGGCCTGGGGCCCACCATGAAGGACGCCCAAAGCCAGGGGCCTGGGGTTCCAACTGGCCTGGAGGTGAGGCCAGGGCCTGTGTAGCCAAAGGTCCTGGGGGGACCACACCCATAAGGGGGAATAGCTCAGGGAGCTAGGTAGCCTAGAATGAAAGCCAAGTAGGCCACCTGAGTGGAGGGATCCAGGTGGGGTCTGGACTGGAGGATTCTGGGGTCCAGAGTGGGGCCGGTGATGTTAACAACTGTGGATGCCACCTGTGAGGCTTAGGTTGCAGTGTAGGGGAGGAACGGAGCCACAGATAGCACCCCCTGGCATCGGGACAAGAAATGGGTAGCCTCCTACCTCGTTAAGGACTTAATTAGATAACAACAAGGCATGGTAGGTGAGAAGGTTGGCCCAGAATAGGTGGGTGGGGGCTTCAGTAGATGGGCCCTGTTACAGTCTAATAAAAGGTATAATCTCTGACCCAAGAGTTCTAGACTTTCGCATTTTGTCTCAGACCAACATGGCTACCAATACATCCCATATACATGATTTGAAATGTATGCTCTGGATGTAAGCTCCTCCTCTCTCCCACAGTAAATATATAAAAAAAAAAAAATCTAAAAAAAAATACTCAGATACCATTTTTGTTTTGTTCCCTCCATGTAGGCATACAATGAATTTTCTGAGTTTGGTCTACAGTCTTCCACTTGAGCTGAAAGACCTTGTTTCTTAAAAAAAGAAAAGAAAACAAAAAAAGAAATACCTTAAAATAAACTTAGATCTTCAGTCAATAACTTAAAAATAATAGTGGATATATTTGAACCTTGCATCACAGAAGGTTCATTCTGATATGAATTGTACAAGCACCTGCCTCCATTCTAATGGGCTGAACCCTGAATGCTTGGTATACAGAGTCATGTTAGCCCAGCATGTGGCAGCTCAGGCCTGTCTCCATTTACTCTACCTGTTCTGAGGGCTTCTCCTGCAACAGTTGATATCATCACAAGAACCCAGACTTGGGCTCCTCTTCTGGGCCTTGTGACAAAGTAAATTAAAGTCCTTCAAGCAGCTGTCGGAAAATGGAGAAGGTGAGAAGTCAGGAGATGGTGGACTCGTTGGAGGACAACAGTGCATATTTAGGCCCCACAGCGTAACACTGAAATTACTTCCAGTCCTGTATAATGCTGAGCAGAATATTTATCATTAAAAACAAAGCACTAGGGTTTTTTATTTGAAACTTTTTTAGTTTAATTCACTTTTTTCAGCATATCACAAATTTCAAAACAGAACCATTTAAAATGTGGTGAGATAATTTTAATCATTGGGTGTCCAGCAATTTCACAGTATTTAAACTAGGTCATTTGGCAGAGGAGCAATGGGTTGGTCAGAAGACTTGAAATGGATTCAAATCTAGCTGTGTCTAGTAAAATGGGGCAACCATTTTGGCAGGCATGCAACAAAGTAAGCTCCATACCCTCCTTGAGTGCCACTCCAATCCCCTTCCTCAGCTCAAATCTACTGCTCTGCTTTCTGCCCTGTACTGTATGTTTCCGGTCCCATTTGTTGCTTTGCTTGCTTCTCCCAGCCCTGTGCTCCCTGTGTAATCTGTTGCTCTGCTTTATGTTCTCTGGTCCTTCCCTGATCTGTCAGGTGCCACACACAGAGACTGGCCATGTCACTTGTGGCATACATGCCACAGGTTGGCCACACCTGGCTCTAACAGATGAACAGGCTCCCATTATATAACTAAAATAAAAGTCCTGGAACGTACAGGTTTATAGGTTCATAGGAGTCTACCGGCAGATGTGTAAACAGCTGTGTTTGGTACCTATCTATGCAAAGCATGATTCTATGAATAGTTTCTCTGAAATCTATTTGATCATTCACATGTTGAATAGTTAGGGTGACAGAATATGGTTCTTTAATAACCACACCCTTCAACTATGAAAGCTAGAGTGCTATAAGTCCAGGTGCTGTACATGTTCTGAAAGACAACCAAAAAAATTGGGGGCCAGAAAACTGGGAATGTACCTAATTTTTTCTACCTTAATTGGGAACGTAGCTAACTTTTTTCTACTCGATATATATCCATTTGGACTGGTACAGATAAGCAAACATATGCCATAAACATTTTTAAGATTACTCTTGCATGGCTATGCTTTAACAATTGAAAGATTAAGTGAATTGAATGTGTACTGCAGAGGGCATGGGTCTGCCAGATATTCTATGGAAAATTATTTCAATGGCAGTATCTTCTCTTCTCCTCCATTTCATGGGCTCTCAGGTCAGCAGGAGAGTTTGGCTACAAAAGAACAACCAAGCATTTGAATTTTCCTTCAGAAAGACTTCAGTGAAGCTCAAGAGAAACCAATTGAAAAGGATCACCTTCATTTTGAGAAAACTGTATAAAAATGTGGCCATACAGCTCGGTCTGGGAGGCTGAGTCTTGTGTAGCTCAGGAATTGACCAGAAAAACCCAAAGGACCCTGGAATGGGTTGCCTGGATTGCCATTTTAAGAAATAAGCTTAAGATATATTTTCTAATATGTGTTACTGCATCTATTGGGTTTTCTGCATATACTGTAGTCCATTTTCCGCTACTATTCAGCTTTTCCATTTGTCCAACAGCGTTATGCTAGTCTAAACACATAAGACTCTGGTAGCACTTTGGGATAGATATGTTTATAAACCATATTTTGATCTTAAGTTCTAAGGATCTCCTTGAAAACGTAATAAAAATATTCTGACAGCATCTGACTAATACTTCTCATTGCATGCACCTGATTAGCTCCAGTGAAGCCAGTGGAACTACTCAAGATGATAAGGTTAGCACCTTTCTACTTACATACTCCACTTCAGTAATTAACTAATGCATTAAACTTACTGTTGTCTGCTCAGAAGGGCTGCAATGATTTGGATATTATTTTTAGTGTGCTGTTAATTTAAATAATCCTGTACCCACTGTATACAAAATGGGGGAGTTGACACTGACATTGAAAAAAATCACTTTTTTTCAATGTCAAAAGTTTAAATAAAGGCAGAGTTGGAATTCAGCCTGTGAGATCTTCTACAGTGGCAACATTTAGAAACTGACACTTTAAAATGTTAACATGTTATAAAGGTATGTATTTTTTCCCAGCAGAGTAGAACAAACATTTCAAAACAAAAAGCCTAAAAACAGGTAGTTGAATACATATTTAGGAACTTAAGTACACATTCTCTGATTTTCATTTGTTCTGATTCACCAGAGCACTAACTTCAGAAGCAACCATAGATGCTCAGCTATCATGGAAATCAAGCCCCTTTTATTCTGGAGGTCTAAATATAGATGTAGGCACCTAAATGGCTAGTACTCAAGTTTGAAAAAATTGGTTTTAGCTATGAAGACATTTTTTTGTAGAAGAGAGTAATAGCCACATTTCATGTTCTTAGATTACACTGCCTGAAATTTAATCAACATAACAATTAATACAGCAACATATCTATGGCAAAAGCTGCAGACCAATTTAAATGGAAAACCAGAGCAAGATCTGTAGCTCTTAATTAGTGATCTGTAACACTCCACAGATACTTCATATTCTGCTCCAGGAAAGTGTTACCAGACCACTTAAATCTTTTTCATAGTATTTCAGTGTTGCTATTAATAAGCTTTTCAGGCTGGTCTGAAAGAGATTTTGCAAGATTACCATTGTGAATCTTTAACTCTTTCAGAATTGCTTCTCCTTTACTTCCTCTGTTGACTCAAGCACCACCAGCAGATATGAGTGTATTTAAAAATACTGTGAAAAAATGAAGAGGCAAAATTAGCCTTTTAATCTTTTCATATGCACATCGTTTCAGGAAAGACTTCAGGATATTATTTTTTTACAGGTCTCTTACAAAAGTAATCTAGAGTCAATCTCATGTCTAAGCCATTGCGAGGTTGTGGTAGGCTGCATATCTGCCAGTCACATGATGGTAAATCTACAAGGGAAAAGAGAATTTCAGATAGTACCGAACATAACTAGAAATTCAAAAAGTATCATTAGTCATCAAATTAAAGATGCATTGAGAGTAGGTGGATGACACTGATAAACACCAATTCATATACAAACATGTACAGAGTCTGATCCAAAGCCCATTGTAACCACTGGAAAGTCTCTCATTGACATCCCTGGGCTCTGCAAGGCCTATATTATATTTTTTCCCCCCAGCTGTCTCCATATTCTTGGTTATTTAGAGGTTATAAGCTCTGAAGCAGGGACTATTTCATCTTACAACTTTGCACAGGCTGTAGCATAAGAAGAGCTTGAATATGACTATGGGGTTAATTTTCCTTTGGACATGGATTCATGCTGCAAAAACCCAAGCAACCAATTACCACTGCCAGTGAAACTGACTGGAGATCCTGCCATCATACTTAGGCTGTGATGGCGAGGGAAGTCTATTTGCTTTATCACAGCTAAAATCATTCATCCATGTCAGGAGTGTAAAACATATGGAGCCATGTCAGGAGTGTAAAACATATGGAGCCATGTAATCTGGCCTGTAGAGCTCCTGGAGGGACAGGAATTTGGTGGTGGGGTGAGTGAGGTCAGGGGTGGTTGTGTTAACCCCTTCATTTCCCTGCCACTACAACTCACCCCACCAGATCCAGATCCAAAGTGCGTGGAGCCCTGTGGTCCAGATCTAGCCCACAAGGCCAAACCAGTTTGACATCTCTGATCCATGTTAAATTTAAGGCAAAAACCCAGTTTCACATAGAAGCCTGCCTTGACTGTGTATTCACTTCAGGAAAAAACATTTTCAGTAGTTCCTACTGGTGTTCCTTCTTTAACTTTGGTGCAAACAAAAAGTACTTGCTTAATAAGTTTTCAAATGATAAAAAGGTAATAAGTATTCCCAATACTGTGGAGGATCAGATTATTGTACAGGAAGAATTAGATTATATTAGATCGTTTGTATTAATAACAATAGTATGAAATTAACACTACAAAATTACAAAATTATACACATCAGTATGAATGTCAAGAATTTCCATGATAAACTGGGAGATCACAGATTGGCGATAATGGAAAACAGAGTGAGTAATCTATGTGTACTGGTGTACACAAGATGCCCATAAACTGCCAGTGCTATGGGCTGTGTAAAAGTATGTATATTTTCTTCTGGAGACAAGGACAAATGTTAGTATGATTGCATCATTCATAAACAAGAACTTAGAACAGTGTGCACAGTTGTAGTCACCTATATTCAAAAAGAAATTAAATGAAACGGGTGCAGAGAAGGGCTACTATGATTATCAGGGAATAAGGAATTTACCTTATGAGAAGTGATTAAAATAGCTTGTTTGGCTTAGGAAAACAAAGATTGAGAGTGACTATGATCACTCAGTTATAAATGCACTTGGGAGATAAATACCAGGAGGAGAAGAGCTATTTAAATTAACAGGCAATACTGGAGCATTTTTTTTCTTAAATACAGTTGGACTGGAAATCTGAAGAAGGTTTTTTAACCAATCCAGATCATCTGACAGACTTCTGAACAAGGCAGTAGGGGCAAGGAACCCAAGTTTTGGGTATATCTTCCTTAAAATCATGGAAAGATTAGTTGATATGATCGTGACAGTTTGGGAGTTAAATATGTGATATGAAGCTTTCAGGGTTTAATTTGTTGGAATCCCCAAGGGGAAGATGAAAGGAGACTGGATCACTGTACACACAACTGCCTTCCTCATGGCATGGGCCTGTGTTTTGGACAGCAGTCTTAAGGTGATATGTGGCCTCCTGGTGGTAGGTTACATGATAGAGCATTTTTTGCCATGGGGGGCACTTAGGCTTGTAATCCTCTTGAAGTGAGTTTCTGATTTGGAGGCTATGCCTTTAGCTTATAGAGAACTACAGTTTGTGTGAGTAAGTAGGGAGACCTAGGCTAGATGATAAACACTACCATTTCTGGATTAGGTCTTCTTCCCATCATCCTTCTTGAGCTTTCAGTACTTAGAGCCCTGCATCTAATGTCACCCTTCAGGGCTTCACTTGTGCTGGTCATCTGTAGGGGTCAGGAAGACACTCTTTTTCTTCCACTGAATGGATTATTTTGCTTTTGGAGGTTTATATTAAGGTTAGATGTGAGAAATGGGAGTAAGTGCAATGCTGCTTCTGTGGGTACTGAGAAAATATTGAGGAACCTGGCTGGTATATCTTGCTGTCATGTTTAGGTTAAAACTAATGGGTCAGATCTAGGTTCAGGATGAAATTTTCCTTAGATCGGATTGGTAGTGACCACTGGGACTTTTCTCTTCAGCATAGTGCCAGTTCCCTGCATATATTTTACCCAGGAAATTCCCTACCACTGCCAGGTCCAAGGCATTGGAAGTGCCCGTGTTTCTTCTGATCCTTTCCTTTGACATAGTGTAGTTTTCAGAAGTTAAGGTCCTACTAAAATGCTAAATTTCATATAGGGTCCTTGTGGCTTGTGGTGGGCAGGAGTGGCTGGAATGGATGTTCTTCTGGAACTTCTTGGATTTAACTTCTAGTACGTGGCTGTCTGTGCTTACAGAAGACTAGACTTGATGATGAAAGTAGTCCCCTCCAGTCCCTTGTGTCATGGCCCTATCAACATTATTCTGTTTTTTTAATCTCTACCATTTTTCTGAGGTGCCACAGTAATTTAACAGTTGGGAAAAACTGTGTGGGGGGAAGCAGATGGTTTGTCTTTTTCCATACATCTTTCTGCTCAGCTACAGAAAGGGAGGTCTACTCCCACTGGTGCTGTATAAGAAGAGATCTCTCCATGAAGCAACAATGAACAGGATTGTAAATCTGCTTCTCACTGGTGTTGCTTGTTAGGTAGGTCCAGTCATATGCACTGGAGCTCATTCTTCTGATTTGAATGAAATACTGTAGTTAGACTTGGCAGGCCCAAAGGGTTTTAACTGCTTGTTTTTAACTGTGGCATAAAGATACCTGGGGATACACAGACCCCTTTTGCACACATTGCACTCCAATGATTTAGTTCACTGAAGCATGTAAGAACACACGAGGATGAGTATTAGAATGCCTTTCTTTCACAGGTGCTTGACAGAAGGTGACAAAACTTTCTACTCTGTGTACTGATGCTAATATTGCAGAAGGCTCCCTCTTCTATCAGCAGAATGGCAGGTAGCCATGCTGCCTCCAGTGATTAGTGATTTTCCCCCTCCCAACAGAAATAACCATTTTATACCCATGTCCCTTTTTCCAGCTGAAAAATAAACATGACCCAGCTGCAGTGAACAGCAGCAGCAGAGTGACTCCTAGTGGTTGAAAGCCACAAGATCAGATTCCCTCTGCTCAGCACTGTTAGCATGGCCCAGCTTGTTCCTAGGTTAACAGGGATGCTGAAACTTTTGAATCACTCCCCAAAACACCAGAGACATTTTTTAAGAAAGCTCATACAGAAGCAAAACTGCAGTCAATCCTTAGTTAGAAACATGGTCCATTATCCTTAATATGGCCTGGAAAATGTTTCTGGAAAGGAATAAACAAACACACAAGGAAAGCCTTTTTTTCTCTGCTAAGGTGGACATTGCTTGTATTACTAACCTGTCTCTCAATGTCTGCCAGCAAACTACTCGCACCGAGACGAAAGAGTTCGGGTTTTAGCCACTCATCCCCTAGTTCCTCCTTCATCAGCATTAGCCAGGTAAGAGCATCCTTCGCAGTACGAATGCCTCCCGCAGGTTTAAATCCAACCTTATAAAGTGTGACACAGAACACATTTTTACTGCACTGCAGGAGAACTCTAAATGTGCATAACTTGGCTGAGAAAAAGAACCCAAGATTATTCTGGTGTATAAAACAGCTTATTATGGGTTAGATTCAGACTTTGGATAAAGGTGTTGGACAAGCAGAAGTGTCAGCAATAGCACTTCAGCAGTAACCTTGGGAGGCATTATGGCTTAGAACCCATGCCCAGCTTTTGAAAGGCAGTTGCCAGCACGCTTCCTGGGAGTCCAGTGAGAGAGTGAGGTGGAGATGAGACTCCAAACATTTTCTGCCTGCTATACCCCACATCCATGGTCTGGGAGGAGAGAGAATGGTTAATCCTGCGTGCTTGATCCTGTGGTCTGAGTAGCCAGCATAGGGTTGCAAGGGGGAATCCTTATTCCCTTGCACTTGCACGGTGTGTTGCAGTTTAGTTCTAAAGGCAGAACTGTGTTTCCCTTTGGGCACTTAAATGGCAGTCCTCTAGCTCTTTACCTTGTTGCTTTTTGCCCTACCTCTGTGATGTACAAGTGGGCACACATAGACCAAACGTGTGCAGAAGGCTACATGCTGGCCGGGCATGTACATTGTGAGTCCAGAAAAAAGACTCATAGGGAAGGGGAGAGGGCACAGGGCAGCTGCCACTTCACTGAGCCATACATTCCCTATCTTGCACTCTTTTCCCTGGCACCACGTATCTCCTCTTGGTTGTCCAGGGAGGTCAGCTTCAAAAGGAGTGTTGGAGAGGGGACTGGATAATGCCTGGTCTGTGGCTTGGTGGTTAGAGCACTGTGTTGGGAAGTCAGATAAATGTGGATTCAACCCCCGCCCCCCCGTGGGTATGGAGGTCTCCTGCTTCCTCAGAGAGTGTCCTGACTACTCAGGCACTGGGGCTAAAACATAGGAGGGTTTCTCCCACTAGTCATGAGTTTATAGGCACCTGCATTTTCATGATCTGGACACATGTGGCCATAACAGGAGGGTACACATAGCAGTATATCTGCCCAACCAATGTGTAGCCTACTGAACACGCTTAGTCAACATGTGCATGCTTATACATCCACAGTGCAGGGGTAGCAGAATTGCAACCTGTGTGTGAGTGCCTAAAATAGCTAGAAAGCTGCCATTTAGACACACAAAAGGAAAGCAAAATCTTGCCCTAAATGTGTAAACAACACAAGCACAAGTGTAACCTCAGAAATGCAGAAGAGAAGCAGTCTTGATACAGTAGGAGCAGTCTGTCAGGCAGCCTGAAATTTCTGGATCTTACAGAAAGCACGTACACAATATTTATAGACTGCTGGTCTATATTTCAAGCCTTATTTAGTATGCTAAAATTAATATACATAAATAGTAAGTTAGCTAGCTTGACTTTATAAATCATTCTACAGGGATGAATCAAGACGGGTCTGTTCCTACTAGACATGCGGAGGTTTTTTTAATGTGGCAAATGTTGTCTGGAATGACAACATGCATTGGATGTGTTTAACCAAATTAAAACCTCTACTCTGGGGAAAAAATGCAAATCTGAAGTTCATACGGCAAGCACTGTTCTAGCAAGATGTGTTTAGAGCCCCCTGGCTTAAGTGTACCCACATATTTCAGGACAGCAGAATCAATCTACATCATGGTCTTTAGGAGCCATGGAGTCCCTACACTAAAACAGATCACTGATCTGTGAAGACCATTATCCTGCTTTTAGCAGTGGTCCGTATGTGATGCTGTAAGGGGCTATTTTATGGGCTGCTTGAAAAGCAAGGGGAATAAGCAGCAGGCAGGTTTGCTGGTATCTAATGTAATGCAAGAACAATCTGCAGTGTAGTTAACAATGGTGTTTTTACATTTCCCTGCATCTCAGACTGACTTTCCTTCTTCTATCTTTTTAACTCCTCTGTTTTCCTTCTCCTATGAGGAGGGTTATTCTGAGATGTACATTTGAAGCAATGTACAAGAAAAGCAGGAAACCTGTTTGTAGAGTACCATGAGACCATTTCTTGGAAATAACAACAATAATACAAACAGATCATTTTAACTTTTGGTAATATTTCATTTGGACAAGTCATCATCCATATGTAGAAGAAAATGTCTCATATTGGAGCATGCTAACAACATTGTTTCTGAAAGGAACCTCAACCGTTGTAACAGAAAACTTCTGATTTCAAAAGGCACAGTAGTAAAACTGGATGTGGATGGATGTGTATGTGTCTAGTAGCCCTAGTTTTCAAAAGGAAATCAAATTACAGCAACTGGAAAATGCAATATATTAAACCTGTGTGTCTGTGGTGCCAGTGTTCTCTCAGGAAGAGAAATTCTAATGAAAATCACTTTAGATTTCTCCATAACAGATAAACCTTTCGAGAAACTCTGTGGTTGAAACAAGTAAACTTTTTTTTTACTTGTTAAATGAAAAGGTTAAAAAAGAATAAATGAATAATTAAAAAAAAACCCTATTCCTTGCACAATTTTCCCCTTAAACATCCACATTCTAAAAGCTTTTATTTTTGCAAAAAGCTGACAAAGAGTAGACTATCCTCCCCTGTGTTTGCCAGCTTTCCAAACAGCACATCTGACTGCCATAAAAACGCAGAAAAATGGATATTTAATTCAAGAGCAGCATAAGTCTAGCTACCACTTTCCTGCTGTTTCACAGCATTTCATTATTTTGTTTAATAAGTTCATCTCCTCAAGAATTTTCTCTTCACCTTATATTATTAAAAGTAATAAGTTTTTCTGGACTGGGGGTTTCCCAACAGAAAACCAATTTATGTGTGTCCTTCAATAATGACAGGAAAAGATTATTTCCTATTATACTGCACACTTTTCATATCACCACCCCAGCTTATCATTCAATAAATGTTACCCTGCAACCTGTTCCTTTCACTGAAGAAGTTTAATTTCTGTATAAACCTGTTTTTGCAAGCCAACGCCTTGTGAGAGAGCTTCTGTACAGCAACAAAATTACTTTGTTAAAGAAACTATTTAGAAATCTCTTGTCACCTTAAAATTGTCTTCAGTTAATAAAAGCATTTAAAGTCAGTTTACATCTAATTCATTCTCACATGCACACATACTTAATAGCACATTTTAAAGCAAGAATGCATTCTTTTAAAATGAAAGGTGAATTTAACCATTTATCTCAATTAAATGTAAAAACCTGTGTTAACGGGGGCAAATCCTGATTTTTGGCCTATTGCTTTTGCAGCCAGGACCTGTTTTGAGTATAGCCACAAATACAGAGGAATCTTTCATCACAAAGGTGGTAATTTTTACAGGCAAAAGCTGTCATTCAAGTACACATGGACAATCTAGTGTATGGGTCCATGTAGATCTCATTTGGGTCCCTGGCGCACATTACATTTAAGACACAATTAAAAGGTTAATCACGCCTTAAACAGCAATATGTCAAAGTTCACTTTGGGTGTGAGAATACAGTTAATGAACCATAGAGTTATTTCACATATAATATGGAACAGCTTTGTGGCACGCCTTACATTGAATGTATGGCTGCTGCAGGCTGCACCATGATGATCTCAACACAGCCACATGTTGGGATCTGTTGTGTAATTAAAACCCCAGTCAGGGTTTTGGCAATCAGCTGACTGTCCACTGGGCCAGGGGCTGGTTTCAGATCCAGGTTCAGTCCCCCGCCCCCACTGACAATCAGCTGATTGTCGGCACCTGTGTTTTTACTTGCTGATGCAGGGGGACCCCAGGATTATGACCCCGGGCTTCCTCTGTGCTGACAAGTAAGGTGTAATAGGGATCTAATCCCCAATTACAAAATCATATGTAGCATGTCTGGAGGCACAACTGTTCAGATTGCAGCTTAGATCCCACGCAGTCTTAAATTGAATGTCTGTTAAAGGCCTCAGGCTAGCATAAGAAGACATGATGTTTAAATCTTTGCCTGGACTTGTCAGGAAGACTGTGCATACCTGTTACAGCAGGCAGATGTCCTATTACACTGTGGTCCTGGCAGCCTAGAAGGGCTGGAAATGGCCTCCTTGAGACTCTTATCTGAGCCTTTCCCATTGGTAGAAGAACAGAAAGAGAAAGGAGGAATAACCCAAAGGTGGCAACAGAATACAGTGGAGGTAAACTGTGCTTCAGCTATTTGCTGCTTCCTAAGGATCACTGGAGGAGCCAGAGCACAAGGACATGAACAATTAAACAAACTATAGCTCATACACCTAATTATAGCTAGTGCAGCTAAAAAGGGAGTGGGACTTACTGTGGTAATCCACCTCTGTTTACTTTTACCCCATGGTTAGTGAAAGTTAAATAGAGGCAGCTCAGCCCCCATTTGGCTGAAGGGGGAGTTGCTCTAGTTTAGCCTTCACTTACTGCAGGGTAAGAGTAGGCACACTGACTGTTACTGTGCATCAGCTGCTTTGCAAGCAAGTCTCTGCTCACTTTTAACTTGCTGCAATTTGTTCATTTGTCCATACTACAAGTTAGATCAACTCTGAGATGGTACTACCTTACAGGGCTGGCCTAGAATATAAACAGTTTTACTTGGCTGCTTCCTTTTCTATTACTGTCACAAGTGGAAGAACAAATGAACAGAAAAATGGAACTATAGAGCCTGCTCCAACAGTAATATAGAAGGATGGATGGTATTGTATATACTGGATCAGGATCTCAATGACTGTAAATTCAGGCAGCTCCATAAACTTCAGTGCCTATTTACACTAACCTGGGATCGGTCCCACTGTTTACAAACAGTCATGTTAAACAGCCTAATTTGTACACTAATTTAGTTTGCTTTAGTAAGTTGGTAAACTCCACAATGAGTTAGTGGGAGCTGAATCAACATTACAAAATTTTCCAGGGAGAGGTGCAGGAAGAATTACTTCTTAAATGAGACCAAATATGAGAATTTTCTGCCAAAGAGGTAGGCTTCATAAAGTTATACACAAGTAGAAAAAGAGAGAGCTCCAAGGAAAGTCAGGCTGCACCTTTACCTAGCACTTACTCTGTACTAAAAGCAAAGATGCTTGTGACTTATTTAGATGGTCTGTATCTTTTTATATCTTAAGATTTTACCTCCTGAATGAGATGGTTTGCATTTTATTTATACAGAAGATCCGGGTAGCAAGAATTACCTTGTTGCCAGTTTTCCAGTAGAAATCTCTAATGGCTCGTAGCATGACTAATCCTACAGGCAGGGTGGCATTCACAGCTTCTTTTCCTGTTGAGGTCTTAATAAAGTCAGAACCTTAAAAAAAAAAAAAACCAAGAAAGCTCCACAATAGTTTTATTATAGTATTTTTTTTACATGTCTATACTTACGCCATCATGCTTTACCATTATTATTAAGCTGTACATAAGCCCTATGCTATAGGAATTCTTTTTCCTCTGGAGCTGGAAAGCCAGCCACAGTAATGTTAAGAGGCCTGCACAAAGTTTCAGACAAATTCAGGAGAGGAGTCAGTGACAGCCCAGGAACCCCAACCCCTGCCCTTGTCACAAAGCCAAATATCCCTCCAAGACTCTTGAGGCAATTAGTATCAAACAATTAAATTGTAACATCCTTGTTTTTAAATAAAGGTTTTACATAACTATTTATATTACCATTTTGCTGTAAGTAGGCATTGCTTTTACCACATGCTGGTATTCCAAGGTTTCTAATATAATTCTCCATCACGTTGTTTCTCATAAAACCTCATAGTTCCAGATCCAATGAAATACAAGTTAAAAATAAAATGACAGATGGAACGTTCAGTGTAGCCACATGCTACCAGACCTTTAATCTATTTAGTCTAGTATCCTATCAGCAACTTCTGGTAAAAGGAAAAGAGAGGGAACCAATGCTAATTCACCCAACTACTGCTATATTATAAACAAAGAAGGAAAATTATCTTCTTGAACTACGTGCCAATCAGTTTATATTTTGATATATGCTGTATTTTAAAAATGTATCTTGGAAAAATGTAAAACCAAAGTCTGTACTGACTGGCTGCACCTACACGAGATGCTGACTGCACAGTAGCTCATTACTACTGGACATTAGCATTGTGTGACATGAAGCACGATGCAACGCTACTGCACAAATGTAACAAGCTACTGCGCAGTCAGCGCCACCAAAAAACCATTTCAGGGATGCTACTTCGTAGTCATGCCAGTTACTAAATGACTGTAAGCTTTGTGTAGATGCAGCCACTGTGAACATTAAAGAACCTCCCCAAGACAAAGGAGAGTTAGCCTTGGATGGATGGCTTATTTCTCTCTGCATTTTCATTTATTCTTCACTTTGCTTCCCAGCTCTTGCACACTCTTGTTTTTTCAGTTTTTACAGGAACACTGCCCTCCCTACCCCCACCCCTGGCCTCCAAACAAGCCATGTGGGGTCTGCTTTTTCTCTCATAAATGTCACTGGTGCACACTCAAGTGCTGGGAACCTACTTTTTGCAGAAAGTAAAAAGTAGTAAAAAAAATCATAGAATCAGGAAAGTAGGGCTAGAAGGGACTCCAAGTCTCCTAGTCCAACTCCCTGCTCAAGGCAAAATCATTCCTATCTAGACCATCCTAGCCATAGTGTAAGGTGAGACAGTAAGACTTCATCTAAATGATGGCACCTCTACATGCCTCAAATTAATAAGCTGGAGCTGCTTCACTACTGGATAAAGGATAAAAAGGTTACCCGCTGACCCATTATCGTTACATTCTGTAGCACCAAGGGTTATCCTGTAGGGATTGTAACCAAGTACAGGCTAGACTGTTCACTCTTCAAATGCTCCATCTCCTGAAGATCATAGTATGGAAACATAGGAAAAGGTTTCATATTAGTAAGAAGGAATTTTACATAAGGGGCAATGGATTGTTGACTGAATGTTGCAAAGAATTAGACTCATGCAAGCCAGGAAGTTATGTATGGGCAATTCTCATTAAAAGGAAACAGAACTTGGCATTCTTGATAGTCACATTTAAAAAAAAGGAAACAAAACTTTAACATTATCAAATTCTATGTTTGAGTTTCCCTTTTAACTGCAGAGTTTAAGTCCTTCAGTACAATACTTTTTTCCCCTCGTATAAGGTAAGTCAAAGCTTTTATAAGTCTTATAATTACAAGTCTCTATGGTACAGTTTCATTAAAAACTTTCATTAAACAACAGCTGCCCTTGTATATGGTCTTCTAATCAATTTGGTCAAACAGAATGACTTCTAATCAGCTGTTGATAAAAATAGAAGATGAAATTTTAATTCTAATAGATTAACCACAAACTCAAGATAGTCTTCAAAATCCATCTAGCTCTTTTCTCCAGTGGATTTAACGACTATTCAGCAACTCATTACTAAATAGAACAAGATGAACATTTTCCAGTTCATTAAAGAAATGTACTATGTATTTTTGCATTGTCCTCATGATTCGTTACAGGGAGTCTTAATTACAAGATAATGGATAATGGTTATTAAATGCAGACTCCAGTAATGAAGCTCTATTCATTTGCGAGCCTCAGAGACTGCAAAGAGGGGAAAATAAAATTACTAGCTTCAAAAGATTAACGGATCAAATTATTATTCAATTTTGAAAATCTCATTCAGACTTCATAGAAACAAGAAGAGATTAAAAACTAGTATTAGTACAAAAGTAGTGCATTTATTTATTTATTTTTAAATAATATCTTAAGGCTATTACCAGAATAATCAGCTTTAGATGTGATTATTAGACAAACATACAGCCAATTTAGTAGTATCTTCTAACAATGAAAACAATACATTTTTATTTTGTGAACAAATTCTATTTATGCTGCAAGAGGTTACTAGCAGGACTCCATAAAGCATTGTGTAGAACATGGAAGATGTGTGCTAGCAAACAGTACTACAATGTAAGGTATTATTAACATTTTATATTTCACTAATGAAAAAAAAAGGATTTAAAAATCAGCCACTGCTTCAAGAAGCATGTCATTAAGTGGAATGCATGCCAACCTTGTAATAAGAGTTCCTGGTCATATTATTTACTAGCCCTGGGTTTTCAATACTTGAAACACAAATTGCAGAAAAATGTTCAGCAACAGCTGAACAGTGATTCAGAGGATGTTTTATAAGGTCAAAATGTCATTCATTATCTGGCCCACTATTTAAAAATGCACATACACAAATTATAGGCAAGTTTTAAAATATATTCCGAAGTAACTTGTTCATTACTCAACATGAGTTGGAAAGTGACTCATGAAATACTAAGGCCAAGATCTTCAGAAATAACTGCTTAAACTTAAGCTTGTACACAAAGGCATAACTAGAGTGGAGTATATGGGGCTATTGCCCCAGGCACAACTTGGGAAAGGGTGGGAGGAAAAGCAACTGCTGCTAGCAGTCACACAGTCACAATTGCAATCATGGTGGCAAGCAGAAGTCCCTGGTGCCTTTGTGCCCTGACTGCCCAGCTGCATCCGTGTTGCTGCTTCTAAGTCCATATAGGTCCTGAGTTGGGAACATGCAGACCACAAACGAAAGACACACATGTGGACCTGTATTTTTCTGCTGGGGCCACAGGTGCTCAATGACTACTGCATGTCAGTAAGACTTGGATGTCCAGAGTCTTTAGCTAGTGTTGAAACCCCCAGCTGCTGATTTTAACAGAGATTCTGCATGGGCTTTTTATAGATTTCACAGACATTAGGGCTGGAAGGGACCTTGGAAGATCATCGAGTCCAGCCCCCCACCCAAAGAGCAGGAAGTCAGCTGGGAGTCATAGGATCCCAGCAAGATAAGCATCCAATTTGCTCTTGAAGGTGTTCAATGCGGGTGCTTGAACCACCTCCAATGGCAGGCTGTTCCAGACATTGGGGGCTCAGACAGTAAAGAAATTCTTCCTTATGTCCAGCCTGAAACGGTCTCACAGTAGTTTATGACCATTCAACCTCGTTATCCCTTGGGGCGCTCTGGTGAACAGACGTTCCCCCAGATCCTGGTGGTCACCCCTGATAAACTTATAGGTGGC
>NW_017728931.1:31430347-31493391 GCF_001723895.1 Crocodylus porosus
CCTCCATCCTTTGTAGGCTTTTCTTTTTAGCCTTAGGAGGTCTGCTAGATCCCTGGAGAGCCAGGGGGGCTGCTGTGCCCTCTTGCTGCCTTTCCTCCGAGATGGAATAGACTTAGCTTGTGCATTGAGGATCACTCCCTCGAGGAACAACCACTCTTCTTGAACTCCCCTCTCCCTGGAGTCATGGTCCCTTAGGGCCTGACTGACAAGCCTTCTGAGCTTGTCAAAGTTGGATTTTCTGAAGTCAAGGACTTCGGTGTTGCTCACTGACTTGCCAGCTTTATGGCAGATGGTGAAGGTGATCAGCTCGTGGTCACTGTCACGCAGCTTCCCCGTCGATCACTAGGTCGCTGATTAGGTCATCCCCAGTAGCCAGTACCAGGTCAAGCAGCGCTTTGCCTCTTGTTGGCCCAGAGACTTCTTGAGTCAGGTAGAGGTCATCCACACATGATAGGAAGCTTTGTGACCGCTTGGATTTTGCTGAGTGATCCTCCCATGAGATGTCCGGGTAATTGAAGTCACCCATGACAATCATGGTCCTGGAGCATGTGGCCTCAGCCAGTTCCTGGGAGAACTCCTGGTCAAGCTCAGGACTTTGGGTGGGAGGTCTGTAGTAGACTCCCACCGTTGTATCCCCTGTGCCGTGTTCCCCACGGATTTTAACCCAGAGAGTCTCCAGTCGTCCACCCTGGTCGCCAATATCAGCTTGCAGGGACACGTAGCTTTCCTTAATATAAAGAGCTACACCCCCGCCCCTTTTATCTACACAATCTCTCTTGTACAGGGTATAGCCATCAACACCCATGACTGGACCATGGGTAGAGTCCCACCAGGTCTCCGCTATCCCTATGACATCATAATTATCTGCACTGAGCAGGAAGACGAGCTCCTCCTGCTTATTCCCCAAGCTCCTGGCATTTGTGTACAGGCAGGAAAGTGTTCCCTTGGGGGCTTTTGCCTGCCCACAGATTGTACTAGGGCTGGGGCAAGGGTGGGCTCCCTTAAGTGCCTTGGCCTGCTGGCTTTGCAAGGGTTGCTCAGCGGGCCAGCAGTGGCAGTAGTCCCCCTGTCCCCCAACGGGATTAGTTTAAAGCCTGGTGGAGCAGGTCAGCCAGTCTGGCTGAGAAGAGCTTCCTCCCCAGGGGAGAGAGGTGGAGGCCATCTCTTCCCAGCAGCTCACTGCCTCTCTCGCCAAAGAGCGGGCTGTGGTCACGGAAGCCAAAGCCTTCTCAATGACACCAGCACTGCAGTCTTTGGTTGACTACGTGGATCCTCCACTCCCTCCTCAGCCCATAGCCTGAGACTGAGAGGATCGACGAGAGCACCACCTGTGCTCCCAGAGCCTTTAGCCCCACTCCCAAATCCCTGTAGCTCCCTGTGCTGGGAGCACTCTGAGCCGTGTCATTGGTGCCCACATGAATAAAGAGCATAGGATAGTGGTCTGTGGGCTGGAGGATCTTCTCCGCAATGTCCCAGATGTGGGCCCCCGGGAAGCAGCAGACTTCCTGGGCTAAGGGGTCGGGGTGGCAGATTGCCCCCTCAATCCCCCTCACAATGGAGTCTCCCACAACAAACACCTTAGGCTTTGTCTTGGGGAGAGCGGGGGCAGGAGCTGCAGTTGAGCCTGTGTTGCCTGTGGGAGCTGGCAACTTAGCAGGCTCTGCTGGAGCAGCAAGAGGTGTGTACCTGTTGCTAAGCTCTGGTGGGGCAGGGGCCTTCGTGTGGCGGGCCTTAGAGCCCTTGACCACCTTGGTCCATGCCCCTTACTGGACAGAGTGGGAGGTCCCGGAGTCCTCCTTTGTCTTGGAGGGAAATGGTGGTCTACCTTCTGGCTCCCAGGGGAGAAGGGCCTGGCAGTAGGAGTCAATCTCCTGCTCACAGTCCCTGATGGCACGCAGTCTCTGGACTGTGGCCCGGAGCTCCTCCAGCTGGTGTGCCAGAGACCCCAAAAGGGAGCAGACCCCACATGGAGAGGTGGCCATGCTCCCGGGCCCCAGAGCCTCAAAAAGCGACAGGCAGCACCTGCAGCCGAGAGCCAGGGGTTCCGTCTGCGTGGATCCCAGAACCATGGGCTTTGTCTGGGTGGCAGTCTCTGAGGCGCCCGAGGGGGGGCTGCAGAGCCCGAGGGGACCCGAGGGGTGTGGCACATGCCCATCCGTGTCATGCCTTTGGTAGGCTGGCTACGGCTGGGACTGTCTACCCTGGGGGGTTTGCAGGCAGGGTCTTGAGCCCTCCCATGCACCCTTCTGCGCAAACTCCGCACTAACTCAAGTGCCAGCAGACAAGTGCACCTGTTTGCGCAGCCTGTTCGCGTGGATCCCTGAAGTAGGGTCCTGGGTGGGGCTTGACCCGGCCCAGCTCCGCTCAGGCACTTCCTCCCACTCAATGAGGGGTTAACCCCTTCCCACCATGGGCCCCACTTGCCTCTGGCTGTGCTGGGGGTCGGTGGGGGGCTCTGCAGCTGCTGGGGAGTGTCTGGGGAGCTTCGGGGGAGAAGGGGCACAGTGGGCTTTCACCTGCGCAGCTCTCACCGCTCCGGAGCCTAACTGGGGCTTTTTTTGTTGTTGGCAGGCCCTTTTAAACTGTGCGCATGCTCAGTGGGCCCGCCGTTGGGGAAAGCTGCTCTCAGGCAAGAGGGGGCCCTGCCCAGGATTTGGGGGGCCCTGCCCTACTGGAGGGGAACTGGTGAGTACCCCCTCCTACCTTTCTCTCTCCCTGGGGGGCTGGGCCAAGTAGGGTCCTGGGCGGGGGCTTGACCCGGCCTGGCTCCATGCAGCCACCTCCTCCCACTCAGTGAGGGGTTAACCCCTTCCCACCATGCATCCTGCTTGCCTCCAGCTGTGCTGGGGATTGGCGGGGGCTCCGCGGCTGCTGGGGGGTCTCTGGGGGGCTTCAGTGGAGTGAGGGCACGGCGGACTTTCACCCATGCATCTCTCGCTGCTCCAGAGCCTAACTGGCTTAGCAATCTGTTTGCATGTTATATTACAGGATGCATACATAAAAGTGCTTTATCAAACAATGCTAAGCAGTTCTGAAGATCCCTTTAGCTTCCTCAGGATCTACTGGGTGCTCAGCACTTTTACAAAAATAAGGCCACATATTTTAGTGTCTAAATATAGACTTAGCCGCGTGTTTGAAAAAATTTGGCTTAAGGGTTCAAATAGTTATTACCAAAAATGAATAACTTAAATCCAAAACACTGTGGTTTAGGGAGGATAAATGTTCCTCTAAGGATCTTTCTCCACGGGATTTTTTTTGGGGGGGGTGGGGCATGGAGAAGAATGCTGCTTTGGGTGCATTTCAAAAGTAAAAGCTTTAAGCCATAAATAAAAGAAATGCATTTGTCAGCATCTAAAGATGAGGACGAGCTCCACAACATAGTTTTAGGCACTTCAGGTGTATGGAAACATGCACGCAATGCAGCGCTGGGTGCTGCATCACACGCATTTGCATAAACACATTGACGGTGTTTTAGTTTCAAAGTGCACCACCACAATTTTGAAACTATGCAACTCTGAATTTTCTTAAGGCTGATGCACATTTTGCCATTTATACAAATGTATGCAACATGGCGCTGGGCGCATCAGTTTACATGCTCTGCAGACTCGATTAATCAAGTCTGCTTTGCCACACTGGATTTCCGGCACATCGAAGCAAACAAAGTATGTATATATAACTGCTCTTATGTAGATACTGTTCTAGCCAAGTGCTTGGCAGTCTTCATTGCATTTATCTTTGTAACACCTAAGTCTTTGGAGGAGAAGGTGATTAGGAACAGTCAGCATGGATTCACCAAGGGCAAGTCATGCCTTACCAACCTGATTGCTTTCAATGATGCAGACTGGCTCTGTGGATGCAAGGAGACCAATGGATGTGGTTTACCTTGATTTTAGCAAGGTTTTTGATGCATTCTCCCAGACAAGCTATGGAAGTGCAGGCTGGATGAATGGACCGTAAGGTAGAGAGAAAACTGGCTGTAGCGGTGGTAGTAATCAATGGCTTGATGTCTAGTTGCCAGCTGATATCAAGTAGAGTGCCCCAGGGGTTGGTCCTGGGGCCAGTTTTATTCACTATGTTCATCAACAACCTGGAATATGGGATAGAGTGCACCCTCAGCAGGCTTGCAGATGACACCAAGCTGTGCGGAGTAGTAGATACAGTGGAAGGTAGGACTAAGATTCGGAGTGACTTAGACAAATCGGAGGATTGGGCCAAAAGAAATCTCATGAGGTTCAAAAAGGAAAAGTGCAAAGTCCTGCACTTAGGATGGAACAATCCCATGCACCAGTACAGGCTGGGGGCTGACTGCTTGGGCAGCAGCTCTGCAGAAATTGACCTGGGGGTTACAGTGGACAATAAGCTGAATATGAGCCAGCAGTGTGCCCTTGTTGCCAAGAAGGCTAATGGCATACTGGGCTGCATTGGTAGGAGTGTTGCCAGGAGGTCAAGGGAAGTGATTATTCCCTTCTATTCAGCACACTGGTGAGGCCACATCTGGAGTACTGTGTCCAGTTTTAAGCACCCCACTACAGAAAGGATGTGGATAAGTTGGAGAGTCCAGTGGAGGGCAATGGAAATGTTCAGGGGGCTGGGAGACATGACTTATGAGGAAAGATGAAGGGAACTGGGCTTATTTAATCTAGAGAAGAGAAGACTGAGAGAGAACTTAATAGCAGCTATGGGCAACTGGTGCCACCTTAGCCCTGCAAGCAGTCCCGCCGACTGGGGGTCATCCCACAGCAGAACTTGCTGCCCGGGGAGGTCCCCCCACAACTGATTCTGCTGCTTGGGGAGACAGGGACCCCTGCAGCCAATCCTGCAATGGCCAATTGCTGCACCTGCTTTTGGGAGCGCCACCATGACAGCTAGGATGGAGTGAAGGGTCAAGGCCAGCGTGCTGGCTTCACCCCCCAGGTCTATCCCCTCTGTCCCTGCTGCCATCACAGCACTCCACACTCTGATTAGTTGTTTCACAAACAAATCAGAGTGCCCGAAGAGCATTACAGACAGACAGACAGATGCACTAAACCCTTTATTATATAAGAATAAGTCACTTCCTAAGCAAGTGGCTTAGGAATAGAAAAGATAGGATGCTATCATAGTCAGTGGAAGGCCAGGGCTAATGGGGCTCAGCCCTCCCAAGATGTGAAGCAGTGGGTAGGGCCACAGGGCAGCCCAGCCACAGGCTCCGGGTAGCTGCAGCATGAGCGGGGAGGGGTGCGCATGCAGCCAGGATTGTAGCCCAGTGTGTGGAGCACCGGCTGCCCAGCAGAGCAGGCAAGTACCGGTCAATTCTGTGAAGGGGAAGGGGCTGGAGGGGGCACAGATCGAGGCCCCCACAGTGAGGGAGGGAGTTGGGCAGGGGCTGGGTGAATGGGGCCCCAGCAGGGCTGGGTCGTGGAATAGTCAGAGCCCAGGCAGCTCATCCAGGGGTGCAGAAGAGGCACACGCTCCCACCCACCTAGGAGTGGTGTGACACAATGTATGCAACCGCCTGGCTGCGCCACACCCCCTGCCCGGTGGCGGGATGCATGTGGCATCACATGGCACCAGAGGTAGCTGCAGCAGAACACAACGTGCAGTGACAGCTGCCTCTCCCCATACACAGACTGGAAAGGCACATGCCTCCCGGGCCTCTGCTGGGGTGTGCATAGTGGTAGGAGCCCCTCCCCCGTCCCCGTATCCCTGGACAAGCCACCTGGGCTCACTGTCCCACGACCTGGTCCAGCCAAGGCCCCCATTCACCCCAGCCCCTGCCCTGGTCCCTCCTTTACCACAGAGGCCTCAATCTGCACCCCCCACAGCTGTTTTCCCCTCTCCCTGCCCCTTCCCCCACAGACTTACCTGCTGGGTGGGGGCAGGGAAAACATGCACGTACACACACAACCCCCCAATTGTTTTTCTCCCTCCACCTATGGATGCTATATAAAAGGCAAACAAGACCACCTTGTCTTGCAGCCATGTTCTAAAAGAAAAGATAAGGGTTAACCAAAAGGTTAGCTTATGTACCTAAGGACAAAATGGTTTTCAGGCTGTGAACCCCAACCTCATAAAGCCACCTCTGAAAGAAAGCAGGTTTTCAGGTACGCACTTCACTCAAAAATAAAAAATAAAAAGTGGAATTTTAGATACACCCTTCTCTCCAGGGTTTCCTTAGGTCAGGGGTGGCCACCTGCCACATGGGTGTCACAAGTGGCACAGGCAGCCTCTCTCCGTGGCACATACCAGATTGAAGAAGGGACAGGCAGTGAATTGGCAGACAGGACAGAAGGCAGAAAGCAAAACAGCAGATCAACAGGGAAGGAAACAGAAAGCAGAGCAGCAGATCAGGTAGTAGAAAGGAATCAGTGGTGGTTGAAGAGGGCATGGGATTAATTTGTGGCATGCACTGACTTAGATGTTTCCCTGCTCAACTTGTTCCATGTTGTAAATCTGATTCTTAAAAACACCTGCTATCACAATATGCCATGCCTCTGCCTGTGGGCTCTACTGGCATAGGCATGCCAACAAAGCTACAGCAGCTGTAATGGAGGCACAGTTATGTTTTCAAATCTGAACCTAGGCCCACAAATGGACTTAAGTGACTTGCTCAAGTTCTTCAGCAAATCTTGCAGCAGAGCAAAGAACTAAATACCAGGTTTCCCTATTTCATCCAGTGTACTAACTTGCTGTACTGTCCTACTACTAGACGCCACTTCATTTCAAATATTAGAGATCCCTTATGCGTGTAAATGTAATCAGTCAGATGATTAACACTGGAAAACATTATTTAGATGACAATTTTCAGGAACAATATTATGGTTCCATAATTAAGCAATAAGGAATAATAAGCAGCATAGTACTCAAGGAGTAATCACAACCTTTGGTTTGCAAAGTGCCTCAAATGCCCTGGGGGAATGATTATTTCCTGATAACTGCGAGTGGCCTGTAGTTGCCTTACTCTTAATAAAGAAGATATTTTAAAGTGCCAGCCATAATAGTTCATACAGAATCTTGCACATGGGTAGTTTTACAAGAACTATTTAACTCCTAGTAGAACGCTCATGAATGTTTCTTGATTATTGTAACAGTTCACAGTATGAAGCAATAAGGCAAAATTATATGCTCCTAGAAGACTCTGTGTCACATGAGAAACAATGGCATCAGACTAAGTTGACCTAGAGGCACATATTGAGTGTGGCGGTTACACTGGCAGCAGTGAATGTGTCTCCAGTTTTCCAGATTTTATGTCCAAGATTCAGAAGGGAAAAGGAGTGCCTAAAATTACAGAGCCTTTATATGAGGAACTTGATTACTGGAGCTGATCAGTGCTCAGCGTTTGAAAATTTGGCGGCCTATTTGTTTGGCATGTAAGAACATAAGAGATGCCACACTGAACCAGACCAAAGGTCCATCTAGCCCAGTTGTTTTCAACCTATGGTTCATGGATCACTGGGGGTCCACAGGTTATGTCTAAGTGGTCCATGACTATGATCAACCAAAAGTATGTAAATACTCACAGTTACAATTCAAAGGGGTCCATGCCTCCATTCATTTTTTTTTAGGGGTCCGCAAATTAAAAAACGTTGAAAACCGCTGCTCTAGCCCAATATCTCACTGTGGCAGACAGCAGATGTTAAGGGGTTATGAAGAGCCTATCCAGAATGATCTATCCCCTGCCCTTCTTCTTTTACAAACTTCCAGCAGTTAAAGGCCTAAATTGTAATCCGGAGATTACAGCCCTACCAGAGTATTTAACACCTACTGATGATCTATCATTCATGAATTTGTCTAATCTTCTTTGGAACCCAGTTAAATTGTCTGCCTCTAAAGTATGGTGTGACTACTTCTGAGCTATGATATTTTTAATTGCTGGCCTATGATTTTACAGAATAGTTATAGTTTCAAATGTCATATAGCATACTTCTTCTCTGAAAAGTATGTGTAAAATCCGCATTGTAGGGTTCAGAGTTCATTATATCTCAGCAAATGCTTGATTTTTTTTCCTTTACAAGTAAGAGAAGGATCTGCTAGACCTATCACCTCCACTTGGGTTTCAAGATATAAAATAGGTTCCTCCCTTCTTGCTTACTAATCTGAGTCATGACAATTCAGCAGAATAAATGTCCTTGTGGTCATTTATGTACATTACACACATGAAGGGATGAATCATGAAGTCCTTTCTTATGCAAAATTCTCTTACAGTGATTCTGAGAGAATCTGACATTAGAAATGAATTATACATGGCCAGATACTACATTACTGTGATGTCTATTGCAGTTCTCTTTAAGACAGTACCAGTTAATTAGTATTGAGTTTCTTGCATGTTTATTTAAATCATGGTTCTCTAGGAGGTTCAAAAGAGATGCACCAGTTTTTCTTATGGATCAGTTTGGCCTACATTGTACTTCCTCTTGGTATTTTGGTGGGTGGCTCTCCTAGTTCAGCCCTGGCAGGACAGTATTGTATTGGGCATCATCTATGTTTAGATATAATTTCATTTCTCTTAGGTAATGTTTTTCTCTTCTTCTTTTTGAGTTACAGCTTGGTACCATTCATGTTCATAGGATTTTGCCTATATTAAACTTATTCCCATTTTGCAGATGGGGACTACAACCCCTCCCCCCACCCCCAAATAAAAAAACAAACCCTACCTAACTTGCCTAAGTCCACCTAACAAGTTAAAAAGTAGGGTACAGAAGAATGAGTCCTAACATTCCACTTATTTCTATTATAACCCCTGGAAATCACACTCTTCCTTTGAGCTTATTTAACCCAAATAATGTTTTTTAACAGTATTGTTTGCACTGTACTATTTATAAATCCACTGTGTTTCTGAGTGCAGAAAAATATATAATGAACCCAGCTATATATGCAAATTTGCACACATTGGAAATAACAATGTATGTCTAAACCTGAATGCTTTAATGTTTTGAATCTTTACAATTGTATTTTAAAAAATGGGAAGATCTAGCCCATTAAACTAACTTTTCAGAGACTGAATTGCACTGCATTGTATGCTAACTCATATTTTGGGTATTTTTTCCTCCCCCCATAAGGAAAATTCCTCCCCCATGAAGATTTTTTCCTCCCCTATTGATATCCCTTTTTTTAGATCAATGTCTCTTAATATCAGAGAATGTTGTTTGGTGTACCCTCCATTACAAACCAGTACAAACCCTAAAATTTCCACCAGTAATCGCACCATGATTTGAAAGAAAGTAACAAATATAAGTTTAGTTTAGAATCCTAGCATGATGCAGCATAAAAAGCAACATACTTTTAGCAACTGAATTTAACTTTGCCCCTTTACTCTTGACATGAAGTTTGAATTAAATATGTTAACGCTAAATGCCAGGTATTCCTGTCTCTGTGTCTATTAACCAGAGTCATTTTTACATTGAAGAAAATGCTGCCTAAGGTAGACTTAACAATAGACCACACTGAACAAAGCAACGAGAAAATTAGTCTATGTTATCAAGATTAGAAACTGCAATGAATTTTAAACTTGATTTTTAAAAATCATACATAATACAACCAAAAGAATGATATGTCAATTTAATCTTGAGTATCTTTTCAACACTTTATAATAAAGTACTTAAATACACTTCTTCTATTGTACCTCAGAAAAAGCAATTGGTTTGGGGAGTATGCGTCACATCTTAAGAACTAGGGAGCAGAGTCTTTCCTGAAATGAAGCTTTGCAAGAAGGAGCTGGGGAAGCTCCAGGATGCTGGTGCCAGTTCCCCGATTCCATGCCCTGTCGATGCAGACCTCACCCTCTGGTGTTTAAATGCAAACTGTGGGCCACTGACATATACCACCAGCACCTTAGGCCGGTGCTGGATTCTACATGAAGAGGGTAGGGATGACAGCCAATGCCTAGCCCCACACAGCCTTTCTGTAAGTCAGCAGGCATGATTTTTTCCCTACTATCTCTACACCTTGATCCTGCAATCAGTTCTTATGCCTGAGTAAATACTACTCATGTTTACAAAGGCTTAAAGGAGTGGATGCTCAATGAGTAATATTTTCAATCAATCAACTTCCATACAGAAGGGTTTTTGCTCTCTGCATTTTACAAAGCCAGCTACATAGGGCCTTAGCCAATGTCAAACAGTTTATTTCTCATGAATGCTTTATCAATGACGAATTCAATTAAAGTCCATGGGACTTTACTGGCAAGCTACACAAACAGCTTGAACTGCCATTAGTATCCATGAGCAGTAGGTTCCGATTCATGGCATGGTTATGCAACCTGTGTCTGTTCGCTGACAGAGACTATGCTAGTTTGATGGCAGACTGCACACCATATTCCTAGTAGCAAACCAACACTACTTAGTAGTATACTAGTGCTTTAACTGAACAGCCATTTCTATTTTGTAAAAGATTCCTTTTTTAAAACAGGAATAAGCATGCACCTCTGCTCCGCACGCTCACAAAGTCAGTGATCTTACCCTGCTGTTAAGTCTAAACTTTACTTAACAAAAAAAAAAAAGAATCAAACCTTCTTTGTATTAGACATAAAAATCCTCCGAGGTATTTAGGGAAGAGTTATTAAATGTCTGTGCTTTAAGAGACTACACATGTAATATCTTACATAAAAAAAATCAACTAGAATTGGCAGCTGTGGGTGAAAACATTTAAGAGCTTTAACTTGGACAAAATTGGCTAAATTTAGCCTGCTTTGTCTGTATGTCAATGCATTGGAGGGGGGGAGTGGCCAAGTAATATATCACTCTTCCTTATTCCAGATTTCCCCAAAACATAGTGTTTTTACCCCACAGATAACTTGGAACACAGGCAACTGTATGCAAAAGACATGGGCAATTCCCTGGCCTCAATCCTTTGTTCACAAAACACCTGTGTGATCTAAAGTTTACACCAATATTTAGTCACGCAACAAAGCCAGGGAGGTGACCAGGGCATCCATCGGTGCTGGCCCTGAGGGCTGGGGGTACAGAAATAGCAGCAGCTGCATTGCAGCCACTGAGGCTGCCCCAAGCATAGCAGCTGCCCAGGGCACTCAAGTATGCAGTTATGCCTGTGCCGATACTGCAAAAAATAGCACCATCGTGTGCTATCTTCACCTGAATTTGTCCCTGTACACACCTTGTTTCAAACATGCATTAAAAGTCCTGCTACATAAAAATAATGCCAACCAGGAAAAAAAGTTCAGAGATAGAAATTTGGTTTGAAAAATGAGATCCTAATTCTGTGAACTGAGAACACTTAGTACCTTACAGAATTCACTCCTTTTGCTAGGTTTTTTTTGGGGGGGTTAATATTTAAAATACATCACAATACATTGGGTTGCTTATGTATAACTTAACACTGGGCTGTCTAAGTGGCGGCTCCCAAGTGATTAAAGCACAGCCCCTAAATTCATGGTCTGGGTGCACCTCTCTCTCCCCCCACTTTGATCTCTTGCTACAGCCACCAGGGTCCCTTGGCTCCCACTCCCTCTTCCAGCTTCCACAGCCTGTCCCCATTTCTGGTGGGGGGCAGTGATGTGCAGCCCATAGGGCTGAGGGAACCTATAGCTGGAGGGCTTTGGGGTACCTGGGACCCTGCATGGTAGTTGCTGCACCACAACAGCACAAGTATCACTTGTTGTGTGAAAGAGAGGAAGTGGACCGCAGGGCAGAACCACACTGCACATTACATTCATGCAGGCATGGGGCCTGTCTGATGAGGAATTTTTGCGCAGCATGGCCATGGAGTTCATTAGAGGCTGTGGGATGTGGTGTGGAAGCAGGGTTTATGTGGTGTATTGGGGGCCCACATGGTGAGCACGAGGGGGAGGCTTGTGTGGCATGTCAGGGGCTATGTGGTGCAGTGGGGGGGAAGGGGGAAGCTACATGATATGGCATGCAGCCCACATGACATGCAGATTTAATGTGTGGACATTTGCATAAAATGAAAGTAAAAGAGAAATTTGAATGTGATCTCTACATTTTGGAATGGTACCTGCCTCTTGTTAAGTGAATTTTCTATACTACTACAAAACTAAGAGGCCAGGTTCCTGGATTCCATTCTTGCTTTCTCGATTTTTAAAAAGCCATTCTGGCTAGAAATTTCAAGCTCAAGTTAGGCAACAAATTATAGTTTTATGCATCCTACTAAGCCTGATTTTCATAATGTGATGCATATTTGTAGTTACTACGAAAGCCAACAGGAACTTTGGGTGGACAGCATCTCTATAAATCAAGCCATGTATATAGGTGTCTAACATTAGGCACTTCATTTTGCAAATATTGGCCTTTCACCTTTGCACACACCTCATTTATGAAATGAGTGTAATATCTACCTTCCTCATTTGTTGCTAGGCTCAGTCAGCATTAGTAAGGTGTTTTGAGGACCTCACTCATAATGCTGTAAGTACAAAGTATTAATAAACTTGTACCTATTTAGCTATCTTACTGCCTCTAAAATACCCATATTAAAACAGAAGGGCAGTTAGCAATAGGATCCAATATTTAAGCAACAAGTTACCATGCAGAGTTAACACGGCACACTGTTACTGCCCCAAGTGTGCGTTTACAAAGAAGTGTTTAAATGCAATTATCAGATGTATTTGCAATAATTAAAGAACCAGCCCTCTAGGTACCAATAATACTCCAAGTCCAACTGCACTGACTTCAACAGAAACTGAATGTGGCCCTATAAAAATAAGTGTATGTTATTTAAACAACTTTATTAAAATAGTTCATCATAATCATTAAAATGTAAGTGCTAAAAAAGTGTCACAAGAAAAGAAATTATTTATATGGAGGTTTTAAAAAAAGACATTTACTATGAATTTTGGCAGACAAGCAGTCTGAACAGAATGGTAGTAAAAAGAAGTTGGCTGTTCATTCTTACAAACTTTGGTTTAAAATACCATTAAGAAGCCCCAACATCTGCTCAAAGGCAGCTGTAAGTAACATTAGGAACACTCAGACAATTTATATCTTTCCTTTTTATTAAAAAATAAACAGGTCTTTTTAAATTATTCATTAGGAAATTTAACATGAAATCAATGCTGTAGCAGCTTACACTCTGCAGAAAGCCATCTACAAGCTTTATCTGATCCCAGTGATCTAACTCTTTCTACAGTTCCCTGACTGCATTGCTCTATATATGTTATCCCACCGAATTTCGCAAGTGTAGATATAGAAAACCTACATTCTATATCAAAGTCATATCCATAAATAATACAGAAAGGAAAATGCATCACTAATGCCTTGAATACCATGCTAGTTACCTCCTTCCAGGTTGATGTTGCTCTATTCAATTCAATAATTTCAATTCTCCTTAGCTCCCCCCTCCCATAACTCCAGGAAGTAGACATTAACCTTAAGTGTGGAACCTTTGCTAATGGTTTCTGAAGAACTAAATCAATGGTCCACCCAAGCCAAGATGTCTCCACTGATAACTAACTTTCTTCTTTCGTCTTAAAAGCAACAAAGGGTGTCTATGCTGCAGTCCACAGGGATGTTTGCAGGTTATATATAGCAATACACTAGCTAACTTAGGTACTCTTAGCAGTATAGCTGTGACTTCATCTCTAGCTATGGCCAATATAAGATGCAGCAGGAGAAGGCAAAACTACCTCCCAAGGCATGTCCAGATGAGTGCGCACGTGCCTCTTGCAGCATCCCAAACAAGTTTGAGATGCTGCACAAGGCACTCTGGGAACAAAAAAACATGTTCCCCATGCAGCATATTTGCCCATCCCCCTGCCTTAAATCAGGGGTTGTCAACTAAGGGTATGCATACCCCTGGGGGTACTTTGAAAGCGCCCAGGGGGCACGCAGAAGTGGACAGGGACCGAGCACCACCACCCATGTGCCGCTGCCTCACAGGATCATGGCTGGGGTGGGGGAAGAGCAGGGCCGCACAAATGCCATGCTGCTGCTGCTCATTCCCCCACCCCCACACTACATGTTTGGCTGCTCCCCCCTCACAGGGTACACTTATTAAAAAGGGGGCCACTGGGGTTACACTTATTTAAAGAGTTTGAAAAGCCCTGCCTTAAAACAACAGTACTAATAATTCCTTCACTTACAAAGAATACCCCTCAAATACACCCTAGCATGACATTAACCCTTTAAATGACCAAATCACAATGGCAGCTCCTGGTCATCCTATGATCAATATACGTAGGTGCCTTTCCTCTTCCATCACTTCCCAATCTTTCCCAATTGATAGCAAAAATCCTGTACATTAAGCATGGCTTTGCACAGTTTGTACTATTGCATTTCATACCGTTTCAATTACTCCAATACACATGGGCATCAAACTTTTGATATAGGATAATCCTGTCCTCCTCAGTAATGGCAATACCTCTGAATTTCATACATGTATGCCTTGTATTTTTTGCATGTGTCTGCCCAAGAACATCCCGTGGGCTGAATCCAGTACACCAGGCCATTCTATCCAGCCTGCAGGATCACTCTAAAATTTAGAAAATTATTATCTGCTGGTGGCTGCCTGTCAAAACTGATGAGGTGCCAGCGGCAGGAGGAGCCAGTAAGACCTAGTGGCAGCAGCAGCAAGGCCCACCTAGCCCTCCCCAACCCCCCAGCCCATGCCCCCAACCCCCTAGAAGTTTCTGCCTAGCAGAGGCTTCTGGCCTGGCAACCCTGCCCTCCCTCTGTCTGACAGTGTTTCAGATAAGAACAGGTGGAGTGGGTGGGAGGATCACTAGTGATTGCCCCACTCTGTGGAGGCCGGGCTGATCCAGGCTGGCTCCATGCTGCAGTCCCAGTTATGGTCCCACGCATGATGCCACCACATGCAGCTCCAGGATTTGCCTGCTACAGGGACTCCGAGGACTGTATTTTGAGCTATGATACTATTGCTTCTAGATACACTATGCAGATACATAAATCAGGACAATTTAAAAAAAAAAGTTATAGTAGATGTTTGATTTTTTATTATATGATTTTTTTTTTTCTGGTTTCAAAATGGCAGTACCCTCCCTCCCAAAGGAGTACTTGTACGGGAAGGGGAGGGACTTCCAGTGGCAAAGGTCGGGGTTAGAGGTGGGACTTCTGATTCCAAGATGGTAACCAGGGGGTAGGGCACCCATCATGGGGTTTGGTTACCCTTGTGGCCCTTGACAGCTCACCAAAACTTGTTAAGTGGCCTTCCAGCCAAAATAACTGCCTGCCCCTGTTCTTGGGCCAAGCTTGCTAAAGAACCAGGAAGCCCCGAATCCCCAGCAAATTATTTTGTGGACAGCCAAGGTGGCAAATGGGCAAGGTAGCAAAATACTAAAGGCAGACAAGAATTATCAGTACTGAATTATAACTTTGTGAACTGTTATGATGTAACTGTATCTTTATCCTGTTACACCCTATTACAAGAGCACTGCAAATTTTAACATTGTTTCATTCAGTGTTAAGCTACAGATTTAGCTCACCTGTATTACTACAAGAACATGTCCTTATAAGAGCTGTTGGGCAACACCTGATATGAGCTCCCAAGCAGCAACTCCCCCTCCCCTTTTAAAGTGCTTAAACATTACAACTGTCTTAGGAGGTTTGCAACAGAAATCTGATTTTCACTGGAAGTGTGTCAGAACTGACAGGGTCATGCAGAGCATTCGGATTTTAATCGCTGGTTACTTCCTGATTGAAACAGTTTCTGTTGAAAAATTTCTGACCAGCTCTATTTAAAAAATCTATGCTTGTGCTGCATGTAAGAAGGCAGCTCTGGTTATTACGGGTAAACATTTATATGCATTCTTCAACTTATACACCTGAACAGTCTCATTGAGTTCAATGAGACTACTCAAGTGTATAAAGTGAATCACATGCATAATGTTTGCAGGGTCAAGGCCTTAGCTAATGGACCTATTTAGCACATATTTCTGGACATGGCACAAAACAAATCAAGCTTTGCCATTCAACGTTTATTGTTTGTGCACTTTTAGGGGCTGAGCTAAAGCCAATTAAATGGAAGTCATTGTACTGATGTCATGGGATTTTAAATGAGGCCTTACTGATCATCCAAAATCATTTCTGACTAACCACTGGCTTATTTTCACTTACTATGGCTGTTTTGGATCCTTTTTCCACAGTATTTTATTTTGCAACTCATTTAGGTCTTCGTATGCCTCCTGTTTGGCCTTTATATGTTTTTGAATTGTTGTGGTTTCATCTGTTATTTATGGCCACCTACTTTTATTAGGATAAATGCAAAAGCTGGTTTCAAACATTTCCACTAAAAAGATATTTGAGACAACATATTGCTAATCATTTTTTTCATTCAACATGTTTCTCTTTAGAGGTCCAATTTCATATTCTTCTTTCTCAGGTGTATGCCCAAGACAGACTCTAAAAATCAGGTAAGTATGCTCACTAGCCCCTGCCAACTAAAAAAAGAAAAAAAATCCACTACCCTAAAGTCAGATGTAATTTCTTTCTATAACTATATTAAGTTTCTTTTAAGGGTGTAAGTTCAGCTCTTGTTCCTCCTCTTCACAATCTCTTAAAGATACTTTAATATTTCATAAGCCAATTTTGTATTTCTATAATTGATAGATACAGTCAATTAAATATTTATATCTATTTATTGCTTGTTTTGTTAAATTTAACTGCTGCTGCTAATGGAATAAAAAACAGCTTGAAGTATCATAGAATTAAATAGTTCCCTGTATATCGCTTGATTTTACATATCTCTACGTTTTAAAATTAAGTTCTCTCAAACCATTACCTTCAATGCAGAAATTAGACAGATGTTAGAGTTGAGGGTTTTTTTACCATGAAGTCACAGTATTTTCATGGCATTTTTCAATCGACCTATCCATTGTGCAATGATTTCTGAGTCTGATGCAATCTGAAACTTCAAAAGTTTTAAACACAAACTCTAACAAATTATTTAACAGGGAAACAAGTTTTCATTCATGAGGAAAATTAACACAAGAGGGTGCTTTCTCACCTCTATGCATCGGTTGTTATAAATTGAAAGTATACCATTTAGATATTTTTTAATTAACCTGTGCTTGAAAGAACTTTAATATCAGTAAATGGAAAATGCTATCCAAGCATTAGCAGTGGCATCAGAAAAGAGGGCCGGCCCTTTGCAACAATAGCCAAAACCCTCTTCTTAAGGCTGAGCCATGTAAGCCATTACTCAGTGCCTCTTTACATCCTGCTCCAGTGGCTGAGCTACAGAGGACAGGCACTTGCTCTTTGCTCCACTAGCTCAAGTGGCAGAGGTCTGTGCTTGAATTCAAACATTACTAATAAGCTACGTGGAAGGGTCACCGCACTACCACAAAAAAATAGATGAGCTGCCAATTTTTTGGAGATTAGTTTAAAACAAAGCTGGGTGTGAAGCCCACTGACTTCAATGAGCTTTGGATGAGTCCCTTTAATGCACACCTACACTAGACTCCATCACTTCACAAGATGGGAGATTCCACAAACCTGTCAGTCTTCTGCTACTCCACATCTGGATGCAGGTTTCACTCTGTGCAGCTCAAGGAAGAGGGAACATGGAGGACATAGCTGAGGGAAAAGAGTGAAACCACTGCTAGGCATCCTCTACCAATATTGATCTTTTCCTCCTTTGCATTGATCAAGCATACACTGTAACTTGCTCTACATTACCCATTGCATAAAAGAGTGATCAGAGGTATATTTTAGGCAGACTGCCATGTGCACAGCTAGAGAAAGGCATCCTCACCTGCTCCATTAACCAGGGCTATTATTTCCATTTTACAGATGAATAAGCAGAAACCTAGAGAGGTTAACTGATATGCCTAAGGTCATGGCATTCCTGTGACAGACAAGGAGTAACGATAGTTCTTCCCCTCCTTGTGTTGTTCCCTGACCCCTCTCTCCAGTTTATCTGTCCATCTGCTCTTTGTGTGTTCCTTGGGGAATGTACCCCATATGTTGATACTACTATATTCAATAACAGATAAAGAAAAGTCAAAATAGCTGGTGTGAGTAGCGTTGCTTCCAGGACACTATTCCCATTTAGACCAGATACAGATTTAGCTTAGTGAGTTTGTATATGTGAGGATTTAGTTCAATGTATCATTATACACAAAGAAAATCCAAATATTTTGCAATTTACAGTTAATTTTGTTTTCTTTTTCTAATTACAGTAGGGCCTCATTAAAAGAGAGGGCCCTTTTCAAATTAGCAACTTCTATGAACAAGTGTCATGATTTCAGAAGTAAGGAATGCTTCAGTAGACACTTGATCTCCCCTCTAAGGCTGGATCCAAACATGATGGCACATGAAGTTTATGGTGCTGCAAACTTCTTTACAGCTCCACAAACTGCACAAGTTGCACATTAATCAGTAAGCCATGCTGCTAATTTGTAGTGCTGGGGCAAAATTTGCTTCACAGAGCATGGAGATGGGAGAGCAGGCAGCCTGGGCTGCCTGCTCCCCCGTTTCAAGGCACACTGAGACAGGCTGCTCCGTGCCTGGCTGGGGCGCAGTGTACCTCAGCGTGGGGGCTCCACAGTGGAGCCCCCCCAACAGAGGCACATGGAGACAGAGGAGCAGCCAGCCCAAGGTGGGGAGCAGATGGCTGGGGTGCAGGGTGCCTCAGGACAGGGGCTGTGCTCCCTCATCTCCACATGCCGCTCCCTAGCTGGCCAGGACACACAGCGTCTCTGCACAGGGGATGGTTAGCCTCTGCTGAGGGATCCTGTGCCCCAGCCAGCCCCCCGCCGCACATGGAGCAGTGGGACAATGTGTTTCACTGCACAGCACACAAGCAGGGATGTGCAGTGGCACACAAATTTGTGCTGCTGCAAAGGCTCTGCTCATGTGGACCTGGCCCAAGAGTTTTAAAAAACCCCACCAGCAGACACATTGATCTGAAAATGCACAATAAAAATGTGTTGCTGTATGACTGCCTGGGTTTGCAACTTAATGAAGTATAAATTAGTGATCTTTAAGTGTATTCTTTCCGTTTCTATAACCCTTGGTCTTTTCCTTGCGGGTTCTTTGCGTTTTGTCAATTCCTCTGTTTGTCTCCTGGATTACTTTAGTTCTTAACCCAACTACTCTGGTTTCTGTTGCTCTTTTGACTTTCCTGGGAAGAATTTTCATTAGTCTCCCTTACTGTTTCTTAACTACTTTCTACTTCTTCACTTTTGACTCCCCATACATACATTATTGAATTCCAGCCAGATTTTTAAAGTCTCATTTTGCATTCCTTCAAGGTCTCTTTTACGCAAGTCCAATATTTTTTTTTTGTTACAGCCCTTTCCATAGACCTTCATTGGTAATTCAAACCTGATGGTGTTGTGACTGGATCTTTAGAGCTTTTCAACTCCAACCTGATCTACCATGCCTGTATTATTTCCAGTTATTAGCAGCAGAATAACCACTAAGCTTGTAGCCAGTTATAACTGTTTAAGAGAGCAATCCTAATATTGCTGTATTAAACATGCATCTTCCTTCATTTGTCTACTGATGCTTTTTAGCCAGCATCAGACAACCGAAGTCACCTGTTATTTACCTGGCCCTTTTTCTTTGTAAACCTTCCATTTCTGCAGCGATGTCTCCTTGCACTACTCCACAAGCATCTTTATTCCATACTATCATCTAAAATTTTGATGCAAAACTTTCCTCCCAGACTTGTACTGCATCTTTCTTTCCTGAGTGCACATCTCCTGTATTTGCTTTTTTCTGTATTTGCTTCTTGCATCAAACTGCTGACATTAACTGAAGTTCAAAATGGGCAGAACACAGGCAGACTACACAAATTCCAAGAGATTTGCTATGCAAAACAGGGAAAGAGTGGCATAAATCAGTAATGTGGATTCTTGCACTTGATTATAGGCTTGTTTCTCTTCTAATGAAGGGCCAGATTGTGAGCTTCCAATGCAATGAAACAAATACAGGAGAATTGGGGTTTAGCTCCCAACAGTATTATGTTCACAGCAGAGGGCTAAATATAGCCCCTGGTCCCCCAAGTCCCTCCAATCCTGCCAAATCCTTAGGGACCCCAGCAACTTCTTGTGGACCCTGCCTCTTGTCCTGATCACTCCTGCAGACACAGTCTGCACCCCTGATACTTCTGTTTGCTCCTGCAGATGCCACCTGCCCCCTGCCCCGATCCCCTTGCAAGTCCCAGCTGCCTCCCCGATCCCCCTGATCCCTCCCATGAATGAAGCCTGCCCCCGATGCCTCCTACGGAGCCTGCCTCCCTCCCCGCATCCCGATCTGTCCAGTCCTTCCTGTGGATGTCACCTGCCCCCATATTGCTTCTGTAGATCCCGCCTCCACCAAACCCCCACAATCATGCCTGGAGGTCCTGCTTGTGCCCCATCCCACCTGCAGATCCTGCCTGCCCCCTGATCCCACCTGTCCCCCTGCCCCAATCCTTCTGGAGATGCTGCCTGCTCCCCACCCCCTAGATCGCTCCCACAGATCCTGCCTGCCCCCACATCCCACCATGGATCCCTAATCCCCGCTGTGCCTGCTAGTCCCTGCTATCCCAACTTACCTTTGATAAGGGGTCATTTTTAATGTGATCTAGCCTCGCTTGTACCCCCTGAATGCCTGCACTTGGCCTAAATGATGATAATTTAGTATTCCAAATCAATTCATAGTTATTTGTTCACATTTCTCCTTGAGCAGAATAAGCTATTTAAACCTTAGTGGTAATGTTGAGGTTGTAATCCTAGCTAGACTTTCAGCTTACTGTGTCTGTCATGTTCTCCATGTGTACAAATTCTTTCCCACCTTGCAAGGATATTGTGAATTTACTATGATATGGTATGGTATGCACAGTGCTTTGAAGATGTAAAGTGCTAGGTATTCGCATTAGCAAGCAGTCTTACTTTTTACCTTATTAGGATCTGCAAATAGTATGCCTAATTGTTCACTCCCATTTTTCTTTCTCTCTTCCTTTTTTCATGACACATTTGCCTGGAAGAACCTTTCCTTTGGCCAGGACAATCTACGTGTAATAGTAGATAATACGTTTTCAGTGCCCAGACAGCTGCTGGCATGTTTACAAGCATATCTAACCCAGCTGACAAGTGGTCTATGAACATGGTGCTTAAAATGCACTGGTGCCCTCAGTCAGGCACATTACAATTGGTACTGCGCCAGCATTAACAATGGTGGAAAAAAATTCTGAGGAAAAAGAAGCCTGATGGGGCCTTATTTCTGTGCCTACTATCCACATTTCTTCAAGTGTGTCCTTTCTCTACTTCCAAGCTATCAGATCCCTCACTGCTTCTCTCAACCTAGAAGCAGTTGTCTGTGCAATACGGTATTTTGGTGCTTTAAGGTTATGGGCAGAAGTCCCTCAGGCCAGTACAATCATACCCCAGATCTTCTTGGAATATTCCCTGAAGTACAAGAAATGGTGTTACTGGGGGTAGGAAGTGATCTGGGGTTTACAGATAAGTCCAGTTTACCAATTTTGGTTTTAAGGTCCAAACTCAGGTTCCAGGAACCCACCTCTTCCCTCCATATGGTAGGCCAAATTCAGATTAGTGTAGTGCTCAGACACTCTCTGAGATCCAGGATAGAAAAACTGTTGGGATACATCTTCCCTGACAACCACAGCTTTAGATTCTGGCAAGGCCTGCTGGGAAGGGTATATAACCACCACTGTTCCCAGTGAGAAAGTTGAAACCTGAAAAAAAAAGCTAGACTCTGCCACTGGATTTTCCCAGAAGCTAAAGGGACACCATTTGCTTCAAGCTGATTTTGTTGTCAGTCTTTTTTTCCGTTCCTGATGAGCAGAGGCAGATATTTCTGAAGAGCTCCTGAGAAACTGAGAAATTTTATTCTTATCTAGCTGTTTGGAACAGACTAAAATAAAATCTTGATCTGAGAATGTTTTCTCTATTTACAAATTCTATAAGTTTTTTCTCTTGGGTCTGGCATCCCAGCATCAGAAACTGCCTCTTCTCAGCAAGTTTCTTCCTTTCTTTATGATTTTTAGTTGAGGATCCTTTTTGTTATGGTTCACAGAGAATGCAGGCATTAGCTTGCTTAGACTACTTAGTTTCTCCATTTCCAATGTATTTGACTAAAACAATTATCCTTTGATATGTAATTATTTAATTTCCTCCTGCATGTTTAGTCCTTCCAAACACACCTTTATAATAGAAATGGTTCACACTTTCAAGACCTTTCCATGAGTACTTGGTTAAACTCCTACAATATTCTAATAAACTCATCTACAATGTTTTTGTAGCCTTTCTGCATGCTCCCAGGGTACAGGGTACAAGAGTTTCTTAAATATCAGCCTTCAATGGATTAAATGAGAAACAGGAAACTTTTAACTCCTACAACAGGTATATTTGCTTATCAATTTTCCATCAATTTATATAGAACAGGAAAAGGATGCAAATAAGTGGTAGCGTTCCCTTCCAACCTTTTTTCAGAGAGGGAGAGAGAATTTGATAGTATGCTAAAACCCATTTGTCAAAACCTAACACACACATTGTATGTAGGGAATTTGCCCATTCCTACAATTAAAATCAACTTGGATATGGCCATTCCTTTTTATAATCTTTCCTAGGGCAAACACCCAAGTCAGTCTGTGCTAGCTCCAGGGAAGGCCCAAACTCACAACTTTCCACTGCCCTTTCCCAGTCCTTCTCGTTACGCTTTCATTTTTTTGTTGTACTACCTACAGGCTTCTAAAACTTGCAAAATATCTGTCAGGTTTTCCATCTGTAATTAATTTTCACAATAGCAGTAAGTTACAGAAATCTAGAAGTGGCACCTTAACATCTAAAATAACATACTCCTAGCCTGCTTTTCAGAAGGTCTGGGCACCATCAGGTCTCACTGAAAATAACGAATCGGAGCATTTCCAGAAAGCAGGCCATAATCATGCAGAAATATTCAGAAGACATAAGTTCAATGAGCTTAGAACACTTTATTTTTTCCTAGCCACCACTGCTTCAAGTGTATGTCGAACAGGAGGAAGAACGCTAAAGCCTTCTATATCTGGGACACAGTATTTCTGGGGAATGAACAGAGACAAAGGAACTGCAGAGTTAATACCTCACTGAATTGGAAGGAAGCAATTGGCACTTCTCCAAGCTAAATCCTACCCACTATCCAACAACCAGTGCTAGTACAAAAATGGAGTATAGCTGGATTTGAGGAAGTTAGTGCAGAGAACAAGGGGCACAGAAGCTCCTTCCGATCAACTCTGACACTGACTGTCCTATGCAAAAAGAGTCCCCAACAGCCCCAGATGAAGCTGGGAGTGCATCGCTTGATTGCAAAAGTTGCTTGTCGGCTCCAAGATCAAAAGACAATTTGTTTCAAGCCATCTGCCTTCAGAGTCAAGATGGCAGCACTGAATCAGCACATTCAGAAAGCGTTAGTCACAAGTTAAACAGGCAAACATTCTAGATGAAAGCCAGAAGTGCCTGAAGAACAAACTACACTCCCATTCCTACTCCCCCATAGAGAAATAAAATCCATAATTTGCCTTTTGCAAATGGTTTGATTAAATCGTAGGCCTTTTGGAACAGACCCCGCCTTAGGTTGGTGCTTGTAAGGTGATTAGAACAAAGCAGTACTAGCTCGGGCCTGGGGTCCCAAACCACTTCTACAATAATACCATTGAAAGTTATGCCTCAGTGGGCATATCTACAAGTGTATTTACTACCCAGTAACTTATTATGCAGTTAGTGGCTTTTAGACCAGCATCTACACCTGTAGACATTACTGCACAGTCATGCTCTGTGTGCTCCAACTTGGGAGTAAAGTTACTCCCAAGCTGGAGCACACACAGAGCATTACTGAGCAGTAAGGCTTCTACACATGCCTTACTGTGCAGTAACTAAATGGGCATATATTTACTCCCAACTCAGCATAAGTTGCCATAGATGATGCTCTGTACAGGCACACACATGTAGACATGTGCATGTACTGTGTAGTAACTGTGCACATGTAGATGCACCCAGGGACTTTGAAATTCTGTTGTCTTTACAATTACTTATGGGACCTCTCCAAGCTGGAAGCCAGGTTCAACATGAGCATAACTGGGTCAAATAGGACTGACAACAAATGCTATAGAAAACAAATAACTTAAAAAAAAAATTCCTTATCTCTACTGGCCAACAGCAACTGAGCTACAATTAAACTAGCCACGTGCCATGAACAAGGAGTGAAGCTCACCGAAAACAACAGGAACTTTTAGCAAATCACTTGGGATGGGGGACACCCAATTCTACTGCTTCCTTTAATTTATATTTAAGAATTTTATGCAAAAAAAACCCAAACCAGATGATTCAACAGGAAGGACTGATAAAGCCTTAGTCCAAAATCCTCTACAGCCTTGTTAGAAAATTCATGGAGGAGATGGGATACGTGATCAAATCTGTTCAGATAGTAAGTGGATCTGAACCTGTGTTTGCCACAGCCCTGGAAAACAGTCTAACTCAGGGGTTGGCAAGCCGCAGAGCCACCTGATCCAACCCATGAATGTCAGGCTTTGGTGGTTTTTGGCAGCAGGGAGCTTTCGTGGTGGTTGCTTTCCCATGCCACTGCAAAGAGAAGCAGTGGAAATGGGTACTTTTCCTGTCATTATGGCCTACAGTTAAAAGGTTGCTAACTGTTCTAACTCAGTGATTTTCAATGAGGGTGCCTTGGGGTACTAAAGGAAAATTACACCAAGGAGAAAAAATCTGAAAATGTACATAACAATCCATTCTAACTTGCTATGAGATCCTGCTAAGGGTGCTGGGGGTTGCAACACAATGTTAGCTCCATTAGGTATGGAAACACCTACACATGATTCACAAGATAACCCTAGGTTTGGATTTCATATAGGAATCCAAAAAGTGTCAAAACTATTCTAAACTGTTGAGGCTTTTCTGAGTCCTTTGCAACAGAACAACTGTTCTATTATTTTCCTGTAGTCAAAAAATGAGTGGAAACTAAGAACTGGCATCTTCCAAGGCATGCCCCGAGCCTAAAAAGGTTGAGAACCATTTTTCTAACTATTGGACAAAAAGTGGGCCAGAGGAGAGTTTGCACTACCTTCTCCACCTTTTAAACACACCTGCAGAATTATGATCCAGAAGCAAAGTAGGTTGGGTATTTACCCATTTTCTGAACCCCAATGTGATATGGCCATATTCCAGACACTTAGCTACTCTGTACTGTCAAGGATTAAGTGGTTATGTACTTGCCCAGAAGCAGAAACTTAGGCTCACAGATTACCTTAGGTGACTATCGGTTTAGACAAGGGTTTTTATTATGGCATTGGCTGCAAGAAATCCGACTGCAGGGAACAAACCCCTGGGAACAGAGTGCTTTTTAAGAGGTATTGAGCATCTATTAGTAGTGCTAAATTCAACTAGAATACTGAGTTTCCAGCATCTCTTAAAAAAAACCCAAAACGTAACAAAACAAATCAGGCTCTTAAGTTTCAAAACTGGAGAAGAGTTGATGGACATGTTCAATCAGTACTGATTTCCCCAAATGGAAAGCAAAAGATGAACATAAAGAAACTATTGTCCACATTCACATGGATAACTATCTACCAAATGAACAGCTACACAAGAAAATCATTAACAATAGAGCCACCTGCTGTACTAAAAGAAAATTACACAAGAAAAAAAAATCTGAAAATGTACATAACACCCCAGTAGAACTTGCTAGTTTTCAATGATTCTGTATTAGAAAAACAGGGGAAATGAGCAGCAGGTCAGTCTACTGTATACTTTTCTTATGCCTACTGTAACCATTTCAATGTATGGATAAAAACAATATTTAACAGCATAGTGCTCTGTACTGTCCTATCTCAATTGTGTCTCAATAGCTTTTCAGGTAAACATCTTCATGTGACAGTGAAAAACTGATACAGAGGGGTGAGATGACTTGCACAAGGTCACAGAGAAATCTGTCGTAGAAGCAGAAAATTGTTACTATTTATTAGAGTGTTATTTGCTCCCGGCTGATAAATTTTGATTATTTCTCTAAAAACACACACAAAAATATTCCCTGTCCTTGACTGCATATCGTATAATAAGATGGACATAAGCAAATGGGATGCTCAAAAGGTGGAGTAACTTAGGTGGGTTTTAATTATCAGATAGTCAAATTTCCCCCCATTTAACACAACTCTAAACTCCCTCATTATAAGCATTAGGGAAGAAGTGATTTGGAAACTTTGACACAATAACCTGATTTTTGAGAGATCTGATTGGATCATTCCATGGGTAACAAAGGATGACAAGATGCAAATGGGAAATGTCCAAATGAATCTTGAAGGATATTTCCATCATATTTTAAATGTGTGACAATCATCTAATACAGGGATGTCTAACGGGCAGCCAGATGTTGCAGTTCAGGTGTTCCTCCCCACATTGCTCTCCTGTTCCTGCCACTGGCATCTCTGAGCTCCCACTCCCTCCCCCAGCTTCTACATCCTGCCCCAGCTCCTGGAGACAGGACAGTGCAACATAGCCCACTGGACTTAGGGAGCCCACAGCCCAGAAGGCGCAGGGCCTGGGGTCCCCATGCAGTGCAGCACAGTGCTGCAAGTTGTGGCACGGCAGAGCAGGAAGGTCTGCAGCCCTCAGCTGCTCAGAAGTTGGGCAGTGCTGATCTAATAGATTCTATGGGTATAATATTCAGAATTTCTTGGACAAAGATTCCCAAAAAAGCATACATCTGTTTGGATCCGCCGAGGTTGTGATATTTGACATCAGATGCCAATTGCTTCCTGAAAATGCCAAGAACTTTGTACATTAATGTTAATAGCTACTTTTCTAAATCCTTCTAACAATCATTCAAAAGAAGAACGATTCTACCCATGGTATAAATCAAAGGTGATATGAATAAAGATTGCAAAATCTAGTCCAAGGTATACTGTGAAATAATTTTTACATATATGCTACCTGGCAAATGAATAAGAAGGATGAACAGATTACAGTTTGATTGGGTGCATCTAAATGAGATGCTATGGCAATGTAGCATCAGTGGGCACAAACTCCAACGCCAATGCTACATCGCCTTAACAATGAGCTAGGTCACTGTAGCTCATCACTAGTGACATTGCATCTAAAAATAAGCATGTGCTGCCAGAACTGCGCAGTACCAATGCATACTGAACAGTCATTTAGTACTTGCTACATAAAGCAAATGCGCCCAGTGAATATTAGAGTTGGTCCAAATATTTAAAATTCGGAAATGGTGAGGAAAAGTTTTCTGTCAATGTTTTGTTTCTAGAGCAAACATATAACTTGATTACAAGCTTCTCTAAGCCAAAGCTGTCTTCTAAAATATACTTATGCAGTGAACAGTATCATGGGCTGAATAGGTGCTGTTATATAAATACAGGATTTTTTTTGTCTTAAACTTGTTTGAACAGTATTTCCCCCTTTGGGACCATTACTAACAAACATCACACTGTGTTTATACAGAACAAGCCATGTCCTTTACTTGCCAGTATAGTGGTTCCTGGATAAGAGTTCTGCCTGTTCTGAGTGTTTAGCTTCCCATGACTGTAAGTGGATTTGTCACCCCCTCCAATTTAAAACTTCATAGAAAATGCATCCAGGGAAAGCAGAGGGTGATTCAAAATGCATATGCTTACCTGCCATCATAGCAACCATGCTGGCTTTGTACACATTGGTAAGTGATCCCAACTCTCCTGTTCCCAAGATTGTTTTCATATGAGCATCTCCACAGGCCTGACGAAACTGGCGGATCTCCTCATAAAGACCTATAGAAAAGACGTTTGAAAAACGGTAAGAGCTAGTCAAAAAGTATTCATGCCATGCTGTTAATTTCCACTTCTGGGTTTTACTCAAGTCTAATAATTAGTTATAAGTCTAATAATTAGTTATAAAATTGGTTTATAAATTCTTTAAATATTACAGTCATATAATTTATTGCACTTGTAGGTGATTAGCACCACTACACCATTTCAAATTTATTTTAATTGCTGGTAATGTCATTTCATTCAAAACCAAGAGTATGTCCCATACGCCAATCACATCTGAATAAGTCAGTAGTAAAAGCACCACAAAGACTTACAAATATGGATTTTTTTTTTTAATCTGTCTGGCAATAAGTAGCAATAAACTGAATCAGTACTTCTAAAGTCATTCCATTATGTTAATAGCTTTCTTGTACATTCACCATGTTGTTTTCCCTCATTCTAACCCTGACCTCTAGCTCTTGCCATCTTTCTGAAACGTCTCTTTCATCCTGACAGAACATCCCATTCTGTCTCTTGCTTTCCATTCCTCCCTCACCCTCTACTCTAAATCTGCCCTTAGATGGATCTGCACATGTCTCTGTGGAATTATTTGGAGTTGCACACAGACATCCCAAGGCAGAATTTGGTCCTCCCTTTTATATATAATTGATAACATGAACTGGTTTGAATTCAGGAAGGAGCTCTTGTGTGAACCTGTAGCTATTAAACAAACAAACCAAAGGGAAGAAAAAAACCCCACTTTGCTTTGAACCTAGAAGAGGTCACCAAGGCCACAAGTACTCCACAAACACAAGTGTACTTCCTTCCCTAACAACTTGAGGCTCATTTCAAGGTGGAGTAGAATACATTTGGAAATATTAAGATTTTTTTTTTTTAAGAAAAACAAGTTATGGGGGGACCTCCTCCCCCAACATACCACAAACCAACAGCCACAAACAACAACATGAACACAAGAAAGCCCTCTTAACTTGATAAAAGCAAAGAGGTACAAGGAAGGCAGCACTGGGAATTCCCATCGTTCTGTTTTGACGGAGACTGCAGCACTCGAAACGAGAGCTAGACCAGGTAATAGCCACTAGAATATTCCAGACAGGAATACAAAAGGCTGTTATCAAATCCCCTCTCAGCTTTTTCTTCTCCTGCCTAAATAACCCTAGCTTTTTCAGCCTTTCCTCTTAAGCCTTGCATCTTAGGTGCCTAAGCATTTTTGATGCTCTGTGCTGGACTTTTTGGAAACTGTCCACATTCTTGAAGTGTGAGGCCCAAAACTGGACCTAGTACTCCAGGTGAAGCCTCACCATTGCTAAATCGAGTGGAAGAATCACTTCCCTTGATTTGCAAGTGACACGCCTGTTGATACAACCCAGGATGCTGTCAGGTTTTTTTGCAAGAGCTCACTGTTGGCTCATAATCAGCTTATGGTCTACTGTAACCCCCCAGTCCTTCTCTGCTGTACAGCAGGCTAGCCAGTCACTTCCCAATCCATATTAACTTAGGATCAAGTATATTTTAATATGAATACCTACCGCTGTGGAATGTGAAGACATAAAAGAATGAAAACACAATGGTTTTTGTAAAACCAAGTATAGTTATGCCAACTGCCTCATGAAAGTTCAAATACAGCTTTAAATGCGTCGTTCCTGCAGAATGTTCATAATATGGGCATACTGTAGCAAGCTTTTATATAGCAGTAAGATTAGTCGTTCCTCCAAGTCCCCAAGAGAGACCTGGAACCATGTGACTGGACTTGTCAAACTGCTTCACTGCTGGTCCTCCACTCCACCTGCTGTGCCGCTGCACTCTGTTGATGTCATTGGCACATTAGGATGTAGCTGCTATGCTTCATAGTGCTGTGGTGTTCCTCTGAGAAATACAATACATATTAGCAGACAACTGGCTAATGCACTTTGCAAGTCCCTTTATAGACACCTGGCTTCACCTCACGTCTTGCTATGTACCAAAGGTGTGAATTAATCATTACTACCATACAGTGTAACATGTTTTATTGATCAACTGATGATACTCCAGAAACCTACATCAACGTAACATTCAGAAAGAAATACAAAAGAACCTGTACTATTTTCCTGAGCACTGACTGGCTTTTGTGCTAGATCCTAATGCACTGTTTCTCTTTTTGGAGTGCCTATTTCCTGAGGCCTTTAGACAGCAACTTTACCATCTTGCTACTGAAATAAGTAACAAATGAAAGATTCAAGCTTCTTCTAGTTTTAAGATATGCTTCCACAAACTTTCAAACAATATGCATTGAGGCTGGATGTCATGAAAGAAAGTTGCCTACCTATAACTGATCAGTAAAGGCAGTAATGTACTCCATTCTCTCCATTTTGATTAGAGACGCATACCATGCTGCAATGAATTCAACCACAGCATACCTAATGGCATGTATGTCAACCCAAAGGAGAGGGATAACTAAGGACCCTCAGCCATCAGTTCCTATGACATTACAACAATAGGGGAAAAAACATATGCATTTTTTTAAATGAATGGGGAACAGACAGGTATGTACGATACAGTTTTGTGAATTGCAATGATTTAAGTCTATTTATATAGTCTCCTCAGTCCTAAAATATTGTAAAGCATTTTGCAACTGTATAGCACTAGAGAAATGCAACTGCTTGTGCTGGGGAAAGGCAACCGACCTAGCACATATCATGTCACAAACTAGTAAACATGAAACATTTTGACCAAGGACAATTTGGACAAACCCCTTTAGAATAAAAGGGTGTGGGGAGTTTCAGTTTTGAAAAAAAGCATGCAGAAGGTTATTTTGTCTAAACGATTCCCATACAATAGGCTTCATGATACTCAAGTTACATCCCTCCTAAAACACACATGTATACACACATGCACACCCCCAAAATGCCACATTAACCAAGCATGTATCCAAACCCAGGTTTTCATGGAGACTTCAGGTTTTTTAGATAATTAATATTAATGCCAAGAAAAAACATTGTTGCACCAGTTCTATGAATGGCAGGAACCTAGTCAGAGTACTGAAAAGAACTGGTATTTTAAAGTCTATACTATTCAGATTCAAGTAGGGTTAGCTAATGCTGATGGCTGCCTGAAGCTGTATCCACAAATGCATTCCTATGATTGCCAGAAGAAATGGACCAGTAAAACACAAAGTCAGAAAATATTTTCCAAAATATCTAATAAAAATGTAGTTTTTCCAGACATTGGGCTTACACCACTGACCCATTCCACACTCATTAGAGAAACTGCAAGAGATCCTCACTTTTGATTTCTTTAAAAATAGATCCACAATACTCAAGGAAAAATGGTTAATAGCAATACACCGATACACTGAGCAATAGCCTTATTAAAGGTTGTCATTTTCACCTATAACAAGGTTCAAGTATGAACAGTCAATAAAGGAAAGGGAAAAAAATAAGAGCAGGTGGTTCCTCTCCAATCTAAATATATACTGAGAGAAAAAAGTAGACCGAGAACAAGCTAGGTTCTCTTCTGTCTTCCACAGAATCAACATATATATTAATGTAAGCACAACAATTTATTTTATTTTTTATAGCCTGGAAAAAGAGTTTGTCTTACCATCTGAAGTGAAAAAATTGTTCAAAATCTGCTGGCATTATTTTAAGGAGGGGGGAGGAATCCATTATTATAAAATAAATTTTTGGTGTAAAACTAACTTCCTATAAAGTATCAAAATTAATCATAATTTGACTGCCTCTGTTTTTGGATTTGCCTTTCTGTCCATTTTTCAGTTTTTAAAACATTTTTTCTTCTAGGGTTTGACCTTCTCTCCCCATCACTCCCCTGTTTTATCTTCCTTGTTCCCTGGCCTCTCTTCCCTTCATTTTCCATCCTTGAAATTTCCATTCACCTAGTTTCCTTGTATGGAAGGTCAAAGTATGGCATCACTAACACACATGGGACATGGGTGAGCTTTGGAAAAAGAGCAGACAGCAAAGTGAATTGGTGGCTTTTCTTCCATAACTGCAGATCAGTCAATAACCTCATTAGTAAAGTAGCTTCCTAACATTGCAATGCAGACACCCAGTGAAGATGCAGGCAATTTTAAGTGTCTCTCTCAAAATATAAGAGAACCTCCAATTTTGGGAACCTTAACAATATTTATTGGGACCCAGGGTGATAAGGAGTTTGGGACAATTCCACAATAAAGGCTAGGCTTGCAGAACAGTGTTGCAGCTTGAAACTAGGATAGAGCAGCTGATGCATCATCATGGACTCAGAACAAATTAAGAGCACTGAAAGATGTTCACAGAAAGCATCATGAGTTAGGCTGACCATCCCAACCCAACAGACATTTTCTGCTGGGCTGGGAGGGTGGGGGGTGGAGCTCCTTTTGGAACTGATCCAACCAAGGAGCTTCATATCTGCAGCTTTTCCTCCCCTAGCATCCCCTTCTCCCGCACCCCACTCTGATGTTGTCTACACTATGGGGGTAGGGAGTGGGGGAGAAGAGAGGGGAGGGAGGTCACTACAGCTCCCCACCTCTAGTGGATTGAAGCCTTCCCCCCACCCCATCATACAGAGAGCACCGGAGACAGGTCTGGGCTGCATCAGCCCAGTCGCCCAATCAAACAGAAGTAAAGGTGCTCTGCTTTGAAGCACCTTCATCTGAACCTTTGTATAATGAGGGTTAATTTGTTGCACAATAAGGGACTTATAAAGCGCTCTACATCATGCACTTCTGTCAGGGCATGGCTGCAGAGTGCTTTCAAGGGGCTGATCACATGACAAACACCATAAGACTGTGTTTACCAGAAACAGGGCACTGGCAAGATCATGGCATCTCACCCAGCTTTGAGACACACATCCTTTCACCATATATCTTGATGTCAACAAGAGGATTCTAACAGACGTCATGGGGTTTTTCTAAAGCCCGTAATTCTAGACAATGCTTCCCAAAATTTAAAGGTTTTCCATTTCTTAAAGGATATAGCCTATTTACTCTTTTAAGTACAAATTACCTCCCTTTATTTGTGTTATTCTTGTGGCAAAACAAAGAAAGCTAGATATCAAGGATAAGTGAATTTACGTTGTTAAAATCTAATTTAAGGACTTATTTGCCCAACCCCAAATAAGCCATGAAATAAATCTGATTTTTATATTCTACGTTGTTAAAAAGCACTTAAAAGATTGCTATACAGCTAGCTTAAATATTTTAGGTACATCCAATTATTCTGAGTTACTTTAAAACTGTTCTGGCATATTGTTGAATATTGTTAGGCCATCCAAATTTCTAAATTTGTTTTTTGATTAAACCTTCAGGAAATTCTTTTCCAATCATCAAGGTAGCTTTTTTCCGCCCCCTCTAGAATGGAAGAATTGAGGTTAAGAAAAATTATGAACAGTAAACTCCAGGTTTAAAAAAAAATCTAAACCTACAATTTTTTTCAGTAACACCTGAAAAAAATTACAGCATGAGAAAATAACCATAAAAATATATGGATGTTAGGTATATGGAGAGGTTCTTTCATTACTATAAACCACAAAAGCAAGGTAGTCATGGTTTATGAAGTCACTGGAACATAGATGTATTTACTATCCTAACTGCAGTTTTTCAAATTTATATAACACATGGAACCTGCTTAGAAAGAGAGTTCCTTAGCCTTTCTTCCAGCTTCCTCATATAAATTTGAGCATATAAAAAGGCTTTATCATACCTAGCCATAAGAAACAGCTAGAGCATTACCTATATTATAAATCACCTATATGTCTATAGAATGCTAGTCTTGGATATAGAAACAGGAGCCTTGTAACAAAAGAATTCCACTTACTCACTCGAGTAATTCTCTTTGATGAACAAATTAAGTATGAGAGTTTTCCTCCCACTAACAATATCATTATTATATTATAAGGGTAGGCAAGTAGATTTAACTTCTGGGGATAGTTCTGGCTTCATTACTAATTTGCATGGTTGCAGTCAACACAGTCATCAGCAAACTCTCAGAAATCAGTTGGAAATTTCTCTGTGATCCCCTGTTGTTGAAATAAAACTCAATTATTTATCACAAAAATGCTGTCTCCAATCTTGCCACATACCTAGCTGTGCTTAAAAGATCATGTACATTGAATGAAGAAAAGGTTAATCCTGACTTTTTAAAAACTGTGTCCTAATACACACTCATCACCACTACACCTCAGCATTATTCCTCAATTACCTCTGATCATAGGTAACAGGTTGTAAATCCATGCAGAAGAACCCAGACAAAATTCAGATTAAATCATCCGCACCACATACATCTGGTTCTTCCTCTGTCATTTTTTCAATGGTCCATATTCTGAGATTTGTAATTTTCAGGTAAGCTTAGTAGAAGTTATTATTTTTTAAGGCCAGAAGGAACCATAGTAATCACCTGGCATTGTCCTCCAGCATAACACGTATTGCATAACTTTCCCCAGCAATTCCTGCATTCCCCAAGATAAATTTCAGGCATTCAGTTCCTGCCTTGGCGTGAGCCTTGAACTCTCCTTTGACACTTCTTTCCATAATCACATATCATATAATACCAGCTCTATTTTCAAGTGATTGCATGGGATAATTCAGTGACCCCCTGTTCTAAGCACTTCGTGTCTAAAGCGGTTCATGTTGTGTACTCTGAAGCATGGCAACTACAGGCATGTTCAGAAACAGCTGTCAGGCACAGTTCTGGCACGTTAAGCAGAACAGATCTTGACACCTATTTTCTGATACCAGTCACAGCTACTCAAGCACAGTTTGGTGTTCCCTTACTGACTGTGTAATAAACAACTAGGTTAACTAAATGCATATTTAAGACTAGGCCTCCCTCCCAACAGGTTTGGAACACAGCTCCTGGATGGCTATAATATGCTTTGTCACTTTGATTGCAGACAACAGCCAGAGTGCAAGTGTATGATGGGGAAACTGATGGACAGTTTATCTATATGTGATCAGCATGCAAATATGGCAATTTTCAGATGTTTGTATGAATGTAAAGGAAAAAGAAAATACTGTAACTTTTAATAAGAGCCACCAATGAGCCACAGTGGCTACTTTGTGTCTGATGTAAATCTGCTTAAGTCACAAAAGAGGCAGAGGCTCCTCTCTTCCTATGACTTTCGTCCATATGGAAGAGATAGGAAAAAGTTGCCAACTCTCTTTATCTCAAGTCTTGCAGTCCTTGCTGTTTTACTTTAAACCCCAGGTTCTAGACAGAAATCATCATAGCAGAGCTTTAGTTTCCATTAAAAAGAAATGTTTCTTTCATAACTGTGACAGCTAAAATGTATAAGAAGTTTGGTAAAAGTTGTTTCAAATGTAATTAGACCATCATGAATAAGCCATCATCAAATGTTTGTCACAAGCATCATGCCTCCATATGGCCACGGAAATTGCACATATTTAAGTTAGACTTTATGAAATCTTCATTCTTCTTAAGGATCACATGTATGGTGTTCTAACATAGTTTTAGGACACATATTTTAATGTACTTCAGGATATTTGGTAGAGTAGCCACTCGATGGTCCAGCTACATTTGCAGGTGCAATGTCTTCGCAAAGATGTTGACTGACACATTCTACAGAACATTATACTAGGCACAGTTTAGCAGCTGGTATAGACTACTGTCTCATATTAAAACATTTTGGCTTATTACAAGTGAAATACAAAGTTAACCACAAACAGATAATAATACATTGTTTAAACTCAACTATAACAGATTATACTAAGAACTATATCATATTTAAGTTTAAAGGGGCCAGCTCATTATCTAACATGATAGTCATACATCTCCCTAGCATAGAAGAACCCTAAACCATCTTGTAAGATGGTTTTATGTAGTATTACTACAAATACAAATTCTTTCCAAGGGCACTTTAACATCCCAACAGCATAGACATGACAGAAGTGCTCGTTACTTCAATAAGCCTGTTTGCAGCACAATAACTTATATGTAACAAAATGTGCCCTAGGACTGGCATGAAACCCCCTTAAGGGCTACCTAAGTCCTGATCAACCTGTTCTCCTGCCTCTCAGAGTTTTCCCCTGATAATTCACCTGTCATATCTTTAATGTTGATGAAGACGGGATGCTGCCCTTAGAAGCTGGTAAGCTCTAGGTGCTTTTCTTAGTCCCTTTTTCTATACTGGGGCTCAGCCCTCTGTGCTCGGAGTTCAGACCCAATGCCCCATTGTCTCTCTCTCTCTCTTTTGGCCTGGATTAATGCTGGACCCCTTGGACACCAACCCTAGTCTGGGCTTCAGCCTATTTGGCCTCATCCCCTTTTCTTCTAGCTGAGGCACCTCACCTCAGGTCTACTGGTTCAAGCTCTGGCTCTTCAGGCCTCAGCCTTACAGTGGAAGGTACCTACCCAGTATCCTGTTTGTGGCCTCCTCCACCCCTACCAGCACTCTCAATTCTCTGGTTGTTCAACAAGCAAACAAACAAACATACACCAGTACAACTGAAATACATGGAAACTGCTTTTACAATAAGCTATAAGCCTTCCATAAGCTATAACTCCCAGGGCTAGGCTTGCTCTCACTCTTGAGGGTAGCTGGGGTATCCCTGGGCACTGCTTCCTGCAGTCAGAATCCCTACAGGAGCTCTTCTCCCTGCAGCCTGCAGGGCATGATTACTCCCTCTGGCTCAGGGCCTGAATTTATATACCTAGTAACCCTGCTCCCTTCCCATTACATGCCTTCCCCCAGCCATGCACAGGGGTTTTACTCTCTTAAGGGTCAGCCTGCGCTCCTGTCACTGCAGCCCCACTTAGCCAGCTGCATTCTCTGAAAATGACAGGAGCTCCCTGGTACAGATCTTCTCTTCCTGGACCATCTGGTTCAATCCCCAATCCTATCCCAAATGTCTCACTCAGTTTTTATCTCTAAATGCCATCTGCCCAGTCTCCTGCCTTCATGTGGACCACTTCAACACATGTCCTGGATGCACTGATTGGGTTTTCTTCCCCCTGCATTGTGTCTGAATAACAGGGTTTGGGTCCCCTGCTACACTACACAATAGACAAGCATGACAACTATTAAAGTATGGCTTTTACTCATTTACCACACAAGGGCTAATAAATCAAACAGAAAAAAATAGCGAAATATACAATTTTTGTTTAAAATTTGAGTTTGCCTATGAGTAGAGAGAGTTAGCCATGTCAGCGTGAAGTCAGGCAGAAGAAAGGGCAGGGCAGCACCAGTTACATGTTACACCTAGACCATACTAAATCTGTGGCAGGTTAATTGGTGTTAATAAGTTAGAACATACTGTGAGCATTCAAACATTAAGAGTTCCTATCATTTCTTCCTTGCACAGCACTGAGTTGCCACTAGAGGGCTGGCAAACAGGGGTGTGACTACGAGCAAGGACACCTCAACTCTATCACTGCTCCAGATGGAGGATGGGGTGGCTGAGAGCAGTGCATTCTGGGGTGCTGGCGGCTCATTTTATCTTTTTGGAATAGACTGAAGTTGCACTAACAGCCTAGGTATCACAGTCCAGAGTTAACCCTTGCCTGAAATGATAAAACTTTGAGATGCTCAAAGGGCACTTAGCATGAGTTAACAAGGTTTAATGTGCAGACACTCATGTTTTAAGTGCCCTTAGTATGCTCTAAGTGTACTTCACTGGTAAAATTTAACTCATTCAGGAAATTCTATCTAAAGACAAAATGCCAACCTGTAGGTTAATAACTTCCTTTGATGTTCCTAAAACACAGATGTAGGGGCAGGGCTTTCTATTTGCCACTCAGCCAATGTCCTTTTGACTTCAATCTAGACATACAAGCTCAGGCAGAGAACTGGAAGACCATCTTGATTATCTTGGTCATTTCAATTCTAGGCCTCTCACCTGAAACTCTTATCACTGTGCATGTAGTACCACTTAGGAATGGCAGACATAGGTCAGAATAACAGTGTGTCAGACAGTATTCAAACAGAACAGTAAAGACCTGCTCCAGAGAATTTATGGTCTCAGTAAAATCTAGAATAATGGCTTACCTGCACTGATGCACTTTGAGACCAAAATGGACTGGAATCACCAATTTAGCAGTGGTTAGGGATGTGAAAGATTTACCTCATAAGTGCAGTGATAACCGGTTAGCTTATCAGTTACCCTTTAGCTCAGGGAGGATACAGTCTGGCAGAGAAGGAGGGAAGGGAAACTGCACAGTGCCCCAGCAGGAATCAGAATGCAGAAGGGCAAGCAAGAGGGAGGGGGGGAGAAGCAAGGAACAGGGAGAGGGATGGAGGACTAGTACTTATAGCAGGGGCGGGCAATTATTTTGGGTGGAGGGCCACTTACTCAGTTTTGGCAAGCTGTCGAGGGCCGCATGGATAGCTTCCCCCACCCCACCATTGACAGGTGATCCACCCCCTGGTCACCATCTTGGGACTACTGTCCCAGGGCCAGCACTGGTGGGGTCCAAAGTGAGGCACAGACTGGCAGAGGTCTGTGAAGCCAGGCTGGCTTGCACCAGCAGCAAGAGGGGGGTACTGGCCTGGCTCCATAGAGCCCCTGCCAGCTGGGACCCCTGTACTCCTGCTGCCCTGCTCTGGGCCCCACTGGCACTGGCCCCAGGATGCAGGTGCAGGCTCTGTGCTCCCACTTATTCCCAGTGCCCCCCAACCCTGTGGTACAGGTGGGGGACAGCACACAGCTGGCATACTCCCTGGCAGGTAACGAACTGATGCTGAGTGTGAGGAAAAGCAGCCTCTCCCCCACCCCACGGCTGGCACCCCTGCTGCAGTCGCTCACAGCCCACATGGGGCTGTCTGGAGCAGACACAGGCAGCCCTGTGCAGGCTGCGAGTGGCTGCAACACGGGGCACCAGCCATGGTTTGGGGGAGATGCCGCTTTTTCCTCACTCAGCACCAGCTTGTAACATACCCCGCTGCCAGCCTGGGCCCTGCGCCAGCTCCAGGCTCACCCGTTGGACTTGTGCCACGATGGCAGCAGCTGCGGCCCCCCCTGTTTGCCATGCCATGCAGTGCTTACCACTGCCACCTCTGTGCTGCCCAGCACATGAGCTCTGGGTGCCAGCAGCAGCAAACACTGCCCTGCGCAGCAAGCTGGGGGGGGGGGTGCCCGCAGCTGCTGTCACCATACACAGCCCCAACGGGCAAGCCCGGAGCCGGCATGGGGCCCAGGCTTGCAGCAGGGCAGATTACAAGCTGGCGCTGAGCACAGGAAAAGCATCCCCTCACCCGCCCCATGCCCAGCTGCAGCAGGGAGCACCAGCCATGGGGTGGGAGAGGGGCTGTTCTTCTCCAGGCTCCTTCCCTGCCAAGGGTCCTCCCCTGCTTTCCCCTGCCCCCCCTTACCTGAATTTCTGGCACGGTGCAGTGACATGGACCCAGGCCAGAAGCCCCTGCTGAAGATTCCAGTTGGCAGGGCAAGGCCGCCAGGCTTTCCCTGGGTCCTACTGCCCCTGGTTTCTGTCATTTTTGACAGGAACCAAGGACAGATAAATATTGATTTTCTAAATGTTTTAGGGGCCCCGTGGGCTGGATAGAATGGCCTTGTGGGCTGAATCCAGGCCATGGGCCATATTTTGCCCAGCCCTGACTTATAACCTAAGAGGAAAACAGGCAGCAGTCTAATGACTCGTCAATTAAGCAGGAAGATGCTCAGTTCACAGGTGCTCCTTCCTTCTCAGTGCAGGGCTTCACATGGGCTGTGTTGTCTGGCTGGGCTTGCCTCCCCCTCCACACTTCCCAGTCAAAGGACTCTGGGAGCTGGGAGTGGCTCCCAACAGCAGCTGTGTCCCAGCTGCTGTGTTATGGGTTAATCATTTAACTGATATAATTAGGGTTTAAATGAATTTTTAAACGATATTTACATTCCTAGCAGAGGCTACCATGTAGCCATTAAATAGCTTTTGCTTGCTACCAACTGTGGTGAGACTTGAGCCAGCAACCCAGAGGTAAGAAGCACCTTATCTGATTTACCACCCTATAAATCACACTCTTCTGTCTTTCTAAAACTGCACCTAAAATTAAAGTAGCTGTTCTAAAGGACCAACAAACTGATGCCAGTCACTAGGCTTACTGCATGTACTCAAGGGCAAAGTAATATAATTGAATGATACTGTAAAAGAGACCTGAACCTTGTAAACCACTTGCAAAAGTGAATCTTGTCTGTTTATGAACTTTGCCTATGTCCTTAGATCAACATGGCTACAACCTATACCACTGTAAAAGAGATCAACTCACATGAGCAAGTTAACATAGGGATTATCATCACATAAATACAAGCACTGGTGTACTACAGCTGTCATTTTGGTCCAAGGTTAACCGAAGGAAGACTGAGATCAAAGAATGTGGCATGCTGATTACATTTCCATAACCACATTCACATACCAAATGTTCCTTTTTCAAATGTTTTAAGCGAACAGGCTATTAGTGCTGCATTATACAACTAAATGGAAATTTCACTCCAAGGCTAGTATGTGGTGTTTACCTTTACATGGGGATTAGTTATGGGAGCACTGTCAGCACTTAAGGCAAACTATTCACAGTACATTAAGAGAGAACCAATTTGAGCAAAAACAATCTCCAGTATTATTGAGCTTGCTAATTAGTAGCATTCTAAAGACACAGGAATAGCAGTAATTATGTGAACAGTAGATTTTCACCCTCAACTTTGGAAAAAGAAACTAGAACACACAGACTTTTGCCAAGAACAAAAACATTAAGGACACCTTGAGCTTTTAAAATTTTTTAAATATATTTTTAATAAAGTCCATCAACACTCACTCACCTTTTTATCCACTTGAACTATGCAGAAGTTATATAAAGTCCTAGAAGAAATGCAGTGGCTAAGATTTTCCAAAGAGAACAGCAATTCTGCCTATCCACCTTCGCATGCCCTAGAAAAGCTTGATTTTGAGAGAGTGCTGAGTGAGCACCTATCTTGGGAAAATTAGACTTTTTCAAGGTGTTTCAAGTCATCAGTTCAAATCACTAATCACTTCTGAAAATGTTGGCCAACAATGAGCAACCAAAACTATATAGTGCCATTGTAAATACTGGGGGGATGAGAGGATCTGAAGCTTGCATAAATACATGGTAAGAGCTTGGCTCCTTAGCTTTAGTAACTGCTTACCTTCCCATTGGCCAGTCAGCACCAGTGTTCTACTGATTACAATGTCAATCTCTCTTGCACCATCTTCCACTGCTATTCTAATCTCATCCAATTTGGTTTGCAGAGGAGTCTGTCCAGCTGGAAATCCAGTTGCCACTGGGAAGAATGGGAAAAAACCACTGATCAGTAAACAAACACTATGACTAGTAAGAAGCACTGGAGGTACACAAGGCCTATCTCCCAAAAGGAAAATTATTTTACAGATCAAAACTCTGAGGTTTCCTTTTTTTTTTAAGAAATTGAACCATCAGCCTTGATATTTTTTCTGTTTAACTCATACTATGCAAAAGAAAATTATTTCTGAAGCTGTCCTCAAAGTCCAAAAAGTCCATCCGCACCTTCATTAGTAAGAGCATTCATTAGCTCTTCCCTCAAGTATATTAACTAGTGATTCACTTAGTTTTTAATGCACCTTGCACAAAGGTGTCTTTCACATCTCTTGGAGCTATTTCCAAGTCAGCCCTGATAAGCAAGGACATAAGTGGAGTGCAGTGGAGTTGTGCCTGAATAACCAAAGGTTGAACCTGGCCTCACCCATCAAGTGATCATTGACGTGTAAATTCTTGAACCTTCTACCATTCTTAGAAATAAGTGCCACTACTATGTAGCTTAGTAGCATATCATAATCATAATACTGTACAAGTTCTACATAATCTTATACTACTCAACACATTCCTTTGGTTTTACTTAAACATATATGCAATACACATGTAAGGCTGGAAAAAAAATCATGCAGGATAGGTCCATCAGTGGTTATATTAAACATGATAGGAGGGTATCCGCCACATTAGGACTTCCTGGTACCCTCCCAACTTTCTGAAAGCTGAAAAAGGGTCAGATCTGCCTACATACGCCCTGCATATATACTTTTCTCTTTAGCATTCTCTCCCTACCACCATGAGATACAGGGTACTAGCTTCAATGGAACAATGATCCAACTCTGTAGGGCACTTATGCTATTACAGGTGACTGGGAATGTCACCTATAAAAAAAAAAATGGCTTTGTTCCTTTTTTCCCTGCTTTATGATGTTGAAATATAACTTGAAAGTGTTCTCTTCTCCTCAAAGTAAATAGAAAATTTTTTTAAAAATCACATATATTTCTGGGTGGTTTTCATTAAAGGCAATTGAGTCAATACTGAATTGATGGCATATGAAGAGTGAAGAAACTGCTAGCTCTCCTACAAGTAAGGACCCCTACACCTGGAGAGAGCGTAAGTGGTTTTCCTGCAACTGAAAGGTCCAACCATATGGAACGGTCTGCAAGATTGTTCCTTAATAGTAATAGATCTGTAGCTGTTAGCATCCGCTTTGTCTTCAGAGTCAAACCTCTTGATTTTGATCTGTTGATGTTAATATCTAAGTTGATGAGTAATTCCACTAAGTAAGCTTTGTTATCCTTGCTGTTTCAATTCAGGTAAGAGAGTTCAATATGCACATCTCAAAGGCCCTCCTTGCTGCCTGTCTCACCCCGCAAGATCTTCCAGCTGAACTCTGATGTAATAGTCCTGATGCTTTTCACTTAAAAAAAAAGCATCCTGACCCTTCATACTGCTGATAAGCAAACAAACACAAGCCTTCTTGGTGTTTACTACAGACTTTGGAAAATAAACAGAGGACAAGTCCTGTTAAGAATTATTTTTTAAAAAAGAAAGAAAAACTTACCTGAAGCTACTGGTATGTTACATCCAGCAGCCTTAAGTGCTTTAATTGAATCAGCTACTCTAGCTGGATACACACAGACAGCTGCAGTAGTAATACCTGCAAAAAGTTTCAATGAATTGTTTCTTATGCTTATTTCCATGCTACATATCTACAATAAGGGCCTGTCCATACATTGTCCTACCACCCCAGGATCTGCACTAATTGTAGCAACAGTGACAACACTACTGTCAACAGAGCTCAAGTGGCCAGGGTTGTAACTACTACCATGATTTTTTAGCCTGTCCCAAGAGCAGAAATCTCTGTCAGATCTAGTGGTGCCTAGCGTGCAGGGATCTGCACTGGCAATAGTACATCCATAGAATTTTATTAAAAAGTCTAGTGCAGACATAATTCTGACATCTTTAAAATGCCAATTTAAGACCGGTACAGTAAGGAATTTGTTATATGAGGAAATGTACTATAGAGTATTCTGCCTAAGGGTCTATTGTATTGTTTGGCCAGTAAAAGTTAGTGATTGAACACTTCAGGTGAGACCTGGCTTTCACTCTGTTTCTTTTTTTACATTTTATCCTCACAAATTTGAATAAAATTAGCCTGCTATTTAATCATTTTAATCAGTTATACAAAACTGAAGTTTTATGAACTCTGGTTTATGAATATTGGAAAGACTAGTCCCTTTTTTAATATGGCCAAAAAGCAGGGAGTCTGATTTACCACAGTCTTACACCAAGTTTAGAGAGGCTAAACTCATTAATGGAAGGCAGTTAGAGACATACAAGGGGACAGACAGAAGTGACAATTTTCGCCCAATCTGGCCACATAAAGCAGTTTATAGCTGTGACCAAACAAGTGCATGGCAGAAAACTACAAAAATGTACAACCAAGTGAAAATCTGACGCCTCATTGCATGAGTTTGGTCAGGGAGTTTTTCAGTCACCACTAAAAGATTGGGCAGATGTACTGGAGGAGCCCCAAGGTAAGGGGGCTCCAATTCACCCACCCCACCACCCAGCACCAGCTGGGGAACCCCTAAAATGAGCTCCTCTCCTCCCTTTCCCACCTCCCATTATGAAATTTTTGCAGTTTCACTGAGTCAGCCAGCAGCTAGATTCCCCTCCCCCTAGACCACCAGTGAACTTCTGTCTGTTCCAGGGGATCCTTGCAACTCGGAAGGCTTCCTGCAACGTGTTCTCAGTTACATCGGGGAATTGCACTTCTGTCTGCACCCAAAGTGTCACAATGGTAAATAAGGCCCTAACCAATGTGATTCATGGTGTTCTTGTAGTTAGTTTGTTATAGCACCAGTGTAATGTCATGCAATCACATGATAATGTAAAACATCCTCCTCATTTTTCACATCAGTAGAATATAATCTCCGGGGAAATTATAAAATTTACCACTGCAACCATTACAAAAAGATGTCATCTTCTTGCCAGCAGTTAACAAACTTGGTGTGGCTATATTAGTGCCTTGACAATTTTATTTTATTCAGTGCTAAGTGTAACATTAACATTTGTGTTTGGGCCCACATCTGATTTCACCCTAAGTGGCTTATTATGGGAGTTCTGCCACTAACTTGAATGGGAAAGGATTTCATCTTTCATAACCTAAGTTTTTGTCAACTCTAGCAGGGTTTAGACATTTTTGAGACTCACATCATAGAAGCAGACAGAGCTAACATGCCAAAATAATTAGCCTGTTGACCAGAGGTTCCCAAACTTTTTCTTTGTGTACTCCTAGGGGCATGTGTACCACAGTTTGGGAACCCCTGCTGTGGATGGGTTTTGAAAGGGTGAAGGAAGAGCAGAGTCTCTTTTAAATATACAGTATGTGTCTGTTTTCACCAAGGCAAGAGCAACATCCCAAAACTATGCCCGTTAAAACCCGCTCAGCATAGGACCAAAAATATTTACTCCCCTTTCTCACCATATTACTAAGACATCATCACATGCATTGAATGCAAACAGGCTTAGTGCCACCTTACAGTATAGTTATTAAAAGACACACATTAGGAGTTTCCTTATTTACTCTCTGAATGATTTCTATATCAAATACACTCATTTTTATCATAAAAAAGAGATCATTCTCTTACTACTCACATTTCAATCTCAATCTTGGAGCTCAAAACCAAGGGGAGGCTTTTAATCTTCACCTTGCCTCATCACCAGAGATACCTGTTTTGCAGTCAGTGCTTGTTCAAAGACTGTCATGTAAAAAACTGTAGAGTATCCATTTTGCTCTCCCAGGGGTTTTTGGCTGAGCAATTCTAACTTGTAAGAGGTTTGTCAGTAAGGCTCAGGAGGTAAGTGGTAAAGAATATGTTGTGTTTACTTAGAGAAGGCACACCTTTTACTGCTACAGTTTTATACCGTCAAAGCTTGTAAATATTATAACTAAAACCATATATTTGTCATAAATATTCATACCTTTATCATGCATATCCATAACTCTCAACAGATCCTCGCTGATTGGATGTGTGGCCTTGTAGCACAGCCTATGAATGTTTGATGGGGTGTCATCACCTGAGAGCGTGGTGAGGTCTATGCAAGTGACAGCTCTCAGTAGCCAAGCAGCCTTTATTAGAAGTAGAAAAGAGAAATTCAGAAAACAGCTTCATTTTTCAAAAGCACCCAAGCCCGTGCCCTTTTTTAAAGGAAAGTCACACAGGAGCATATGTTTAATTGATAATCATCAGCGGTGTTTTTGGAAATTTTACATCAAAATCAGAAAACTTCTGAGGCTTGGCAACACAGAGGATGTGCAAAGAATGACCCAGGATATATAGGCATGTCAGAGCGTTGTTCAGGTCTTGTGAAATCCGACAGCACAAAAAGGATTTAGATCTAAAAGACAGCTGTAAGGATCAAGAAAGTCTAGGCAAAAAATTCTACTAGGATCCTAAGCCACCGGTTCTTAGATTTTGGGACTTGGAAGAAGAATACAACCTTCAGCCAGCAGAATAGTTCTTGTACAGCATATTCAGCCAACCTAAGGCAGAGCCCGCCTCTATGAAAATGTAAGCACTCTCTAAAGTACCATATTTACTCAAATATAAGATGACACTGAAAATAAGATGACCTCCCAATAATTATATTCTATATAAGGAAAATTTATAAATTTGTTATAATTTTCCAAGCATATAATCTAATTATTGGAGGGTTATCTTGAATTTGTCCTCTCTTCCCATTGCTACAGCAGGGAAAATAAATCGGAGGGGTCAGGATAGCTACTCTTACACTCTGCCACCGGCCCCCCACACACACACTTTCTTCCCCCTGCTGCCCCTTGCTGCCTTACCGTCAGACCCTGCTCTCCCTGCACACATGGAAGTGAGAAGCAAATTTGAAAATACTGATTTTGAAATAAACAGGCCTGTTGTAATTCGCATATAGGCAAATTACTATGGGTATCCATAAACTTAGTTCATCCAGAACTGATGCATTTTACCGTTTTTGAAACAGCTACAAGTTTTAGCATAGGTATTCCATAAACAAGCTTTGAAGTAGCATTTTTGTACTTATTTATGTATAGTACAAACTATGTATTAGTCCACAGCCAAAAGGTTAATTGATTTACCATAGTTCATTGGGCTGAGCCCCACCAGAATTAATAGAATTTTAAGCAACGGTGGCTCCACAGCTCAGCAGTGCTCAGTATGTGTCTCCAGATACCCACCATAAAGGATCCAGGTGCTAATTAGTTCCCAACTCATGACAGGAACCTCGTGTTTTTGGTATGAGTCCTGGGATCCTCCAAAAATGTATATGCAGATGAAGCATAGGGCAACGGAGGCTGGCTCCACCTCACAGAGGGCAGGATTACACTAATCACGTGCAGCAAGCTAAGAGAGAGGGAAACAGAGGGATTCTGGGTGAACTGTTTGCAGTGCCATTTGGTGATGTTTGCCAGACATTTAAGGCTGATGAAGAAACAGAAATGATTGGAAATGGGAGAGAAAGGCAGCGCTCAGCTGTGAGAGTAAAGAAGAAGTAAAAATTCATTCAATGCAGTGGCTTACCATAACTTTTCATAGATTGTTAGGGGCTGGAAGGGACCTTGCAGATCAAGTCCAGCCCCCCACCCTACGTAGGAAGACAACTGGGGTTAAAGTGACCCCAGCGAGGTGATTCCTCTTGAAAACCTCCAGGGTAGGTGATTGCACCACCTCTGGAGGGAGCTTATTCCACAGTTGGGACACCTTGACTGCAAAGGATTTTTTTCCTGGTATTAAGCCTGAAGCTGCCTTCCATTGGTCCTGGTCTTCCCCAGGGACGCCCTAGTGAACAGTTGTTCCTCAAGCTCCTGATGCACTCCTCTGATATAGCGGTTAGCCACTATCAAGTCCCCTCTCAACCTTCTCCTCTTTAGGCTAAAGGGGCCCAAGTCCCTCAGCCTTTTCTCATATGGCTTGCCTTGCAAGTCCCTGATCATATGGGTGGCTCTCCTCTGGACTGTCTCCAGCTTTTCCACGTCTTTACTGAAGTGCATGAAAAAGAGACTTGAAAGAAAGTCAGTGCTGAGGGGGACTGTGCACAATGGGCACTACAATATATTTTATTCAGATGGGCTGCACTACCCTTTTCTTGTGGTAGGTTCCTATCAGTATGTTTGCCTAATATAGGCCAGCATTTCCCAAACTTTTTTGCCCTACGGCACACTTACCTAAATAAAAAAGCACCGTGGCACATCGGATGCAGAACAGGGGAGAAAGTGGGGCAGCATGTGGCCACCAGACGGAGCGGGGGGGCAGAAAGGTGGCACACAGCCAGCCGGATGCCACCTGCCTGGCTGGAGCCACGCTCCCCATCTCAACTGATGACACACCAGTTGGGAAATGTTGATATAGGCCATGTGTTTTATAACCTTGCTCAGTGTTAGCTGTATTCAGCGTTGTAGTTGGTTTCCATTACTGAGCAGAAATGGCTTTTGCAGCACTTTAATGATAAACAATATATTTAATGAAGCTTCTTTGTATGTGAATGTAAAATGAGGAGCTTCTTTTCCCACCCTGATTGGGGGGCGGGAATCTCATCTTAGATTTGAGTAAATACAACAGATATATGAGCTGCATACTTTCATACATTTGCACCCCTGATCTATATACATTCATGTTAATGGAAGATTTTGCCAATTACTTCAGTGGTGCCAAGATTTCATCCATGTTATTTTGCATAATTTCTTTTTAAGCTGTGGACCTCAAACTATAGAAATGTCATCTTTCCCCTCTGTAAAGTAGGTATAAAATACTGATATATCTTGAAAATAAGTTGCAACAACTGATAAACATTGATAAAGCTTTGTCACATCCTTGGATGAAAGTTGCTACAGACTTTCAAATAATTAATTACTGTGGTTTTTACTTTAACAGTTAATAGTTTTTATAGTCATCTAGGGGTTTTTTCTTTAATTTTTTCTTTAACTTTATTTTTATAAGTTTTACATTTTTATAAAAATATTTTCCACAGAAAAGAGACTGAAAGAGAAAAGAACATTTAATCACCCACTAAAAAGAAATTTTAGTCTCACCCCTTGTGAAATGAGTTGTGAAGTTGTGAAGACAGATGTAGTAAAAAGCTTCCAAGAATTGGTGTGAACTTCATTTAGTTTTTTAAAAAAAAATTGGCTTTTTTGAAAAGTATGTTTTTGGAGAAGGGCTATAGCCACAAAGTTTGGATCTGGAATCTTCTCTAACTCCAAACTTTCCTTCAAATGTAGTCAAGCTTCAAGTTTCGACCCATCTCTGGGAATCGGGGAATACATGTATATTTTCATGCAATTGTGTTTGAGTAGATCAAAACAACCTCTTAGGTCAGGTCCACATGAGCAGAGGTGTGCCTTTACAGCAGCACAAATAGCAGTGGCACAAATTTGTGTTGCTACTTTGTACCCCAATGCACGCCTCTGCCCATGTGCTTTGCAGCAGGACACATTGTCCTGCTGCTCCAAAAGCTGTGGGGTGGAAAGAGGGCCCGGCTGGGGCACAGGGTGCCTCAGCAGGGGCTAGCCTTCCCCTGCCTTCATCTTGCAACCCAGCCAGTCTGGGATTGGCACATGGAGATGGGGAGCAGGCAGCCCAGGGTTGCCTGTTTCTCGATCTCTCCGCACTGTGGAGCCCCTTTGCTGAAGCACCCTGCACCCCGGCCAGCCTGGCTGGGGCACAGAGTGCCCAAGACGGGGAACAGGCAGCTCCACAGCTGGCTGGAGTGTACTGTGCCTCAGCACAGGAGCTGCACATGCCTTGGTGTGGGGACTCCCCCCATCTCAAGGCACTCTGCACCTCAGCCAACCAGGGAGCAGCTGGATGGGGTATAGGGCACCCAGCGAAGGGGCTCCACAGTGCACGGAGATGGGAGAGCAGGCAGCCATGGGCTCTTGCCTGCTCTCCCAGCCATGGGCTGCCTGCTCTCCTGTCTCTCGGTTTGTCCTGGTGCTTGCTGCTTTGTCTTGGTTGCGTTGGGGTTTTTTTGTAGGTTTTTTTTTCTTTTGCTACCAGGAAATCCCAGTAACAAATTATGCCCTGGCACTGCAAATTTTAGCAGTGCCAAGCACTGATTAATGTGCATCTTGTGCAGTCTGTGGCACTACAAAGAGATTTACAGCACCACAAACCACACATACCTGCACATGTGGGATCAGCCTTAATGCTCTTTACAGGAAAACTGCCTGTCAGGTGCAGGACTCTTGGTCCCAGCTATAAATGTGGGGGTCAGAAGTTTCATGCACCCCTGTGCCGTAGGGATCGCATCTGTTGTGATCCCCTGAGCCTAGGGGTTTCATGCTGGGAATGGTACATTCCTACAGCTGACAGTCCCTGCTATATGTGCAAATTAAAGTTCGACAGCAACCAGTTAGCACACATTTTTCAGGTCTAACTTTATAGCAGGTTAGAGCTCTTTCTTTTGTGATAGCTACTTTGCATGTGTAGCTGGTCTTAAGGTAATTGCACAATTAAACAGTTAATTGCACAATACCTGTAACATGTAGAGAGGGCCCAAATCTCTGCAACCCAAGTACACTGTCCTTTGTACACTACATTGTCTTTTAGAACAACCCAGAAAGTCAAGTATTAAACCCACTTGACTCAGATGCTAATGACTACACAAGGAACTAAAGAATAAGGTCTCAACTTTCTAAATGCTGTCAAACTTTGAAAGCACTCCACATTTTTAACAACCAATGGTATTACTTGACCTAGGGCTGAAGCCAACTGATTGTGTTACTAGCTGACATCATTCATGACCTTAAACTGTACAGGAACATCTTATAAATTGGTTTACTGTCTCCTATGTCTTCTTTAATTATATTTTAACACACCAAAAATGCAGTTCTGTTCAGTGGATTAAAACAGACACACGCCCTTTAAATGCTACGGCTTTTTTAATTAGAAATTATTTTACAGCATCTTCCACTGAGGTCTCATGCTAGATACGCTGCGTTTATCCTGACGCAAGAAAAACTCCCACTGTGGTCCATAGACGTTCCACTCAGTTTACACCAGAGTTGCATATATGTCACCCTCACCCCATCACAAATGCCCCTGCTTTTGACTACATGGCTACCTCTAGCACTCAGCTTAGAACTGCCAGTGACAATTAAACACTTAAACTAAAAAAGTTCAACAGGTTTCTTGTTTATTCTTGGCAATAAGCAATCTTTACTGACTGTATTCATTTTTATAATTGCTGGCCTGGGTGCATATTATTTCTCTTTCCCATCACAGTGGTTCTCAACAGCATATGGTGGCACCCTGGGTGCCACAGGCCAGCACCACCAGCACCAAACTGAGAAATGGTTGCAGAAGAAAGGCATGCTCGCCTGCATTATATTATGTGAGCAGATGGGCCACTTCTGCTGCAGCTCTTCCTAGTTTACTCCAACATGCCTCCTGAAAACAGAGGCAAGCAGGGCAGTGCCATCTGGTGCAGGGGCATCTATTTCAGCAGGCTGAAACTGCCCCAGGCACCTCCATTTTCAGAACACGCATCAGAGCCAAACTGGGAAGAGCTATAGCAGAAGCAGCATGAGGGCCTGCATAACATAATGTAGGCAGGTACACCTTTCTGCTGCAACTGCTTCTCAGTTCAGTTGCAAAGTGCCTCCCAAAAACAGAGGCATGTGGGACAGTTCCATGTGTCCCACATGCCACTGTTTCCAGGGGATACCATGCAGAGGCAGATATGGAAAGGCAGTGGTAAGAGCACAGACTCACGCCACAGCCACCTCCCACGGTTATAATAGTAATCACAATGTAGCAACCCCTTGGCCTTCCCCCTCCTGCTTCCTGAGTCTCACGTTTCCTTTTGCCCACTCTATACCCCTTTTCCCCTGCTCAGCGCTCCCTATGTACTAAAGGTGGAGCCTGGCACCCCATCCCTGAAACATCCTTGCCTGGACTCCCTCCTACAGTCCTAGGGCTAGAGTTTAGGAAAGATTGCCTTGGCGTAACTAAGGGAAGAACTTAGCTCATTGGTTCCCAATCCCCACTAGTGACCTAGAATCACACATGGGAAGCCCACTGCTATGTTGGGTGCGAACATTTGCTGGATCACACAGAGCTAGGGGAGTACTCCTAGCCAGTGGCCTGAAGGGGGGAATATAATTATCTAATCAATTATTACATAATAATTAATACAATTGTAACATTTAAAATATTCCTAATTTATTTATATTAGTTTTTAAGCGGGGTGACACTTGAATCTGAAAAAATGTGAAGGGGTACCTTAAGTCTAAAAAGGTTGAGGACCACTGCCCTATCACAACCTTTCAGTGGGTGAAATTCTGCTCACCAATACAACTTCTACTGGAGTCTTTGAAATCTGTGCACGTATTTGAAAGAAGAATTGGGTCAAGTCTCATGACAACTTTGCACCCACTTAGGTTTCTTTTTACAAGACCCAGTTATTCAAACTGTAGAAGAGTTGCAAAACATTTGTTATTGCATGTGACCCCATGGAAACCAATGGAACTGCTCAAATAAGGATTGGTTTCCAGGCACAAGGTGGCAGAATTGAGTCCTGCCACATGTATATCCTTGTTTCTTCATAGGTCCCACAGAAAGATGTTAATTTTGAGACACAAATAACAACTGGTTAAGCAAAATTGCATAATGCAAAGGACAACTATCAAGGTAGGTCAAACTTGACAGGGACCACGATCATATCTTACAACTTTAAAATTAAAAAATAAGAAGACTGAGTGTAGAGGGGGTCTGTCTGGGAACCAGAATGAACGTGCTGGGATAGTAATATACAATTTAATCCACTCATGAATAAAGATGCTTTAAATTCATTTGTGGTTTTGCCACTCATGAGTTATCAGGTTTTTAACTTGTTTGGATAAATGTGTCATCTTATCCCAACCCATCATCATCAAATACAAATTATTAAAATAAGACACCGACAACCACAATCTTTTAAGTTTACATGCGTCTTGAACAAAATTCAATATTACAGCGTAGAGAGGATGAATGACTGCTTTAAAAATACAGGAACAGAATGCTTAAAAAGAGCACTTACTTGCCAATCCTTTTTCACAGTTCTCCGTGTCTGAATTTGTTCTGCATGCCTTATAACGGCAGGTTGATTCACTTGCACTTTTGAGATCCAGCCAAGGTCTAGGGGGAAAAAAATCTGATTTATTTTGTGTATATTTAATATATCTAATGGCATTTTAATAGGAAAGTTGCTTCAAGTCCCTTGAAGGTAGCTTTGTGGTGGCATGCTCCTTTAACGGCTTAAAAGCATTTGGCCAATACCAAATATTACAAACCTCAAAGCCTTAGCTAATGTCAAAACATATTCAAGGGAAAGCTATGTGAAGCCAATGTTTATACAGACTTTTGTTTCCCATAGAAATAAAAGTTAACTTAATGCTAGTGAAAGATGCTACTTTGCGACCGATCGAATCACATAAAAGGTCTATACCAGGGTAGTCAAACATCCAGCTCTGTCATCAGGCCCGTGGTGCTGCCCCTGAGTCTAAGCACAGCACCCACAGACAGGGCCAGGGCAAGCACCGCACTTGGTGCCCATTTACAGGACCGCACCGCGTGGGTGGACACAGGAGCACAGATCCCGGAGTGGCTGGAATGGGCACCACATGCGGTGAAGTCCAGCCAGGGATGTGCAGTGTGGATCCTAGACCAGCTGGACTATACCACATGTGACACCTGCTCTGGCTGCTCCAGGATCTGTGCCATACATAGCTTGGGTCTCAGAGTGGCTAAAGTGGGCACTGAATCTTTGATGCTAGAGGAAGGAGGAGAGGCGATCTGTGGGCTTGATTCGGCTCACACACCAGCCTCCGCTCATCTCATCCGCACAGCCAGATGAGTTTGACATCCATGGTGTATGCACAATGCAGCCTTCAGTTAACCACTAATGTACTTCCCTAACCAGTGACTTCAACAAATGACTGGTAAGAATTAGATCAAATTCATTCAGCCTTTGGTTGTTCTATACAGGCTGATAGACATTACTGATTGCAATGGTGTCCTTTTTTCTTCTATGCAGACACTTGTCCCCTAGGAATTGGACTCACTCCTTGCATACTTTCCACCAAAGCTACCACATAGTCTCAAGATGGTAAAGCATTTGGATTACTATTGTTCTGAATTAATTTGAACTAGTAAAGTAGAGATTTGGCCCAGTATTATTACCAATTTGCAGAATCATTGAGTCTTTGGGAAACATATATGAATGCACACTGATTAGCCAGATACAATGAATGAAATGCCGAATTATTTTCTTAGAGGTGTTGAACATTTGTAATCCTTGGAAGAAAGTGAGGGCAGAACATTTAAAACTGAACTCTGAACCTGATATCCTACAAGAGAAAATCTGGTTCAGATTTACAGGGATGCTGGACACCCCACAAACTCCAAATGAAGTCAATGGGACCTGCATGCTTCTCAGTACTCTGACAGATGTAAACTGATATAAAATGTACATCAAAAACCAAAGGCACCCAAAAAAACAGCCACTTTTGAAAAGATGGGTAGGTAGCAAACAGCAGAGGAGGGCAAAGAGAACATTTCCATATTTTTTATTTTAAAATCTTTCCTCGTTTCAGCTTGGACTAGTGTTCATTTCTATACAAGTCGTCTCAATCATGTATGAGCTGATGATAGAACTGAACATATGAAGATAAACTTTGTATGTTTTACTGTTTTCAAATCATGAGAGTTAAAATATTTTAGTTAAGAGAGTATTTTCCTAAATCAGATGTTGCTGAGATTTACTAGGGCAGAGATGCTCAGTCCCTGGCCCACAGGTCAGATCCAGCCTGCAGAGCCATTTCATCTGTCCCATGGGACTCCCCAAAGTTTGGAAATATGGCAGTGGGGGAGCAGTGGCAATTAATACTGCCACAGCTCCACCACCACCAAATTTCGAAGTCCCACATGGCTGGACCAGCCCTGGCCAGGCCAGTCCTGCATGAAGAGATTGGCCCCCAGAGTGATGCAGCTGGATTGTGCCCTGACTGGGCCATTCCTGTGCAATTGGACTGAGCCCCAACTGGGCCAGCACCGTGCACCCAGCTGGGTCCACAGACTGAATCCAGTCTGTACACTGACCTGGAATACTCATCCAACCTGCAGGACAAAATGGTTTGGCACAACTGTATTAAGAGGATCAAGGAAAAAAACAAGTGCCTGGGAGATTAACTAAGAGTGTTAGAAAGGCCTGAGAAAGGCAAGAATCAAAGTTTTGACTGTGGTAATTGGTAAACTCTATCTGCAGAGAGTAACCAACTTGCAAAATTTAACATTGCACTTTGCCAACATTTTCTTACTTCCATGTATTTATCTATGGCTAATTCAACAGGTAATGCATACAAAAACAAAACAAAAGGAAAAACCAAAGCACTGGTCACAGGCAAAGTTAACATGTGCATCAGACAACAGGTCATTAAAAATATGAAGCATTTCCTTCAGGGTCGTGGCAATGTTCTCAATTTATACCTATCCATACAGTGTAGTAGCAGAACCTCAGTAATTACTCATTTGCAAACCTACACAGTCTCTCTTAAATACAGGTATCTCACCCTACATCTCTACAAATCTCTCATACAGTTCTGTAGCTACAGCCCTTATTATTTGTGGCTGGAATTTTTCTCCCTTTTAGAATTTCTGACGTTTGAAAAGCAGCTGGAAGACATTTGAAAATGAACATAAAAGTAGTTTTACAACAAGATGGCTGCTCCCCAGGGAAGACCTTTGAGTCCTCTACAACAAAACTCCACTGAGACCCCTAAAGTGATCAGTGTATAGGGCATGTTGCCTCCCAGAAGTCATTATGTACAATGTTTGACTAGGTCTGCAGAGAGGAATTAAATAAGATCTGTGACTGAGCTGTGATTCTCCTAGTATGTGCCAAGTGTTCAGGCCGAATCATTAGACCCTACTACAATTTATCAAGTGTCTTGATAACTTTAGCACCCTACTGGGTGCAAAGTAACCTTTCAGCCCCACTGGAAGATTTGATCAATTCATTTAGAAGTTCAGTTCCTCACCTGAAGTGTTTTAACCCTTCAGTAAGTGCCAGTGGCCACAGTTACTCTGGCACTAGAGGGAAACAATGAAGGGGCTCTCCCTATAGCAGGGGTGGGCAAAATACAGCCCACGGGTCCAAAAAAAAGGATACCGGTCACCAGGATGGGGGGTGATCAAGGGGAATATGATGGTGAGGGGGACAGTGGCATGCCAGTGCCCTGCCCCTGCCCATTCTGTTGCCCCTCACTGACAAGCCACACCCTTCCCTACCCTGCTGCTGACCCTCACTCTGGACACACTGAGCCCAGCCCTGCCACTGCCCCTCACTCCCAAACAGCAGTACCCTGCCCCCCAACCCCCTGCTGGTTCCCCTCACTCCTGACCTGCAGCCCTCTGGCACTGACAATATCCTGCACACCCAACCCACAGTCACCCATCCTGTCTCTCATCCCCCTCAATCCTGATCTGCAGCCCCCCACCCCGCTCCCAGCCCTGGCAGTGTCCCTCACTCCCAACTTGCAGCCCCTGCCCCGCTAGCTGTGCAGGTGCCCCACACTCCCGATTTGCAGCTCCTGCCCCACCAGACCTGCTGCTGCCCCTCATTCCTGACCTGGAGTCCCCTGCTATACCCCCCAGCCCTGCCAGTGCCCCTCACTTCTGACCTGCAGCCCCTTGCCCCCTAGCCGTGCTGGTACCCCTCACTCCTCACCCACAGACCCCTTAACCCCCCAGCCCTGCTGCTGCTCCTCACTCCCAACCTGCAGACCCCTGGCACTGCCAGTGCTCTGCACACTCAGCCCACAGTTACCCCTCCCATCCCCTGTGCCCCTCATTCCTGATCTGCAATCCCCTACCCCCCAGCACTGCCAGTGTCCCACACTCTGCTCCCCAGCTGTGCTGGTGCCCCTCACTCCTGACCTGCAGACTCCTGCCTCCCCAGCTCTGCTGCCCAAGCGTGCCTGCTTGCTCTCGCTCTCGCTTTCTCTCTCTCTCTGCATTTACCTGGCTTCTCTGAGCCTGTGTGGGGAGCATGTGACCCCTGACAGCCAAACACCTTGCCCACTGCTCCCAGCCAGCCCCGGAAAGCAGCAAACCCAGACATTTGCTGTTATTTTAAAAACCTGCCCATATGCCGCAGAGGGGTCCATAAAAGAAGACATGTCCAGGAATACCTGAATGCATAGTAACCCTCCCCACCCACCCACACACACATCCCCCCAACAAACTCCATATCCACCCACACCCCACAAAACCACATGCTCCCTCACCCCATGCCCACACCTACCCATTCCCCCACAAACCTCCCCCCACACCCACACCCTCCCCTGCACCCCACATACCCAGAGCCCCCCACAAACTGACCCCTCCACAATGTACAAGAGTAAGACTTCATTTTAAGATATTGTGTAATCACCTCTATGTACACTACACAAACGCAGCTTTTGCCTGTCCTGAACACTGCAGCTTAAAAATAAACAAAATTTTAAAAAGCAAAAAAACCCTACTTCATAGCACGTTGAGAATCTTTCACCTCAAAATACCCCAAAACTGTGCCACAAGAAAGTAGGAGAGCACAGGTCATCATTAGTGCCTTGGGTCCCTGCAAAGACAGGAAATTTATGGGGTAATGCATACATAGATGGTCCTAGGAAAATCCAAATCCCATGTTTGAAAAGGTGATGATGAAAAGTGAGTGATCTGTCTTTGGGGAAAGTTCCTTCTTGAACCCAAATCTGGAGACTAGTTAAACTCTGAGCTTGTGGTGCCAGCCAGGCACCTGAGGGGTTTTGAAGTACCCTTTGTAGCATGAGGTATTCCAAGCCAAAGCTTTAGAGGAAGCCAAAGCTTTAGAGGAAGGTAAAGAACCCAAGAAATCAAATGATATATTCAAGACAAAAAAAAAATACTTTTCCTAGTCTGTCCAGTCGTTTGACCCCAGTACTCTTTCCTGCCATGGCAGGGGGTCGGACTAGGTGATCTGCTCAGGTCCCTTCCGACCCTCGAAACTATGAAACTATGAAGAAACTCTCCAACTTACAGGACTCCAGTTACTAGTGGAAATTCCCAATATTAGCTCTGAAGTGCACAACTCTGCATGTTTTACTACTCCATTTCATATCATTTTTATTATTTCAGTCCACAGGGTTCAAGGTGCTACAGGCTACCACCTGACCCAGAAGCAATATAGTTCCAATCATGTGGTGATGTACCCAGGCCAATTAATAGTTTCTGGTGGTATGTGAACATAGCTATATTAATTAGTTCAGCTGAGAGACAAAGCTAATTAGGTTGGGCAAAGTGCCACAGTCCCACTACTTCCCAAGCTGGAAGCAGCACAGCCGCATTTACACGGCACTGTGCCCAAGCTAATTGGCTCTGCTTCTCAGCTGAGCTAATTAGCCTCTCCGCAAAGCCACATGGAGGCAGTGGCAACACAGAACTGGAAGTGGTGAAAGTAACTTCTAATTCCAGAGGCCTCCGTAGCATCTGGGAATGTCACAGATTTTGCTCCCATAAAATCAGTCACTTGAGCTAAGAACCCTTTGTGATAGTGGCTCAGGTACTTTAGAACATAAGTCAAAGAGACTTAGGTTCCTAAACCAGTTTTGAAAATGAAACATTACAGCACAGACTGGATTAGCACCTTTAATATATAAGCCAGCAATACTGCCTGGGAGATCTTACAGACTAATATTAGTCAGGCAGCAATGTGTACAGGTAATACAAAAGTGTTAAAAAAAAAGGTCATGAGATGGGGGAAGTGGTAAAAAGGATAAAAGTTATGGTAATAAGCAGGAGCAGATGGGGACTTCTTGCAATGCAGATCCTTTGTTCAAGCACACATCACTTAATTAAAGGGGTGGAGAAGAGCAAAAAAGTATGTATTAGAGTAACTGTCTCTAAATAGATTTGTAAAGTGCACCATGTGGGGGTCTCACCAGAACTTTAAACATGAAATATCTTTATTCAGAATCGTTTGTCTCAGTCCTTGCCTTTAGTTTATTAAAATTCAGAACAGAACCAATATTTTAAGCATAACTGTTTGCATTGGAGTCTTCTCCCCACCCCCAGCTTTATGATTTAGTGTCTGGCCAAGAAAAACTATATTTAATTAGGCTCATTAACCTTGCAGTGTGAACACTTTTTTAAAAATAAGTCATCTGCTAGTCATCTGTACAGTCATGTGGCTTCAGGGATAAAAGTAATTAAAGCAGTTACACTACAGTTAATTAGCCAATATTCTGTAATCACCCTTAAATTTTACTTTTTTTCCCCTGTATAGACACTTGAAAACCTTTCAAAACTGTATTTAAAGTTTTAACAGGAAAAACAATCCCCTTTAAATTGGCAGAAAAAAATCCAACCATACTAAGCTATTCCATCAACAAACAGTAAATACAAACTGTTTCTGTATTCTTCTCTTTAAAATACCCAGGAGGCCTAACCTACTCCTTATAATGAAGATTTATTTCTGTTGGAATATGGTTTTCAGGGGGGCGTTGTTTTGGGAAAAGTAGAATTAACCTTTTGGACAGGTTAAATGAATACTTAAAATGAGAAGATATTTCCATAATTAACTAAATGTATGGGTCAAACAGGCATTAAACCAAACAGCAGCCTGAAGGCATTTGAACTGACCCTTTGGGTGCATCCCTACATACAGCAGGGCATGCCTGCAGCAGCAAAGTAGCGGTCCCTGTGTGTCTGCTTTGGTGTGGGGCAGAATGCCCTGCTTCGGGGAAACTGCTGTTTCCCTGCTCCTCCCAGCTTCCAGGATGCTAGAGGAGCCCTGGCAGAACTAGAGGAGGGGAGGACTGAGACTCTGTCTGCTGGTGCACGTTCCTGTTGTGTGCACCATGCCCCTTTTTTTCCAGTTTTTGGTTTTTTTGCTACCAGGATTTTTTGCTCAGTCACTTTGGAAATTTTCTACGTGCAGTCTTGTAGGACTGTGCAGCATGTAGGATCCGATAAAGGAAAGAGCACGCCTAGACCAGACACACTTTTGAAAAAATAGTTGCCAAAATTGTACAAGCATCTACTGACTCAATGCAGACATTTATCAAAGGTTTATACTTTGCCAGACCCTGGAGAGATGGAAAAAGGGATGGAAAAAGACATCTTGACAAAATGCCCACATCTTTGCCAAACATGAAGTCCCTGAACAGAAGCACAGGGGTGCTAAATACTTCTCAGTAAAATAGGCCTCTAACGTAAAAGGGAGTAGGGAGAAGATTAACTTCTTCCTGTTGCTAACCTTCAAGACGGCTATTGGCAAAACAATAGTAATAATTCCGTTTCAGAAGAAGAGTAACATAGTAATTGAAGCACAGGATTTGCAGTCTCCCCACTGATTTCCCAAATGACCTTGGCTTAAATGGGTAGGCCAAATTCTTCAAACCTGGGTTCCTAAATAGGTAGTCTGGCTTTTGAAAAGGTAATGGGCACCCATATCTCCCAGTGATGCTTATAAAATGCATGCCATGGAAAGACAGCTTCTATACAGATTTCTATATAGATGTTGGATTTATGGCACACGATAACCTGTCTGACATCTGACTCCCCAGGTACCTCTTCACTTTTACCTGGCTGTTACATTCCACCCCCACCCCAAGCCTGTCTTTCACACCGTGATGCCTCAATTTATATTTTCACTGACTGGCGTTCTTGCATATCAGCCCAGCCTCTAGCTTCTTGACTATTCATTCCATCCAGAAAGAGTACACTGTGAGAGCCTGAAGGGCACTCACCGAGGGTGTGTCCTCGACCAGGGACATGGACCACATTGCGTTACAATGTCCACTCTACAACGAGAGCTCCCTATCTGCACCTGCTCAGCTTTACCTCTTTGACAAGTGAAGTGGACAAGTTCAGCCGAGAGCTCGGCCCAAGGGCAGGGTTAGAGATCTAGTTGTCCCAATGGGACCCCAACTTGATCCTGGACAACGGCACCAAGTAGAGGCCCTCGTAAAAGAGTTTTGTGATGCCTTGAGCGAGAACCCTGGGTGTGCACGGGGGATAACCCATCGCATAATTACGCCCCCAGGGCAAGTCATGAGAGAAAAATGGAGGAGGATTCCCCACTGTGGGCATGAAGCCATTTGCACCAAGTTAGCCAGAATGCTGGAACCGGGAATAATCCAAGAGTCGTGTAGGCCCTGGCAGAGTCCCATCGTGGCAGTTACCAAGCCCAATGGGTCCTTACGATTATGTATTGACTTTAGGAAGGTGAACGCTATTTCCAAGTTTGACGCTTTCCCGATGCCCCAGATCCATGAGCTTCTCGAGAGGGTGGGGCAAGCCCGGTTTATCCCCACCCTAGATCTGTCAAAGGGATATTGGCAGGTCCTGTTATGAAAAGAAGAGAGGGCTAAGACAGCATCCGGTACCCCGTGGGGTTTATATGAGTTTAGAAGAATGCTCTTTGGGCTGCACAGAGAAGCCACTACCTTTCAACTGTTGGTTGACTGGCTCCACACCAACAGTATGCAGCCGCTTATATAGACAACACCATCATCTGTACCCAGGGGTGAGAAGAACACCTCAGGGCAGTGAGGGCACTGCTGCGTGAGCTACGCCAAGTTAGTCTAACAGCCAACCCAAGGAAATGTGTCCTGGGCAAAGCAGAGACCAAGTACCTGGGATTTTTGCTAGGGTGAGGACAAGTCCAACCATTAGCTGACAAGGTAGAGGCCTTATACCAGTTCAAGCCACTGCAAAACTGTAAGCAGCTGAGAGCTTTCCTGGGGTTAGCAGGATATTACAGATGATTTATACCCAGGTTCGCTGATATCACCGCTCCCCTCACCGATCTGTTACAAGGAAAGAGATGAGGTTCTCTCCTGTGGAACACAGAAAGCTCACTAGCCTTTGAACATACCAAAAGAGCCCTCTGCTATGAGGCGGTATTAGACCCCCCAAACTTCAAGTTGCCTTTTACCTTACAGACAGATGTTTCAGAGCAGGTATTAGGTGCCATGCTGTCCCAGGAAATCAAGGGAGCCTCCTGACCCACAGCCTACGCCAGCCGAAAATTAAATCCACAAGAAAGAAGGTATGCTACTATCGAGTGTGCGGGCCTTGCCATAAAATAAGGCACCCAGTACTTCCAGTACTACCTACTGGGGCAGGAGTTCACCCTTATTACTGATCATGCCCCCCTAATGTGGCTGAAGATTAAACAAACAGACAATGCATGCATTACCTGATGGGCTCTGGCCTTGCAACCTTTTAGTTTTAAAATCACGTACCGGCCAGGAAAAGCTAACACAGTGGCTGATTTCCTTCCAATATGCCACAAGAATGAAGACAGAACAGGGCATGGGGTGACGAACGCGGATCCTGTCATACGGAAACCCCAGGATATAAGTGCACCTAACAGTGAGTTAAAGGGGGAGATATGTGAGAGCTCAAAGGGCGCTCACCGAGGAGGGACATGGACCGCATCGTGTTAGGATGTCCAATCTATGAGGAGAGCTCCCTATCTGCACCTGCCCAGCTTTATCACCTCGACATGTGAAGCGGATTGAGGCCAATCCGTAGCGTGGGCAATATCTGGAGGCCGGGGGTGGAACTGGGAGAGGCCAGAGAAGGATGGCGGAGGAGGAGAGGAGAGAAGCCTGGGAACTGGAGATGTGGGGCAAAGAAGTTCAGGTAAGCCCTTGGTCAGACCCTGAAGAGGCGGTAGCACCCTCACCTCCGTGGGAATGAAGAGGAGGGTGGAAGAGGCCAAGCGATGGAAAGTGGATCAGGGAAACACCCTGGGAGCGGGAGAGGTGGTGGATCCACCCGAACTGCTCACTGCGGGGTATTTCTTTCCCTTCTTTTTTTTCCCCTTTGATGTCTCCCCGACGATTAGAGAGCCCAGATCGGGGCCAGGCATTCTCCTGAGAAGAGAAGGGGAGCATGCCTTCAGAGGGGCTCCACGACTGAAACGGGGGTGGGCAGAAAACCCCAAGCAGCAAGAACCACACCCCTTCCCAGCTGATTGCTCCGGAGGGAATTCCCCTCCTCATTAAGCGGCCCACGCCAGCAATTAAGCTGATTGCAGTCTTGATTCAAAGTATCCGGGAGGAGTCCAGGGCAGTGAAGTAAACCACTCAAGATTCCTGGGGTAATGGCCCCAGGCAACTGGAACCAGACTTTGAAGACACCAAGAAGAAGAAAAGGCAAACGTCGTAGGACTTCAAATAGATAAATAAATAAAACGAGAGAAAGTAGAAAGCTTGGCTCTAAGCGGGTCCTTTCCTCAATTCCAGTTTTGGACTTCAGGCGTTGGAGGCAGCCCCTATGATTGATCCGGACATGAGACGGATAGTCACCTCCTCCCTTTTGTGAATCTCCATTTATCAACAAAGTCATGGCAGGCAGGAAAAGAAAGGCCACCAGATCTCACCCAGCTTGACCGTAGGTCGCAGCCACCCTGAGGGGTCAGTGAATGTCAGCAGGATGTAGGGGTACACGTCCATACACAGTAACTGCCCAACATGCACACACCAACTACAGATGCTTCCTCAGCCTGACAAAGGGTTTTTAAACCCAAAATCTTGCCAAGATATATTTCTCCAACTATTCAGTTGGTCTAATAAAAGATATCAGATTGACCCAAAGAATCTTGTCTGCCTTGTGTGTGTTAAGGCAGAGCGAGATGAATGCAGCAGGGATGATAGCCTGTAACAGGGTAGCCTGTAACCAGCCTTCTTGGTGCTGGTTAGATCTTGGCCTGCCCACCTATTTCTGGGCCAACCACCCACCCCTCTTTTTTCTGCCACACCTTGATGGAAAACTGATTCAGATGTTTCCCAGGTAGGAGGCTGCCCATTTAGGCCCCTGATGTCTAGGAGTGACATCCGTTCTGCAGCTCTGTACCTTCCCTACACTGTGGCTCATGCCTCACAGATGGCACCCCAGGAAGCTAAGCTCACCTGTGTAACTATCTTATAGTTTTTAGCAAAGACTTTGTATTATTTTCCCTCTTCTGTATAACTGCCGCGCGGCACTCTCACATTTATGTAACCTTGAAGTCGACTGTTAATCAAAATGAACGCTTTGTACTTTTCTCCACTGGCATTAAGCTACACATGCGCATTCTGTAAATTTCATTTCTTA
>NW_017728931.1:31493911-31523390 GCF_001723895.1 Crocodylus porosus
ACAGCCTATAGATTAAGAGACACTAACTACTTACTCTAAGTCGTCTACTTGTGCCAACTCGGCGAACCTCGAGGGCGGCTAAGAGCTACCTCAATCCTGCCCCACAAGCCGCGCGCTCGCACAACTCCGCAAAGCCCGCGGCTCCCCTAAGCGGTGCCGGAGCCGCTAGCCCGGCATTTCGCCACAACCTGAAGCCTCACAACTCCAGTGCAACCAGTAATCCTCAGGCCTCTCAAAGATCTTACAGATCTGGGCTTTCCCCAGCCAGGACTGTGCATGCATATGGTGGCTGGAGGTTTTCAGGAGCCCCCTATCCACCTTTCACCCAGGAGGCTAGCGATCCTGGCATTTCCTGGGGCTGCCATGCCACCAGCAGTCCCACCAGGCCTCCCTACACTAGCAGGGTGCAGTTTTGGGTCATACCCAGGACCTGGGGCCTCCTCCTTCCCCATAGCCCCAGCTCATACCTCCAAGTTCATCCTGGAGGGACATTAAATGGGTGTCAAAGCAAACACAAATAGCAAATGGGTGTGGAGTGAAGATGGCGGCACTCACTCCATCTGCAGGTGGAGCCTGGGGAACCCCAGCAGCAGGACATTCATCTTGAGGAACACCATCTGCTCCACCAAACCAGGATCCAAGGAGGTGCAGTGGGGTGTCACAACATCCCCAGCAATGCTAAACACCCTCTTGCTTGGAATACTGGTTGGTGGACAGGACAGGTGTTCCCGGGCAACTGTGGCCAGATCCTGTCACATCTGGCTGCAGGTTGCCCAATAGGCCAAGGGGTCGCATTGCAGTGGCTCCACGTCCTCAGCAAGATAGGTAGCCACAGAGGTCTCTGTGCTACCTGCCAGATGATGGGGTCTGCTGCCTCTGGACCCCAACATTGAACCCATGCCCTTGGCTCGCATTGGCACTGGCTGTGGTGACAGAGATTGGCTGGTGTTTGGAGTGCAGCCACGGGACAGTAGTTCCCCCTTTTCCACATCCCCCCACCTCTGCCCTTCTGCCTCCCTGACCCTGTTCACTAGCACCTCTGTCCAGTGATCAAGGGTTTTGCTGCTGCAGATGCTCCCCTTCACCCTCGGGTCACACGTGCCCACCAGCACGTGGACCATACTGGACCGCAATGGATCCAGTTGTTTTCTGATGCCTTCTTTCAGCCACTTCACCAGTGCCCACGCCTCTGGTGAAAGCAGCTTACCCCAGCCAGGAACACTGATCCCCTGGAATGTCTCCATTTGATTCTCAAATTTCTTCACTATGGGGAATCACATGGCTAAGGATAGCATCATCAGTGCTGAGGCTCTTGGTGGCCTCAGGGAATGACTTGAGGACCACCAAGATCTGGGAGATGGTATCCCACTCAATTTTGTTAAGGAGGCCACTGAGCCCAATCTCCCCGAGCAAGGCCATCTCATGGATGGCCTTCTGTTGCTCCACCAGCATCTCGAGCACCAGGTATGTGGAGTTCCACCGAGTCTCCACACCCTGCATGATTTTGTGCTGTGGGATGCTCAGCTCTGCCTGTTTGTCCTGCAGCATGTTGTCCCCCTTGATGCTGTGGTAGAAGTAGCCTGCCACCTTTCTGCATTTTGAAATGAGCTGGTTGGTAGTAACAGTGCTATCACTGGCAGCCTTCTCCCTCTCCAAGGCATCCCTGACTATGAGGTGGAACTTGTGTGCCACACAGTGGATGCCATGGACTTCCTTGATGATATTGGCCCCATCATCAATGACCACAAATCCCAGAAATCCATGGGTGAGCTCACCCTGCCCAACAAGCCACCCCTGCACCATGCAGTTCATGACCACCATGATCTCCCTTGCCATGTGGGACTCATCCCCCACCTCCGCTTGAAGGAGAGCTCACTGGTGACCTGACTGATCGTACCAGTGCCCGGTGAGGGAGAGGTAGGATGGGGCCACGAGTGCCATGAGCCACCTGAACCCTGGATGCTCAACAAAGGAGAAAGGCTGGCCATCCAGAGCAAGCATCTCCCCAATGCCCTGGGTGACCTCACTTGCCCTTGCAAAGTGCCCCTCCTTTGTCTGCGGCTTTCCCCCACTGGTCCAGGATGGCCTGCCTTTGCTTCATGGGGTTGGGGGCTTTGGAGCGAGAGAGGGACTTCTTTTTGGGCATGCCCCCACTGGTGCCAGACTGAGGAGAAACAAGGGCAAAGGGGTGCTGCCTCCTGAGATGCAGCAGCATCACCGTGGTGGTGAAGTGTTTCACCTCCTTGCCCCAGCTGATCTGCCTTTGGCAGTGCTGGCAGATAACATACTTGGGATCATCTGCCAACTCAAAACCATCCCACCATCTTGCCTTATCCTCCTCCTCAGCAGGCAGAGGCACAACAACAGGAAGAGCTGACTCAGCTGAGCCACTTGCCTCCACAACCTCATTCAAGGTGCCTTCCAGAGGAGACCTGCCTTTAGGGGAACTTTGAGGGATGTGGAGTGCAAACTCAGATCCCTCCTCCTTCCCCAGAATTTCCCTGGCTATGGCACTGAGGTCCCCTGGTTCTAGATCTAGCTTCTCCTCTGGCACTGGAAGGCTCATGCTGGGAGGTGAAACTGAGGTGGAAGAGAGTGTCATACTGGTGCTGGTGACTATTTCTGGTGGCTAGTGGGGGTGGTGCAGGTGCAGGGACAGGTACTGCTCCCACCTCCTTGCTCCCACTGGCAGCAGAAGACTCATCGCTTCCAGGAAATAGGGTGCATCCATGTTTGCAGGGAGAACTTGCAGCTCTCCCCCTACCACCGCTAGCCCCTCTGCTTCCCCTGCCAGAAGACCTGGCACCTGCCTTTCCAACACAGTTCATAATGTTTGCTGTGCTGGAAAATGTGTGTGTGTGTTTACTATATCTTCTATCTGTGATATTTTGGAAAGGTGTATCCAATCCTTTCCAAGAAGAAAGACTAGCAAGAGAGTGAAGAGACTGACTAGGAAGCCAGCCACTGCAGCCAGTACTTTGCACACGCTGTAGCTTCCGGACAGAGAGAGCTCACAAAAGGGAGAGAAAGCTTTCACACAGAGCTTTATATGCTGTTTCTACATCCCTCCCCCAGACCACTGTGATCAGAAGGGAACTCAGGGAAAGATCACAGTCACTGCCCAGCTACAGATGTCAATATCAGAGCAGTCTTTCCCCTCCTCCTCCCCTCCACTTCTCAGTTCCTGTTTCTCCACAAGACCACCTTTTCCAAATCACCGTGATGTCTCCAGATGGTGTTGTGAGTATCTCCCTCTCCCTGAGCCAGACACCCCAACTCGCTTGCCATGACATGATGGAAATGTATTTATAGGAGGGGTTCAGTGGCATTCCCATACTGTCCCGGGGATGGTAATACTCACGGGGTTGGTGCCGCTGGTTCTGGGGCTCTGCCTCCCCTACACCCCAGTACACTTGCCAACCACGTGGGCTGTTGTGCCTCCATTCCTAATTACTGGTTCCAGCTCCTTATGGCCTCTCATCGGGCCTCGCCCTGTCAGTCTCAGTGGAGAGTGCAGGTTTATGGTTTCAGCCTGGCACTCATCCCTGCTTCTTGACCCTGCTCTGCCCCTTCACTGGGCCTGGAACAGCTGTGTCCTTCACAGGGCTGCAGAGACTCAGAGCTCCCAACACCAGGGCAGAACCCAGTGCCCTCCACTGGGTGCTCTGTGTTGGGAAGCATGTTCTGTCTTCTCCGTGCTGATCCCACCCTACTCTGGTAGGTCAATGTTGTAGGGAGCCTGTGCTGGCCATGATCCACCCCAACGAGCTGGATGTCTTTGCCCACTGACTTCCTCCATACCTGGCTTCCTCTGGAGGGGGTTTTCTCTACCATGGTGGAGGGTGCAGCTGACATCATCAGCCAGCTGCTGCCCAGCCTGATTGCCAGCTGCTTGAAAAGCCGGCACAGTGCCGGCTCCAGCCCCAGCCCCAGCCCCAGCCCCAGCTCCCTCCTGGGTAAGTTCCCTGTGGCACTGGGGTCCCTGGGGCTGCCTTTGGGAGCACAGGAGTCTGTACCCAATGCCTGCAACCCCTGCGAGCAGTTCTAGTCGCCACACACCAAATCTTTTTCCAAATCTTTTCTGAATTGATTTGCATGCTTCAAGTTGATTCAGAGCTTTTTATGGGTCTCCCGATTCAATTTGGATTCAATGATTCAGCCACTGAATCAGGCTGCATCTTCTCTGAATTGATTTAGTGACTGAAACTTCGCTAGTTACTAGTAAAGCATACAAACACAACACTTCACAAATTGTGTGTGCACCTCCTTTGAAGCAGAGTGAGCAGGCAGATTCCTTCCTGACCCACATGGCAATCCGCTTAAGACTGAGTACATGAGAACTGATTCCCTATTCCTTGCGTATAGGACAAAAAATTATTGCAGATGGTAAACTTTTCCATCCAATTTCATTGTAAAGCTTTCTCATAACAAATAAATTCCACAGGCTGAATTTAAATTTACACAAAGCGGTATTTTCTTTTCTCTCTTCTAATACACCCATCATCCTTGTACTTACAGTATGTATTCAGAATGGAAAAAAACTAATTATTTTTCTGTTAAATAAACCAACTATAGTGAAAACTAAGGAATGGGCAATTGTAATAAAAACAACTAAAATCATATGCCAAGACTTGGGAACAGGTGTATTATTTTCATCCCAGAAAAGACAGATGATATATACAGGGTGTTTATAAGTCCTTGTGCAACTTTAAACTTTAATAACTTTGGACGTGCACATGATAGAAGCAAACTGTAAATGGTGATTGAAAGCATAATTCATTAAGTTTTAAAACAATACAGCTCAAATTTGTAGACCTCAACATAACTTCCATCTTTCATGATACAGCATTCAATTTCATTTTCCAACTCATAGAAAACATTTTCCACTTGCTGCCGAATGATTTCATGAGTTGCATTTGTGATTCTTACCCTATGCATAGCTTACACTATGTTAAAATCTTAATGAATTATGCTTTCAATCACCACTGACAGTTTGCTTCTATCACGTGTACATCCAAAGTTCTTAAAGTTTAAAGTGGCACAAGGGTTTTATAAACACCCTATAGTCCTGTCCACTATGAATATTAGTAAATATATTTGACCACTAGATGGCCGTTTCAAAATGCTTATCACCATGCACGTGCAATTACCATTGTCAGGGACAGCAAAAACGCTTTGCAAAATCATTAACCAAAAGATGTTAGAACAAGCTGGCACTTTAGGAGCCATAAATATTGCATAGACTATGAAATCAGTTCACACTGCTAGTTGGCTGGCCTGTAAAGTAAAGGAAAGTATATAATTTTGCTTTAAAAATATTGGGCTTCCTAACACTTGTTTTCCCCATAATTTCAAGCGTCTATTCTGGAGCATGAGGCCTGTCTTTGCACAAGCAGCACTGGTTTCCCTTGTCGCAATTTAACAAGAAAGCAGTTACTGACATGAAGGTAGAAGTCAGCCACTGAACCTTCCAGCTCGCCTGGATATAGGAGAAAGATGTGTCCCATGAACTGCCAGCACAATTGGAAAAGCTGGAGGGGGGAGTTGAAGGAGAAATGTTCAGTATCTTTATTGCTTAGACTTAAGCATACAAATCTTCCAAGTAGCTCAAGCTCCTTATCTGCATTCCTCAGTGTAAGCATGCCAATGACAATTACCGTATTTACTCAAATAAAAGGCAATACATCCCCATCCTCCCCCCAATCTGCATGGAGGAAAAAAGCCCCTCATCTTGTATTCACATATGAAGTGGAGGGCGGAGCAGGGAGGTGCTGTGGCTGACTCTGGCCTGGAGTCAGGAAGCAGCCTCCTGCTTCCTTCCTCCTGTTAATCCTCTGCAGTTTCTGCCCCCTCCCACTCACTTCCTTCCCTCCCCTTCACTGTCAGGCACAACTCTTGTTCGGGTTCGGGTCTCTCTGGGCATAGAGCACGTGGAAGCTCCTTCTCTTGCCTGGCCAATCAGCAGTGCCAACAAGCAGCCCAACAGTAAATGGGAATTAATTACTGGAGGGCCATTTTAAATTCAGGGTCATCTTATATTTAAGTAAATGCAGTAACTTCCTCCCTTATGAGGATGCCCTTGCTGTCCTCAGCAGCTTGCTCACACATTTTTGGTCTAGAGACCAACGGTTTCCTGTCTGTGGTACAGGTACCATCAGTGGTATACAGACAACCTGCCAGTGGTACACATTAACAGATTTATTAAAATTACTTTATATGACATAAAATTGCCGGTGATACTTAAGATTGTAGCATTTTAAACTGGTTGAGTGAAATCTGTCACAATTTGGGAACCATTGATCTAGGCAATGCACCATGTCTTTCAGCTAATTTATTATTTTAAAAGTTTGACATTGAAATGTAGGGTTACCCACAAAATTATATATAATCCTGTCCACTATGAATATTACTAAATATATTTGACCACTAGATGGCCCTATTTGAAAATGCTTGTCACCATCCACATGCAATTACCATCATCAGGGATGGTAAAAACACTTTGCAAAATCATTAACACAAAGATATTAGATCAAAAAGAATATCAAAAAGATGTTAACAAAAAATGACTACACTATTAACTGATGTGCATTAACTAAAGACATGCTTTTCAGACAACTATTGAGGATCAGTCTCCTATCTTCAAAAAAGAATTAAAATGGCACCAATCAAAAATTTTCTATAAGAGCATCTGATTTTCCAGTCCTCAACCTAGGATACAGAGAAGGAGAGATTTCAGAAGTATGCATAACAAAAAATCTGTCAGTAAGCATCTCAAGTTGGGTTCACAGACGACAAGGCTCTGGATTCAACAGTGCTTTTTAATCCTTGGACACAAATTAATCCAATTTCTAGAGGAACTAAAAGCTGCTTATGGGAGAAGAAAACATGACAGAAAATATTTTGAATGCAGATTCTGAAGGCAAAGTGATGGCAATATAATAATGCTTACTTCAGGTAGGGCTTGTCAGCTGTAGCTTATAAAATGTCATTTTTTAAAACAGAAATGAAACCAAGAATGTTTAAGTGACTCACCCAAAGTTATGCAGGAAGTAGAGCTAAAATATAAACTATATTCTCTAACTTAATTCTATGATGTATCCAGTACATAATGGGGATCTACTCAAGGACAGTTTGCTAGAGCACCTACTTCTGCTAAATAACATTTCCAATTTCTAAGCAAAAGCCTTCCACGAGCCACTTAAGCGATTGCAAAATAAGAGGTAACATTTACACTAAGAATTAAAGGCACTGCATTTTTGTAATTCGCATAAATAAATGTGTACCCATGCACTCCAGTATGCTGCACCGTCTTCCCACAGGAACCAAAGACACCGTTAACTGATGTGCATATACACATTTACATATATTTATTAAAGACATCTTTTCAGATGACTATAGTTGTGGGTTAGTCTCTTATCTTCACAGGCAGCCTCAAGTCAAACATCAGATGAGAGCAACCCAACACTTCACTTCTAGGAGATACCCAACATTTCAGTTGTTTCAGAGGGAGGAAAATAGAAGATTTCCACCAACCAACAGTTATGGAGGAGTAGGGGGATCTCTCAGTAATCCACTGGGAAACTCTAAAATCAGTCCTCAGGGACAAAATACTAACTTTCATTTCAGGAAAGAAAAAAGGCCTGGAAAATGATATGTAAATCTCTTGATATACAAAATTCAGTGACTAGAAAGGTACATCCTGTTCTAGACTACATTAAGGTGGGAGGTACAGGGGGGTATGAAAGAAATTAATTCAAGCAGAACCTGTGACAGCTACAAACTAATCAAGGTTTTGTGACATTGTTGGCTTGATTACAACTTACTGGAATAACAGTCTGGCCAGCCCATACAATTTCATCATGGCACGTGTAATATTAATGTTTTATTTAAAGCCTTAACTTGTGGGCATAGGTGATTCATTTTAACAAAAACAAAGACCCACTTTCAGTCCTCACAATTGCAGAAAACAGCTTAAAATTGTGACCCAAGAGCACCTTGAAGGTTCAGAAAAATAAAACACATCATAACATAAAACTAAGTTTTGTTTTTTTTTAAATCCAGCTTTGAGATTTGGAGGGGGTGTGATTCATCTTTAAATATCTGGGGTTGGCAAAAGTGTAAAAGACTGTTGCAAAATCAGCCCCGAAGTAAACACCAGATTTAAAACTGCCCAGTGTATACTACTTCACCTGAACAGTTGCACGGTTGGACTTATGTTCATACAACTCCTCACGGACAGTAAATTTTGAGCCAGTGGCCGAAGACTTTTTTTTCTCCTTTTAGTTAAACAAGTTGCAGAGAAAGCAAGTAATAGAGCTTATGTCAATCATTTGTAGAAAAAGAAAAATATCTAAGTGAAAATATCAAATTCCAAACATTTAGTAATCCACCAGAAGCACGTGAACCTCACAGTATCCTGGAGATTGAAATATGCTTGAAAAAGCAACTCATCTAACCATTTCACATAATGAAAGATACCCTAGAGATCATATCTTTGTGGACAGTTTGCCAGCCAGAGGATACATGATATAAACCAGTGGTCTCCAAACTTTTTTGATCACGCACCCCTATCAGTAAAAAATTTTTGAGCATGCAACCCCAATATATGCATATTTATATATCTAAATAGAAGTTCTAATATTTTCTTCCCACACCCCAATGGATTGTCTTGCACACCCCTGGGGTGCGCCCACCCCACTTTGGGGACCACTGATACAAACGGTAAGCAGTAAAGTTCTCACAGTGGGAGCTACCCAGAAGCAATGATCACTTCCTCCAAATCAGAGACATAGCTACGGGCATAAAGACGGCTCTCCAATATGCCAGCCTCTTCATGAGCCACCTGGAGGAAAAATTTATAGAAACTGCACCATCAAACCTGCACTATACCTGTGTTACACAGATGATGTTTTCATTATCTGGACTGAACACCTGGACTTGCTATATCCACTACAGATTTAACAATCACCACCCTCACTCATAAGCTGGCTGGACACTAAGAAACAAGGCCTGAACACTGATATTGGATTTATGGTCTGTTATAATTTATCCAACTCCTGAATAATTTTCACACAAGGAAAGTGAGACTGACAACCCTCCCCCCCACCTTCCTTTTGATAGGTCTTGATCTCCCAGTACTCAGCTTCTTTTCTTTTGCTAATTGTGTTCACTATGCCTGAGACTTTCAGCCCCTCCCCTACACTGTGCTTCACTTGCTGTGCCTACCCTCCTACAATCAGAGACCTGAGGGAGAATGTCTTCCATTTGAAAGTTTGTCCAACTTTTATCCCAACTACACAGTTGCTCCAATAAAAGAGTCACTAAATCGTTTCTCAGCCTTTTGCCTAAAATCAAGCAAGACCGAGGGCATCTGAACCCCAAGGCCTCTGAGCCTGGGGCTTGCATGTAGGATACCTGCCTGGGGAGTATCCGAAGCCCCAGACTAATGGAGAAGGAGAATACTTGCCCGGTTATAGAGCCACACAGACTTGATGATTGAACTCTGCTCAGTCAGATTTTGGACCTTGCCCAATTGCATTTGGAACTGATCTGAACAAGATAAAAATAAATAAGCGCTGCCACCCTAAGAAAGCCTCTGGACCACCACAGCTACAACATCACTCTCACACTACTTAGAAACCGAGAGCTTCAGTGGTTGGCCTGGTCCCAGGCAGCTGGACCTTGCCCTGCACCAGACCTGCCCACCCACAGGAGGCAGAGATGTGCACAGGCTGCAAGCAGGGCGGAGTAGCTGCAATCCCTTACCCAGCTCCATGCCTGGATTCCTGGCTGACATGATCCCTGAGCCCCACCACGAACAACAATGGGCTGGGCTTCAGCACTTCCTGGTCTGCCTCCCTCCTTCCTCCCCTACATGGGACAGGCAGGAAAGAGCAGCTGATCAAGCCAGAAGGGGGTTGTTCATTGGCTTTCACAGGCAGGCTGGGAGGAGCTTTGTACAAGTAACCTCCTTCAGCTCAGTAGCGTGGCTGGACTGTCACAAGGGATCTCTTCTCCAAGTAAAACTGATTAAGCCTGAAATGGCCCTTTTTCAGAAACGGCCATCCTCCTTACTTATGCATTCATACATGGACACCCACTGCCTAGCCTACATTGGTTTGCAACAGGAAGAATCCTCCAGCCCCTCCGATCTTACTCTCCTCCGTTGCAGGCACTAGGGTCTGACATGTTTTTCTGCATGTGCCACAGCAATTCACTCTGGGCAAAATACGCAAATGGTGTAAACAGAGGAAGAGTTGAGAGCTAGTTGCTACTGCACACACTAAGGAAACAAGTATAGATGCACCATAAACCCTTGTAGTACTGGGGTACTGAGAAATAACTACTCAATTGTACATACAAAAAACAAGAACTCTTGGTTCCAAAATGATGCCTTTTATTAGACCAACTGGAAAATGGCAAGAAAACTGTCCTTCTCTGCAAGCTTTCAGGATCAAAGTCTCTTCATCGGGCTCTGGGAAAAAGTGTAGGTGGTACAAGATGGTAAAAAGTCCCACAGGTAGGAAATAAACTTCATTAGAGAATAACAAGGAAGGGATTTTTTTTACCTCCCTGCCTGCCATCTGACACCTCCAGGGAAGGAATTCTACCTGATCAACACATCAGAGAGCTACTTAAAACAGCTGACAAAGATACTCTCATGGACCCAGAGGGACAACCTTCCATCTTCAGGTCCCTGTGCAAAAATGAAGCTTCCTACCTATGGGGACTTTTACCCATCTTGTACCACTTTTCCCAGAGCCTGATGAAGGGACTTTTCAGTCCTCTTGTAATGAGAGATGAGCCACCGTGCTTACACAAGCAAGTCAGGTTCTGAAATTCTCTGGTCTTCCCCGATGGCTTCAGTAGGGTATAGGTCTCAAAAACCTGGTATCAATCAGTAGAAGCTTTCTCCTCATATACATAATTTGGAATGGATTTGAATAAGATAAAAATAAATAAACAAGATAAAAATAAAAACTGTCACCCTAAGAAAGCCTCTGGCATAATTTCTGGACCACCACAGCTACAATATCACTCTCACACTACTTAGAAACCAAGAGTTTCAGTGGTTGGCTATGTTTTACTTTGTAATCCAAAATGTTTACATAGAGCAGTGATTCTCAACCAGGATGCCAGGGGTGCCCTATGGTACCACAGGAAGTGAGATAAGCAGAGAAGAGCAGGCACAGGTTCTCTACCAGACCATGCCCCAGCCCCACTCTGCTAGCTGGCTGACCACTCTTGCAGAAGGTAAGTATTATAATAGATTAGTTTTGAAATGGGGTGCTATTCAAGGCGAACAAGGGGTATCTCGAGTCTAAATCAGTTGAGGGTCAGTGATGTATACAGAACTTTGTGGCCATGTTTAGTTTTTTCCTTTCCTACATTTCTCTAGTTCAACACAGTTTAATATTGAAAAATGGCATCCCTTTTCTTAAGTTCAAGTTTATAAGGGTGCATTCACTGTATTATTTCTTTTGTTAAAAGTCTTTAACGTTAATAGAGGATCTTCTGGAACCTCACTTAAGACAAGGTAATTCAAAGGGCACGGAGTGAGCACAGATTTTGGAGATCTAGACCAGTATCATTCTGCATCTTCAACATTGGAAAACAAAAGCAATTTAAAGTTAAAAAGAAAAGAATACCTTTTGAAATTTCACAGCTAAGAACTCATTCTTAGTGACACTTCAGATAACTTCATTTCACAAATTAAAATATGCTGTCTTTGACTCTTAAGCCTGAAATAACCATTTCATTTTAGAATCCCATTTTTAAAGCCTTGCCTGGAATTTGCCAATCACCTTAGATAAATTAATTTGACTCCAACACGGAAATAAAATTCACCCTTGAGAACCTATTTCATAACCATGTCAAACAACACCTACATTTGTTTTTAACACTAAAATATAGAACAAGAAACTACAAATCACAGCAGTTTATCTCCCATCTCCTGTTTTTAGAAAAGGCTTCTCTCTCCACTTAACCTAGTCAGTGCAGTTACAAGTCTTTCATTTTAATTTCTTTTTAAACATTACCAAGTATAATAAAGCAACATGAAAGGGTTTTTGTTTGTTTGATTTTTACGAGCCAGTCTGGTATTTTCTAAGAACTGTTTTTGTATATATGAGAGGGTAGGGAAACATAACAAAACAACAAATACACATTTAAATTCATTCACATACCACAAACCACATTTCCCCCCTCTCCCACATTTAGAATTTAATGGCAACACCGAAGAAGCATGTTGTCAAAAGCTACTTTATCTTGAAGCTATATTTGATAAATCGTTCCTTTATTACTCCCTTAAAAAGGAAGAAAGTTGGCAATCAGGCTTTTGTAAACACATGTAGTGCATAGATGAAAAAAACTGTACACAAGATTTAAGTGATTACAAATTTAAGAATAGCAATGACATTTTTCTTTAATGAAGAAAGTATATTATTGATAGAAAGGAGTACTCTATTTTGAAACTTAGTCTGGATGCCTAAACCCACACTGTAGAGATTTATCAGTGGTACCGCTACAGGAATATGTTCAGCTTTCTTCAGTTGCATTTTATACTTCTGTTTTTCCAATTTTTTTTTTTTTTTTATTTGAGAGAGGTTTGTTTACATTCAAAGTTTAAAGAGTAAAAGATACAAGGCTTGTGAAAAAGGATACTCATCATCCGCTATTCCAGAGACTTTAATACTAAAACACGCTCATTCTCATCTCTTTCCTTTTTTGCATAATACAAAACCAATGGATGCTGGAAAGGACAGAGTAATAACTGTTACTTCTATTCCACAATCCCAATGCTAACAATAAGATGAGTCGGTTGAGAGGCATTTTATTTAGACAACTGAAAACAGATGTTCAGAAGCGATGTACAATGGAACAGAAAAAGTGAACTGAATATTTTAGTACACAATCCCTTCTTTATAACTAAAGCCAAATCTTCCAACTTTCAGAAAAAGAATATTGGTAAAAGCTGTTATATTTCTTCTCCATAATAAAGAAAACACACTACAATGAGTTCTAATTGAAATTGGGAGAGACTGGATCTTGGCTTGCACACCTTCATTCAAAAAGACAGTAGGCAGCTGAGCTAAAAGATAGCAAAACTCTACTAGTCTTCTTTTTTGATATTCATTTCTCCTACAAAACAACACTTAGCCAGTTCCAACACATTCTCATCAATTACAGCCCATCTTTGCCTTATGTAGAGAGTACACTCTGGAAGGCCCCTGCTTATCACTGCTTGTTTAGGTCATTACATCCATGTGTTGCATAACAGTTGTGATGTTCAAGCTTTAACTTCAGGAGTTGAGCTGTACATGGAGTCTGAGTTTTCAGAGGGCAGCTCTTCTGCAAATAAAATTAAAAGGCATCAGGTAAACTTCATCTTAGTTATAAAAAACACCCAAACAATCGTGGCAGTGATTTCTCCAAAGATATAAAAGATGACTGGAATCCATCTTTCATGTTAACTCTTTGGAACTGTTCACACAACTAATACAATTTGCAGTATTACACACAGTGTGTTCACTATTCTATAGAAAAACATAAAACGTAACAAGAAAACTATTTTCCATGTATTCTCAAGGAAACTAAAATTAAGGGATCTTATAAACTTTTTAGAAGTGCCAACAGAGAATTCACCATTTCTCTTTGTTATACCCTTAAGCATGTAGATCCAGACTAAGCATCTTGCATACAATCTGAATTGCTAGGCAGTGTGAGGGAGGTACATTACCTATTTCTTCCTCTGCAGTTCCTGGAAGGCTGGTCCTTGCTTTTGCCAGCTCTGCACCTTCCTCTTCTGGGACACAAAAAGACAAAATTTATTTTATGATTTCCATTTTTCCTCTCTATGGGTCATTTCCTCTATTTCTCATTTCCATTTTTAATAGGTGATGATAAATTTCTTTTATGCTTTTGTCTAATGGGGGGTTGGGAGGGGGAGGGAAATGTTTTTCAGGAAAGGCAATTTGTTTGGTAAATGCTTTCCACCACTAGACAGCAGTTTTGCAATTTGGTAGGTGTTTCTTATTGCTCTTGTTTTACTCCTCAAAGTTTTAATTTCCCATGATTTGACACTACTTTTTGCTTAAGCATTCATGTACACTCATTCCTAATATCCTGATATTTCTGAAATTTATATTACTAAAATATTTATCTTCTTGCTCCATACAATCATATCTTAAATTTCTGTAATAAAGAGGAAAGAAATACAATTTAATGTATGGAAGTTTACTTAAAATATTCACTGAGTTTTTATTTAATACATTTATAGGTTTGAAATGGATAATTGACAGCTGCAAAAGAAAAGCCTAGAGCACATTAAGCTGAACAAATCTGATCTACAGATCAACTTACTTCCTTTATGCTTGGCGAAACTCATGCAGATCACACATTCAACTAGCAGTTTCTATATAAAATACTGCCTTGTTAATAATTAATTGTTAGACTTTGAACCCATTTTTAGAAGTTATAATGCAACTAAATTTTATCCGAAGTACCCAAGTTCTTACCAGGGACTACACATTTCCAGAGACCATACGTTTTCCCTACTGTTGTCTGCCAGAGTCTTAGTGTTCCATCCTCAGAGCCACTAGCATACAACTCTCCATCTGGGCTAAATCTCACACAGTGAATGGGACCAAAATGCCCTTTGTAGGATTCTATGAGAAAAATAATTTTGGAAGTATTAATTTCAAAAGCTTAAGCAACAAATGGAACAAATACAGCTAAAAACAGGTCAGAGGAGCTATAAATACAGCACGTTCTCAGCACATGCAGCTTCTAAGTCTAATAAATATAAGCAAAAATTGTATCTCCTTGAACTTGGGTGCCTATCAAAAGGTTAATTTAAACACATTATGCTATGATGTCAACCACCTGAAGCCTTGGAAAAAAAAAAAAAAAACCACTTACCTAGTTCTTCTCCTGAGTTATAGTCATATTTGTAAAGTTTAAAATCTTCACCACCAGCAACTAGACATTCTTTTGCAGGGTGAAGAGATGCAGAATTGATTGTGGCAGGAACCTCAAATGATTTAATCTGCTCTAGACTAGAGAGAAACATTTTGTTATTACATAAACAAACCTACAAAAATCTAGCCCTGAAAACAAGGCCTTTAAAGCAAATTTGGCACTATTCCTACAATTCACAAGGGTTCCTTAAAAATGCCATGTCCAGAAGTCTCAAAAATACCATTTAAATTTGCCAAGCTGAAGACAAGCTTTCATCCATGAGTTGTGACCTGTGCTTCATTCACGTTAAAAGCTGAAACAGGTCTCTTTGGATGCTCTGCTTATGGTACATTACAACTTAAAACATTTAATTCACAAGAAAAAAAATGTCAGTTAAGTAGTAAAGATAACAACTAATACTTATGCCACATGAACGGATTAATAGCCAAATATTCTTGTTTTCCCCTGTCTTTCAATTGTTTTATCCAATTTTATAATGGTAAACTCCTGGCAGCAGAGACTATGCTAGTTGTACTGAGTGCCTCGTTAGTCATTCTGGAGTACAGAAAACGTAACTGACTTAATGAACCATCTACTGAAAGGGTATCAAACTCATTTGGCCTCATGGGCTAGGTCTGGCCCATAAGCTTCGTCTGACACACCCACTTGATTGGAACAACGGAAAAGAAAAAAAAAGTGGAAGGGGGGGAAGAGTTCTTCTTGAACTGCAAGTATTTCAAGACAGGAATCACCTCTTATTTGTTCAAAATGAGGTCCTTAATTCTGAAATATTCCACAGAGAAACCAAATTTTCAACAGAATTTGCTTTAAATACTTTGCTGGTACATAAAATTGGCACAGCAATACACCTGGGAATTCAGATGTGTGTACTGATAAGATTGATAAATTAAAATAAAACAACTACAGTTTAAGCACTTATGGAAGCCATTTTAACAAGTCTCAGTAGACAATTTTACATTTTAAAGACATTTAAACAATTTGTTCTCCTGAAAGTCATTTATCTGAGAACAACCAACTAAACTAATTAAGCATAAAACACAATATAACAGAGGTTGCAGTAACACAAGTCTCCCAATACATCTTCAAAATCTGAACACCAAGTTAGAAAGAAACACTCCTCTGTGCCAAGTCAGTCAGCATACCTTTGCCCTTCTACCCATTTACCTAAGAAGGATGTCAAATGCTGCAAATTGTACTGTGTTAACAATACAGGCCTTGTGCAATAAAACTAAAAAAGTGTTTTCTTGTTCCTCAAGAGTTGATACTTTTCAGTTACACTTGTATTTTAAGGGTAAATGAAAATGGATGTTCATACCCTTCTTTACTGGTGAAGTGGGAAACAAGTGGAAAAACTGTAGGGAGGGGGTGGGAGAAAAATGTAGAGGGGGAATATCAACATGGCCATATCAAAACCATGCAGAAGGCAGGATTGCTTTGTTCCTTTATAGACTAAATCAGAGATACAGGCAGTCCTCGACTTACAACGTTTTGAGTTACAACATTTTGCACTTACAACGTTTAATAAGTTGACATCCTGTTTCAACTTTGCAATGCCAGTTTCAACTTAACATTTGTTCACTGGCATGGCATGGCATTGCATCAGATTAAGTTTGCTCCATTGCTCATCTCCCTGGAGAACATCTGTCCAAACTTCCTTGGACACTTTCTTTAAAAAAGCAGACAAGACTCCAGAAAAACCTGCAGCCAAAACTCCTGAGAAGACTCCAACCAAGAGTCCTTCAAAAAGTCCAAAGTCACCTCAAAGAAGTCCTTCCAAATCAACATGATTGCTATTTACAATAAAAATATATTACTGTAGCTATATAACTCATCTATAATTGATCGAGTACAAAATTCTAGGGTATTTTTGGTGAAAATAGGGTATTGGGCCTTGGTTCAGGAACCAATCCCTCATTTATAACATTGTTTCTTATGAGAAAACTGATTCTGTTACGTTTTGACTTAAGACACAGTTTTCAGGAACCAATTGTATCATAAGTCCGAGGACTGCCTGTATATAAACTTTTGCAGTGCTTACTTCAGAACAGGTCACAAGCTCAGCATTACCAATAACTATATGCATATGCCCTCTAGTCCTCTCTGCATTTCTGAGGATTCATGTTTGGAACTTACGTTTCAGCACTATGAAAGGCAATAGTCTTGCCATAGGTTATCACTAGAATTTCCCCCTCTGGAACGTATTCCATGCTGCTCACAGACATTGCAACATTTATTGATTTTATTTCAGTCATGCTATTCCGGTCCCAGAGACTGTAAAATAAATAAATAAATAAAGGCATACTTAAAATTACTTTAGCAAACAAATCATTTGTATCAACGCAGGGATCTGAACTACAAATGCTACTTAAACATACACTTTAAGATTGATGCTATAGATCTACTGTTAACAATTTCCTTACCTTAACCTTGTTACAATCAAAATGTAAATACATTGATGTTAACATGCACCACATTCTGAAGTAGCATGAAGAAATTATTCTGCAACAGGAACATTAAGTAGGTATGTGTACTTTTAAGTAGAGGTGCACCGATACATCAGTCTGATATTGGTTCAACACTGATATAAAGAAAATTTTCTGCATCGGAAATCGGCCCAATGTGGCTGATAATTTGTCCGATAGATACCCGAGTGTGCGCAAAGCAGCAGCGCAGCACATAAGTAGTGAGAAGCAGAGCCGGCAGCATGAAGAGCTGCCTACAGCTGGTAAGTCAGATGTGGTGGGAGGGGCATGGGGGGCAGATGAATCCCCCTGCCATGAGGGAGGGTACACAGTTGGGGCTGGGGATGCCCAGCTGGGATGGGACAGGCAAGGAGGGGCAGCTACTGCTACTGTGCACTGCTCATCTGGCAGCTCCCACCACTCATCTGGGAGGGCATGGGGGTGAGGGGGGAGCGTGTGCCCCTAGATCTGCCCAGCCAGGAAGAGACCAGTACAGCCCCACCCTGCCCCATGCCAGCCCAGGGGCACATGCCCTCCCAGACGTGTGGCGGGAGCCATAGACAAGCACCAGACAAAATGCACACAGTGGCAGGAGCCACCCCCCTCCCTTCCTGCACCCCCTGAACAAGCAGCAGCTCCATCTCGCCCCCTCCCCAGCCCCAGCCCGCCCTGCACAGATCTGGGGGGAACACGCCCCCCAATGCATCGCTAGAAGAGCCACTCGCAGCTCTGTCCTGTGCCCCTCCCCACCCGTCAGGAAGCACCTACCCCAGCCTCACTCACTGCAGGGGCCTTGATCTGCACCTCCCACACACCTCTTAAACCACAACACACTTACAACCTGAAGAGCTGTGTATTTGAAATCAGATGGGTATCCACCAATATGCCTCCTTAAAAACTGGCTATCAGTTGTGGCCCCAAAAATCTCTATCAGCACACCCCTACTTTTAAGCTGTTCAGGTATTGCCACCAGTCACCCACAGTGTTAAAAAAAATCTGCGCACTGTGACTAGTTTCCTAAACAATCCAGGTTTCTAGTGACAAAGCTAAAAAGCCTTACTCAACTTTTCATCATCGGCAAACCAACAGCATTTTCTAGTGTAAGTTCCAAAGGAATTAAGACCAATACATGCATAATATCTAAGGTAAGTTAACTTTCTAAATATATCTAGTATAGTTGTCTAGACGCAAGTCAAACACACAGACCCAGGGCCTCTGCCACTGCTGCTCTTATCTTTGCCAAGATTCAGCAGGGATTAAAAAACAGGTTCTGGCCTATTTGGTGTGCTGCTAAAACTGACAAGAAATTGTCACTTGCTGACACAGCTTAAATGGAGTCAGGCAGGGAAGATAACTTCAAATCCTTCCACTGGGAGCTGGAATAAAACAGAAGAAATCTATTACCTTAACACTACAGCTGACAAAGGACTAAGGGTTTTATAGCAAAGACAGCACCTTAGTCACAGCAGCCAGAAAGCTGAGGCAGTGGTAGATTCTCACAGCTTACAACATCCAGAAAAATACTGGGGGGGTGACCAACACCTCCCCCTTTCCAGCCGACACAAGGTTTGTGGGGCATTTCATATTTGCCCAAGAGGCAAAGATCAAGTACTTAAAGATAGGGACAGATTCTTTGTAAAAATCCAATGCTTTCCTCACTTCTCATCACTACAACACATTCGGCATATACACCAGAGAAACCTAAGAACTGTTGGATGGCAGACACTTAACACGTAAAATCAGACAGCAACAAAACAATTTCACCTCTTAATTAGCTGGCATACCGGAGCTAAATAAAAAACATACTTAAAATTTCTCATCAATTCTCATTATAGAACAGAATATTAAGAAGAGTTCAACATATAATATAATGCTACCACAAATGCAAACAATAATGAGGGATTTTGTACAACTTGATTTTTTTTTTTTTTTTTACCAGCTACATTTATATATTCCAACTACACAGAAAATAAGCATGATCATTAAAATGCATAACTTGGGTTTAAATTTAAATTAGCTGCACTGAAATGTGATTACATGATTAAATAAAATAAATATTTCATAAGTATGAAAGTTACTGTTTCCTACCGGACAGTTTTATCATCAGCTGAAAGGATCTGTTTGTCATCACTGCTCCAGAAAGCCTTTTTAAGCCCTGAATTATGTCCACTAACCACCTGAGGTTCTGAAGATGAAAGCAAGTATTTTAGTACATGAAACAAAAGAAAGAGGAAAAAGTCTCATGACTCAAATCACTATTTATAAGTGCATGTAGCTAATCATTAATAGTGAGGCCAGCCGGGGGGGGGGGGAAATCAACAACCAGCCTTGAGAGTGAAGATGAGAAATACTATCACAGTATTTGGAATTTTTATCCTGAATTTAATGAGTAAAGGTGAAAGAAAACTAGTTTTGTCTTTTTTTTTTTTAAACTTAGGATATAAATAGATATACGCATCCTTTGGAAACCTCCAAATATGAGGGAAGCAAGAACTATTTAGGAGCACTTAAAAATGAAATTATTCCTGTTACATATACACAGTCTAGAAAGTATGACAAGAAAACCCCTGGTTCCTCCAGCAGTGATTGTCCCCTTACCCCCACATTCCCACAGGAAGGGCAGGGGAAGAGATCAGGATTCTGTCAGTGAGCGCTTTCCTGATCACTCTGCACCAGAGCCAGGATTCTTGCTTTCCAGTCCCATAACTACATTCCTTCCCCACTTCTGGTGGGGCAGCAGAAGTGGGAAGTGCTCCAGGAAAGCAGGTGTGAGGTGGACAGGACAGCTTTCATTGACTTCAGCTCCATTCTCACTCCCTGCATGTAGCTGCAGCTGCACTTTGAAGCATTTCAAATGTTAAGGCTATCCCTATACCCTTAGAGAAACTGCACTGGTTTAGGTTCAGTAACAGAATTAGTTAGATTTGTACAAATGATGCATGGACATTTGCTTTTGTGTTAAGAGCAGCTTATTTGATTTGGCTCAAGTCTACTATGAACATGTGTAATTAAAACTGAAATAAAAGCCCCTTGAACAGAAACAGTGGACACAGGTTTGAGCTATTGAAAAACCTTAAGTTGAACCAGTGCAACTTTACCACACAGAGTGACAAGGCCAATGTAATCTAAAAATACTGTGGGCAATTCAAAAGTACCTTATGATAATCTAAGTCACAGTTACCAATCACATAACTGAAAGATGTGAACAGAGCCCAAGCAAACATCTGGAGCAGGTAATTTCAGAAGTTTTGACAACTAAAATAAAACACTTCAAATCAAACTAATATTGAAAAGAACATAGAATTAAGAGCAGTGAAACCTGAAGGCTGCTAGATTTCCAGCGTGTCCTATTATTATAGCAATTTGTCTCAAATTCCATGACTACTAACTGGGAAAAACAAGACCCCCAATCTTTGTAACTGATGAAATTCAGCAGATCTGATCATTTTCAAAGCCAGTTGCATAACAAAAAAAAAAAAAGAACTTTAAGTGGGAAGATTTAAAAAGCAGACTTACCTGCTTCTGGCTTGCTCAAGTCAAAAATACGCAACAATTTATCTTGTCCACCAGTCAACAGATAATTGCTGTCCTAAAATAGCAGAAAATTAGAATTAGGTCTCTAATGTGGGTTACAGTTAAAAAGTGGGATGATTTTTTAGGCAATCTGCTACAGCATATGTTATATTTAATTTATCCCTTTGAAACAGAGAGCAGTTAACCTGAACCTTCCATCGAAAATAAGCATAAGGAAACAAGGGCAGCAGTAATTAACCATATCCAAGAGTTTCACTCCCTAGGGGGAACAAAGTGGGGGGTTGAAAAGGAAGAGAACTGTACCTCAGTAAAATCCACACATTTCACAATGTGCTTGTGAGCCAATGTCATTAGTTCATCTCCTGAAACAGCATCCCATACTTTGCTGAAAGACAGTACAAATACAGTTCTATAGTTACTACTAAGTGCACTGCAACTAAATTGGCTATTCAGGTTGCAGCAAGATTTTCCTGAGAACATAATGTAGTGGTTAAACATAACTACTACACTCTGCTGACACTTAAAGCCCAACAGTAGAAATGCTTAGTGTTTAAGAATGAATATATAAGAATTCCCAGGGGTTGTAGCCATGTTGGTCTGAGGACACAGGCAGACAAGGAAGAGCACACACCAACTGCTTAAACTTCCTTAGCCTGACGAAGGGTTTTTGAACCTGAAAAGCTTGCTTAATAATTGTTTTCCAACTATTTAACTTGGTCTAATAAAAGATATCAGATTCACCCAAAGAACCTAGTCTGCCTCAGATTTTCCATTTCTTTAATTCCTTTGTACCACTCCAAAATAAAAGCCCTTTTCCCTTTAGCAGTAGGTTTGTAAAATAAGTCCGCATAAAATTATGAATCACTTGTACATGAGCTGGACTAGCATTCTTATGCACTTTTATACACATGCTCTGAGTAGTCCGAACAAAGTTAAGAAAATTGCATATACAAAAACATTAAGCATGCATGTAAATATTTAGCAAGGTTACAAGAAAATAATTTAACTCAAGAAAAATTAAGTGTCAGTAGGTACCAGAAGAACTCAAATGGGAAAAAAAGTGAGAAATGGCAGTTAAAAACAAAAAACCCCCACACTTTTGACTTCAGCATCCCATATAACTGCAATACAAAAGATTAAAGACTATCTAAAATTGTTGGTAGACAATTATGTTATTAGTCCATGTCCATTAAAGTGATCCATTAAGCCAACTCTACAATTTAATTACCATTACTGTATTACCACAAGTATCAACAACCTCACTTTCTACACTTTTTAATAAAGGTCTCTGTAAATTGGCCAGGTACGTAAGAAAGGCAAATATATTTAATACAGCAACTGCATTTAAAAAAAATTGCAAAATTCTAGGATTACAAACTGAAATCATAATACAGTAAACTTTTAGACATGGTTAATTACTTACGCAGTAAAATCTGCAGCTGCTGTAGCTGCTTTAGTGGCATCCTTATTCAAAGTGGCACCCCATACAGCACCTTTATGACCCATAAATGTTCCAATCCAGTCTCCTGTGTCACCCTGGCGTAGCATAGGTTTGCCATCTTGGGAAAAAGAAAGATTAACAATCGGATAAAACAAATTTACTTAACAATGACTAACAGATCTAAAGAACTCACCCATTACACTCAACATAACCCTGCTTCTGCCTCTGCAGCACTGTCCCTTGCTTCAGGGGCCTCAGTCTAGCCTCCACACCTTCCCTCCCCCATGGATTGACCTGCTGGGCACGGCCACGCATGCACTAGGGCACTCAACCCCCCACCCCAGCCTCAGATTGGCTCCAAGATTAACCGGTGGACTGAGATCCACTGGTTGGCGACCACCGACAAAGAGGGTCCTCTTAAGGAATACAATTATTTGGTCAAGGCAACAGGTATGTGCTAGGATAGTATCCTAAAACGATACAGAAGATCCACTCAGGGAAAAATCAGGGACAAGATAAAGAGGCCAGTTACTGCAATGAATGCACAGCAATCCCAGCAGTGGTGTCAAGCCACAGACACTTCATTCTGAAGTGAGGCATGGGTGGGGCAGGCACCTCTGCAGTCCCCTTTAGGTCCGAGACATAAACAGAACTTTCCTCACATGCAGGACCTGGGTCTCTGGGGCCCAAGTGGAAACCAGCCACCCACATCCTCCCATGGCCCTAACCAATGGGGCACCTGCAGCCTGTCCTCCCCTCCAGCGTGTTAACACTGACCCCCTACCGATACCTCGTACAGGAGACGGGGAGAAAGGAGACCCCCCCCCCCCCCCCGACCCGGAAGAACGCCGCCCCTCCGCTAGCGCTCACCCTTGCAGGCGCTGATGAGGAAGTAGCCATAGGGAGTGATTCCGCTGAAGGCCAAGTCCACCACGGGCCGCGTGTGGCCCGAGCACGTCAGTGGGGTCTGCCGCATCGCCATGGCGGCGGCGGCGGCGGCAGCGGGCGGGAGTAGGAGGGGAGGGGAAGCCGCGCGCGCTCACAGGGACAGGCCACGCGTCGTTGCCCCCCCACAGCCAGCAGGAAACGGCGAGGCGGCGGAAGTGACACAACGGAAAGTCACCGTCGCCGCCGGCGGAAGTTGCGTCTCTGTAGGGGAGACCAGAAGGGGTGGCCCCCCCTGCGCCGGCTCCGCGTGACGACTCACGTTCTGTCACGTGACCGCTCCCTCCCACCCCACCAGCGCTTCTCTGGCCGAGGAGGTCTCGCTAGTGAGCGGGCCCTCGCGCACTAGCCCCTCCTCTGAGGCGGGGACTGACGCAGCCGCTGTTAGACGCTCTTCGACGTGGAAAGATGGCTGTCAAGCTGCAGCCCCCAGGCTACATCCGGAGATTTCATAAACGTGCTGCCTCGCTGGGCTGTTCTGAGCCCTGTGCCGCAGGCGGCCGTCTCTGCTGCTTTTCCGTCAAAACGTGAAACTAAACCGATGATTCGTTGGGTAAATCTGACAAACTAAAATAAATAGACCACATTTACCCAGAGAGCCTTGTTGCGTATGTCCTTAGACCAACGTGGCTACAACACACACCCCTGAACACAAGGTGGCATTTTCTGAGCCAGGCTGAGAAACAGGCATGCTCGCTTCATGCTCTGTCTTTTCAGACTGTGGTCTATGGACCTCCCCCAGCCGACAGGGCACTTTTACCTAGATTTCATAGACTTTAGGGCTGGAAGGGACTTCACAAGATCATCAGGTCCAGCCCCCTGCCCCAGGGGCAGGAAATCAGTTGGGGTCAGATGACCCCAGCAAACTAGGAGTTCAGGCATTTCTTAAAGGTATCCAGAGTAGGTGCTTGCACCACTTCTGGGTGGCATCTATTAGCGCTGTGCGAAACAGCACCATTTCGTTTCAACTTTGTTTCGCCATTTCAAAGGGACAGTGTTTCATTTAGACATTTCCTTCAAAATGCGGTTCCACTTCATTTTGTCAAAACTGTTTCACTGTTTTGGCATGCTTCAACATTTCACCCATAGACTGTAATGAGGAATCACAAAAAATTCCTGTAACTTTGTCATTTTTTGCCTGATTTGAATTAAAACAGCAAGGCGCGTAGCCCCTGCTGGGGCCACAAATCATGTCAAGTTTCAAGGAGATAGGTGCAGAGGTTTGGGGGAAACCACTTCCAACTGTTTAGAGCAAAATTTGTGTCACCTGTAACTGTGAAGACACGGGGGTGTGAAAACAGCAGGGATGGTAGAGCCCCTTATGAGGCCATGAAGCCTGCCAGGTTTCAAGGAGATAAGTGTAGAGGCTTCTGGGAAACTGCAACTCAGGCTGATGACAAACAAAACTCACAAAATGTCACTTTGGGTGTGTGTTAAGGTGCGCCCTCACTGATGCTGAGGCCTCTACACAACATGGTAGTGTGCCCCAATGAAGTCTCCTCCTCCCCTAGAGCCTCATGCTGGTCCACCACTTCAAATAACAACAGGTAAGTAAGCAGCACAGTAACACCAGCATCTCATGCAGCCGAACTCGCGGCCTAGAGCCTTTTTTTTCTCTACTGCAGCAGTTTCTTCTCCAGCAGCTGCCAGAGCACTCTCCCTGCCAGCCTCAGCCCGGGGGCTTAGATGTGCCCAGGGCCCTGCCTCCTTCCGGTCAGCTGACAGGTGCTGGGGGTGTTGATCTAAGGACATGGCACTGGCATACAAGGTTCTTTGGGTCAATCTGGTATCTTTTAGTAGACCAACTGAATAGTTGGAGAAATATATCTTAGCAAGCTTTCAGGTTAAAAAACCCTTCATCAGGCTGAAGAATCACCTGCAGTTGGTCTATGTGTGTGCTGTTCCTTGGTGGAAGGAATAGTAAAGAAGCCAGAGGCTGGCATGCAATGCAGGCAAGAAAGCCAGTCAGTGAAAATGGAAACGGAGGCATCAGGGGGTGATGGACAGGCTGGGGTGAGAGGGAAAGGAGGATGTGGCAGGTAAAAGTGGAGAGGTATCTGGGGAGTCAGATGTCAGGCAGGTTGTAGTGTGTCAAAATTCCACTGTCTATATTGAGTCCATAAGTTTTTGTACCCAGGAGGTTGATGAAGTGCAATTCATAGGCTTGTCTGTGAAAAGTGGTTTGTAAATTCAAACAAGCACTGAACCTCACTAACCTCATCACCAGAAGCCAACTTCCTACATCCCAAAACACACTGAATGGATCCAGACCATGCGATGACAAGACATGCAACACCTGCCAACAATATCTCCATAATGGAGATATCTTCACAATATATATCTCCACTAGGCATGATGGAAAGTATGTAGGAGACACCAAGTCTACGCATCAGAATAAGTGCACACCAAAAATCTATCAAAGACAAAACACCCAGCTACATGTCTCCAGTCTCAGGCCTGATTCTCAAAGGGAATTTGCAAACCACTTTTGGTTTGCTCACAACGCTTCTTCTGGATTTGACGTACTGTAAAGATCATGTTTGCAGGTCCTCACGACGGTCTGAAGCTACTTTGAGATTCTGGAAGGATTTCTTCCGCAAGTGGGAAAAGGCAGTTAGTGAGGATATGGGCGATGACTTTCCCAGCAGTAGACAACAATGATATGCCTTGATAGTTTCCGCAATCAGCTCTGTCCCATAGTAACAACCAAGGCATCCCTTAGGTCAGCTGGGATTTCTTCCTCATTCCTGATTTTAAGGATGAGGACATGAAGCTGACATGTAAGTTGTTTTCCTCCTCCTTTGAAAATCTCTGCAGGTATTCCATCAGCACTGGCTGCCTGGTTATTCTTCATTTTTCCAATGGCAATCCTGACCTCTGCCAGGGTAGGCAGCAAACCGAGGTCTTCTCTGATTGCTTTTTGTGGAAAGTTGTTAATCTTATCTTCATCGACAGTTGAGTCACAATTCAGAAGGTCCTGAAAATGTTCTTTCCAGCGAGCATTGATGGATTTGCTGTCTTTCAGGAGTGTTGTTCCATCCTTTGATCTTAGAGGATTAAGGCCTTAAGTGCTAGGGCCATAGACAGCTTTTGTAGCACTGAAGAAGCTACAAGTATCAGGGATATCAGCAAAATGTTGGATTTCTTTTGATTTCTGAATCCATCATTCATTCTTCAGTCCTCATGTTCTCCTCTGCACCTCTGATTTTGCTCATCAGTGTGCATTTTTCTTGTCGATGAGACCTTGAATTTCAGTGTCATTTTCATCAAACCAGTCTTGATGTTTCCTGGTCTTGTATCCTATAATATTTTCACAGGATGAGAGAACTGGTCTTGAGTCCCATCCAGTGCACCTCAACTCCTTCTAGTTGCTCCGTTGGTAGTGTCTCATTCAGGAGTTGCTGGAATTCTCTGTGCTTGAGTGGGTCGTTCAGGCACTCAAACTTGCACCTGACCTGCTTCCTTTGCATTCTTCATTTAGAAGCAATCCTGATGGACATGCAAGGATGGATGTGGTGGTGGTCAGTCCAACAGTCCTCAGCGCTAGTCATGGCTCTCATAATCAGGACATACTGGCAAGTCCAAACAATCATGTAGTTGATCAAATGCCAGTGTTTTGATCTAAGGTGTTTCCAGGATGTCTTGAACTTGTTCCTTTGATGGAACAGGGTATTTGTGATGACAAGTCCATGTTCTGCACACTTCATCAGAAGAAGGATCCTGTTACCATTTGAATTTCCAATGCCTTCTTTTCCAATAGTACTATTCCAAAGTTTTGAGTCTCTTCCCACTCTGGCATTAAAATCTCCAAGAAGATTAATGTTATCTTCCCTTGGGATATTTCAGAGTGTTAAGCTGTGAGTAGGATTTCTCCTTTATGATCTCATCAGCATTGAGAGTCGGGGCATATGTACTCGCAATTGTCACCTTCTGGTTTTTGGTGAGTTTCAGATGGAGAGTCATGAAGCGTTCATTGACGCCAATTGGGAGTTCTGAGATTCGGTTCACAAGTTTGTTTTCGATGGCAAAACCAACTACATGTATCCGTGGCTCTTCTTCTGCTCTCCCTCTCCAAAAGAAGGTGTATCCTCTACCTTCTTCTTTCAGATGTTCTTCTCCAGCATGTTGAGTTTCAGATAGGGCAGCAATGTTGATGTTGAACTTCCTCAGTTCACAAGAGATGATTGCTGTTCTTTGCTCAAGGCAATCACTATTTGCATAGTCCATTAAGGTTACAGGTTCTGAAAATCATTTTTGTTTCTTTGTGACTAAATAGAGGTGATTCCATTGGACGTGATTATCCAGCCAGGAGTTGATTGAGATGGACTATGTTTGGGGCACCTTTTCTAGCCCCCTCCCCATGTGGGGTGAGCAGAGTGGATCCTAAATTGGACTGCTTAGTTGTAGGTGCAACTGCTGAACTGCTCTTACTGCCTCTGTCCTCAAACAAGATGACTGAAGCAAAACACCCGCTGCCTACATGCCGGTCCATGACTAGGAACTTCCAGATCTCACAGTCCTGTCTCTGCCGCTACTCGCTGATTGACATAGGACTTTCCTGTTGTGCAGAGATGTATAGCTCCCATAAGGAAGATGCCTATGCATGACTTCTTTTAGCATGAAGATGTTGTTGCATGCCAACAAATGTACAGTCCTTAACAGATAGGGATGTAAGTCCAATGGCATGGAATCCAAGATGATTCAAGACCCTTGATCTGCTGCAGCCTTTATCTGCCTTCACAGTCACTAAAAAGGAAGTTACACTTTCTTTCACCTGGTCTGCTGTTGAGGTCTTCTTAGATCGCTCTTAGTCAAGAAACCTCCCCCTCGACCTTGCTGCCATGAGTGATCATATCAGAAGCATAAAGCTCCCAACAGCATTGCTCTCAGGATCATTGGAACATGCAAGCCTCTCCACCGCTACGAAGTGGCAATCCCCGGAAAGAACTTGGTATGATGGGGCCACGAGTGCCATGAGCTGCCTGAACCCTGGCCAGTCAACTAAGGAAAAGGGCTGGCCATCCACAGCAAGCATCTCCCCAGTGGGCCGAGTGATCTTGTTTGCCTTTGCAATGTGCCCACCTTTCTGTCCACCTTTCCCCCACTGTTCCAGGGTGGCCTGCCTCTACTTCTGGGGGACAAGGACTTTGGAGTGAGGGGGACCTCGTTTGGGGCACACTTTCACTGGTGCCAGGCTGAGAAAGAGCAAAGGCAAGGTGGTGGTGCCTGCAGAGATGCATCAGCATCCCCGTGGTGCTTATATGTTTCATTCCCTTGCCCTCATTGGTTTTGGCTCAGCAGTGCAAGCAGATAGCATATGTGGGATCATCTGCCAGCAAAAAATGATCCCAGACCACACTACCTGCTTGCTTCTTCAGTGCAGGTGCATGTGCAGATGCTGCCTTTTCCCCCTCCTCAGCAGGCAGAAGCACAGCAACACTGCCTCCACAACCTCTGCGTCACTTGCCTCCACAACCTCTATATCAACCTCCTCCAAAGTGCCTTCTGGGGAAGGAAACCTGGCTCTAGGGAAACCTTGAGGGGTGTGGAGCACAAACTCAGATGATTCCCTCTCCTTCCGCAGAATTTCCCTTGCTATGGTACTCAGATCCAGGTCCAGCTTTTCCTGTGGCACTGGAAGGGTCAGGATGGGGAGTGAAATGTGGGTGGAGAAGACTATCACGCTGGTGCTCCTTCTTCTCATGGTCATGGGGTGGGGTTATGGCTAGTGCTCTTGGAGGGGATGCAGACTCAGGCAGTGACACTGCTCCCTTATCCTTGCTGCTAGTAGAACTGGAAGCCTCATGCCTGCTAGTTGTAGGAAAGAGGCTGTGTCTCAGTTTGGGGGGGCAGGGACTTACAGCTCTCCCTCTACCCCCCTCTTCCGCCCCTCCCTGAAGGCTTGCCAGCTGCCTTTCCAGCACGCTTTATGGTGTATTTCATAGCGTGTTTGGTGTGCTGGAAAATCTGTATGTTCTTCTGTAATGCAATCTGTATTTATGTACTATATGTAGATAATTGTATGCATGTATTTATGTAATAGATAAAATAAATAAATGTATGTAGTATGTATTCCTGAATATACTGCACAGTGAATGGAATGCACACTGTGAGAGCA
>NW_017728931.1:31523490-31558083 GCF_001723895.1 Crocodylus porosus
AAATGTTGTCGTAAGTGTTCCTGAATAAATTCTGTATTATAATATGCAATATATGCTGTGATTTCCCGCACAGTGAATGGAATGCACACTGTGAGAAAAAGCACAGATTTCTTTTCTGGGGGAAAATAACTAAAATAGACTAACAAAAACAAAAAGAGGATTTTGGGGGAGCAATAAATTGAAAGGAATGAATGAATATAATAATAAAAGGATATAGAAAGCAAAAAGTATTGAATCCCACTTGCTAGTAACAGGCTAGCAAATAGGAAGTGATAGCCTTTCTCTGACGCTGCTGAGCTGCTGGAAGACACAGCTCAGTAAGTGACCCCAAAGCACAGAGAATGTTCAGTTCAAACAATGCTGCTCTATATACTGTTTTTCCATCCCTCCCCCAGACCACTGGGATTGGAAGGGACCTCAGGGAAGGATCACAGTCACTGGCCAGCTACACATGTCAATATCAGAGCAGTCCTTCTCCCTCTTCCCCCTCCCTCTCCTTACCTTCTGTTTCCTGGCAAGTAAACCCAGCATTGAAACTCAAAACTTTCGAAATGTGTCAAGTGCCCTCATTTAATTTCAAGGCTGTTTTGAAGTCTTTTGTTTAATTTTGATTTCCCTGTTTCAAGCTCAAAATTAGTTGAAGCAGCATCAAAACGAAACACCCAGTGAAATTTTGCACAGCCCTAGAGTCTATTCCAGACTCTGGAGAATTGGATGGTAAAGAAGTTCTTCCTTATGTCCCGACTAAAACAGTCTTCCAGCAGTTTGTGACCATCAGACCTTGTGTTCCCTTGGGGTGCTCCGGTGAACAGACATTCTCCCAGCTCCTGATTCACACCCCTTATATACTTACAGACTGCCAGCTAGTCACCCCTGAGCTTTCACTGCTCCAGACTGAAGAGTCCCATAGCTCCCAGCCTCTCCTCGTAAGGCCTCATAAGGCTTCTGATCACACATGTGGCTCTCTGGATTCTCTCAAGCTTCTCCACATACTTTCTAAAGTGTAGAGCACAGAATTGGATGCAGTACTCCAGCTGCAGCCTCACCAAGGCTGAATAAAGTGGGAGGATGAAACATGCTCAGGTGGCAGGGAGGGGGTGCCTTAATTAGAGTGGCTCCAAGAACTGCTCTAATTAAAGCACCACCATGTCTCATGTATCAGTGTCCCCATGCTTAGAAGCAGTTGTGGGGTCACTTAAACTAAAGCTCATTGGACAAGCTTTAGTTCAAGTGCCCACGCCACTATTTTTAAGCACAGGGATGCCGAGATGCAGGAAGCAGGAGACTGCTGAATCTCAATAATTGCCACACTCCAGCAGACTCAATCAATATAAGGGTTCTGAAAGATGACTATGATCAATCAAAAGTATGAGAATACTCACAGTTAGCATTCAAAGAGGTCTGCTGTTCCATTTAAAACTTCCAAATTGGAAATTCAAATTTTCAAAAATTTTGAGGGGCCCACCAATGAAAAAAAGGTTTTAGATGTGGCCAGCCAACAGTTGATGGACTGTGTTACAGCTCTCCAAGCCATCTAAACATACTCAGATACTTTGTAGAAGTAGAGAAAATGCTTACACATCCTGCGAATTACTTGGAGCACTTTAATTGCCACCTGATAAATTTCAATCATTTTTGTCCCATCCAAATCTGAACTGGGAACTCGTCATCAATAATGCTCCCTTGGTTGTAATTTTAAAAAGCAGTTTTGTGATGATGCAGACTCCTTGGGAAAAAAATATCATTCAAGGTCAGCAAAGCTGAAACTTGAAACACACTCAAGTTTGAGCATTAATGGTACAGTCAAGCTGCACTCAGTAAAGTTTTACTTTATGGTCCCAGGGCTTTGATTAATTAAATTTGTTATAACTTTGGATGGCAGTCTGCCCTCTGCAGAAAGAAGCAATATGATCTCCAGTTGGGAAATAAAGAAAGAAAGAATTTGTAACAGAGAGAGGCTAACATTTCTGCAGTATGATGGAAGACAGATAAAAACCAGGACTGGTGAAAACCCTGGAGATGTCAAAGCTATTAAACTCCGGCTGTATTAAAATCTTTACCAGGACAAACACAACACAGCAGCTGCTTTCTTCAAAAAATAAAAATGAGGCTGTAAAAATAATAACTAATGGTACACATTTTAATGTCATGCTATGAAATCCATAAAACGAGGTTGCTTATATACTGCAGAATCATAAGGATGCTATTAAGAAACGTGATGCCTTTTACTAAATGCCAGAGTCAAGAAAGGGCCTAAATTCTGACTTTACAATTTAGGTGCTGTTATTAATTTCATAGAACCAGAGAACAATAAGGTTGGAAGGGACCTTAGGAGGTCATCTAGATTCTAGTCCAGCCCCCTGCTCAAGGCAGAATCCTCTTTATCTAAAGTACCCCAGTAAAATGTCTCATATAACCTACAGTTTATTGATGGATTAAGTGATTCCTTTGTATCACTTTTATCTTACTAGAAAGTTGTCAGTTCCAAAGTCTGCAAAGTTCATGGACAAATAATACTATATTTGGATCCTACACTTCCAGATAAACCAAGTAGTCCACAAACTACTGGATACATGGGTAAACATTACATGGTTTTTAGATGCTATTTTAGTGATAGGTACTTTAGTGACACCAAGTTAGAATAGTTATGAATTTATGATGTAGCAAATAAGCTTTTAAAAATTAAATAACTTGCCTTCAGTACTGAAGGTTTTTTTTCATTTCTGGCACTACAGTTCAAATACAGCTTACATTTATATAGCATCATTGACCCTAGAAGAGAATTTCAAACTTATAGGTAATTGAGAAGTACCTAGTAATATACAAACCATAGGTAGGATCCACTTTGCTTTATCCTTCATTAAAGCAAGCATCATAAGGGAGAAACTCAGATGTTGTTTAACAACCTGGCAATACTTAGTCATCCTTAATCTCATGTCTTTGTCATAAATTAGATGTTTTTCCAGAACTGTGCCCAAGCCATGGCTCTTTCATTGCTGCAGCAAGGTCCTGCTTCATGTAGGTCTCACCAAGGAGCTGGCAAATAGGCAGGTGCTCCATAGTCTGTACTACATTGCACTTGCAGATATTCATGTCATTGGAGTAGCCCCATTTGACTATGTTTGTTTTTGATCTTTCAGTTTGTGTGTGTAGGCAATTCAGATGTCGCCACTGGCCAGTCTCGATCAGCCCCTTTGATCCTCAAGGAGTTCTAGGTCCATTTCAGGGAACCCAATTGCATGTAATCAACACTGCATGATAGGCTTGAACAGCAAGGGAGCAGCACTGTATTAAAATGCAAAGAGATTTCAGGCAGGTAGACAATAATAAGCCTAAACATGATTAGGCTGGCACATCATGGTTAAAAATAAGTAGGGACTACCAAATTCATGGCAGAAGTGCGGTACATGGTGGGTCCTTTAATCTTTCATGGTTTCGTGTGCACTCCCCCCACCTGCGCTGATTGGCAGAGGGGCCCCACCACTCCCTCCTAATTGGCAGAGAACCAAAGACCACGGTTTTAAACATGAGTCGGTTTCTGCCACCCCACCAGTCAGCAGCAAGCAGCAAGACCACTGGGGCCCCTCAGCCAATCAGCAGCAGGAGGCAAAAACAGCACCATATTGAAAACCTCAGTTTTCACCTCCCTGCTGATCAGGAGTGAGCTGCAAGCGGGGCCCCTCCACCAATCAGCAGTGGGGGGTGGCACACAGAGGAACCTGCAAGATTAAATGAGTCGTAGTGCACCCCACTTCTGCCATGAATTCGGTAGGTCCTAACAATAAGAGATCTCTTACTGAAAGCATCTGACAAATGGGTGGTTTTACACTTGGGATGCCTTTTCAGCTTCATTCTCACCATCTACCATTCTACTATTTATCCACTGAAAACAAACTAAGATTGGCTCCTGTCCAGTTTTTAAATGCAGTAAACCTTGGTTCAGTCTGTCTCATCCCAGGACTTGGAGCTCTAGCAGAGGAAGTGTTGCCACCTTATAAGACATATACCTGTAAATCTGTGCAAAATTATAGATCCCATTTTCCAAAGGAAAGGCAAGCCTAAAGTTATCCATTGCTCTGAAATCACACCATAGGCAAAAAGATTTATTATACAAGCAAGAAAAATCATGTGAACCAATAATTGTAGGCTGAAAGACAAATTACAGAAAATGACCATTAAAATTAGAGTAGGATCTCACCCTTCATTTCTCAGTAAAATGCAGAACCTCTTTCAGCCTAGAAATCGGTCTCAGGCAGCTTCTGTTGAAAGATTTCCTGCAAGCGGCTTCTCAGATTGCATTACCCAGCTTCTGCTTGCTGGGGAACTAAATCACCCAAAGCCTGGGGATCTTTAGGATCTGCTTAGACATTACAATTAGCACTTGCTAACTTTAAGGAATGTCTTGTTAGGTCTTGTTAAAAGTTAGCATGTGCTGGGAGCAGTGGCACATTTAGGGTTAATACCCTCTGTAATGTGTACAGATCTGAGCTTCTGCCAGATGGGAACAGGGACATGACCAGGAGCTGACACATCCTATCTGTGCCTGTCCTGCTTGCTGACACTCTAGCAGCAACACACACTCTCCCAGCATAGCACACCCCCCTCCTCAGCACACACAAAGAACCTTCTCCCAAGGTATCCTTTAAGTACTTTTGTACTCCAGCTGTCTTCCAGGGATGTCAAATATATAGCCTGTGGCATAAACCTAGCCTGCAGAGGCTACTTGTGGGGCTTCTTGTGGGCTGAACCGTTGACTTCCATGGGTTTTATTCGACCCACAGGGCTCATTGCCATGGCTGCTGGAACCCCTGGGATGGTGGTCTTAATCTTTGCAGCTGTTGTTTCAGTATGGCTTTAGAACCCAGGTAGTTAATATTGCTCATCTTCCTTACCTTAACCTGCTGACAAAATTGGGGTTTTTAGTCACCCCTGACAACTAAGATCAGCAGCAGAGGAAAATGGGGGGGGGGGGGGAGCACCAGTGCTGTTGTTGGCCACAAAGGACCAACTCACAGGTTCATAATAAATTCTAATTTATTGTATGGAATGTGAAGTTACCAATAAAATAATAAATGCAAACTTTGAGTTATGAGGGGTACTGGTCACCATAGTGCACGCACAAGCACACATGCACTCACTCATTCAAACCCATGTCATTTAAACTCATGTAGTGTAGTGTATAGTAGCTGCTGTAGTGATTGTGAGAGTACTGGTGTCAATATATCTACCTATCTGAGGCCCTGGAGTCTGCTGTCGATGGTCAGCTTCTTTCAAGGCAGCATCTTCTCCAGAAGGGAGTCGCCTGCTTGTCTTTCTGTCTGGGTGGATCAGGTGCTGGATGAAAGGGTGCCGCTGAGGGTCATGTTTCACTGCTTTTTATCCATTCTCTAGCAGACCTGTGTGATTCCCCAGCATCATCTTGGCTGCCCAATCCAAAGGCTGCAGTCCCACATGGGTCTTCATTAGCGCATGGCAGCTGTTAGTCTCAGTCACTGGGGCTTTCACCCAATGGTGCAGTTTTGGGAGTCCACCCTTGACTTGATTTGATTCAATGGCTGTGTCCTTGCAGGTTTCAGATGGCTTGATTCAGGTGGCTTGTAGACTAGAGTTTTGTGATGGTAAGTTCCTCTGGTTAAGCTATTGTCAATTAACAGACAGAGGATCTTGCTTTGTCATTCCATTATCTATTGACTCAATATAGCAGATATTATCACTTTACAATTACAATGTCAATGCAGTTTTTAACAACAGTCCAGGGTGTCACTTCATTCTACAGGGAATACATTTAAATCATAAAATATAAAATATAAAATGCCATGTCAAAGATGAGACAGATTAAATATAAAAATGCACGGTGAGAAATATAGAAAAATGCAAATGTCAGGTAGTGAGGATCAAAGGCTACTGGGGACAGTAAGTGAGTTAGGTTAGCACTAGGATATATTTACCGTCTTGGAGGTGAATATTTTAGTTCTTTTGTTTTCTTTAGTGACACTTAGCTCAATCGATATATAGGTATAGTTTGTACGTTTCTCTACAGAAAGCCACTTCAACTTTCTGGCTTGCTCTGAGCCTTGTCACACCCATGTAATGAGTGTGCTAGGTCTCTGCCAATACTCAGAAAGAAAAAGAAATGCACGAAACTTGGGGTGCAGGCAAGAAGGGGCCTTAAATAGTATTGAAACTAATGGGATTTATTCATGTGATAAACACTGGTGGGAATCCATTGGTGCCTTAATGATAAAACACTATTTCCTGAATTTCCCTAGAGTACAAGTAGCACAAGCAGCAGCTTCCTCATGTGACACGAGGCAGACAGGGGAGGAGGTAGTCAGCACAGTGCAGGGAGCAGAAATCAGAGCAGCAAACCAAGACAGGAACACAATGCAGGGAGCATAAAGCAAAGCAGCACATAGGGCAAGGGGAAAGGACTGGAGTTAGAGTGGCACTTTGGGTGGGGGGCTTAATTTGTGGAACACCTACCAAAAGGTTAGTCCTCACTGCTATAGAAGTCTATTTCAATACCATCCAGGCCCAGCTAGCACCTACCTGGGTTTTGCTGTGCCTCCCCCTTCCAGCCAGATCCAGCTGGGGTCCCATGTGAACATGCTAGGGGGTTTAAACCCTGCTTCCCACACTCCCATCCCCACCTCAGTGTGCAAGTCCCAGGCGGGGCATGGCCATTCCCCCCCCCCCCACTCTCCACTGCAGCAATGAGAGAGGAAACCCTGGCTGGGACTGCCCTCTCCCTCCGCTTGAGTGGGGAGCCAGGGGCAGCTTCCCCACTCAGACCCCGCATGGGGTCCCAGGTGGCCATGGATGGGGTTTAAACTCCACTCCCACCACCTCAGCCTGACAGGCCTGGGATGGGGTGTGGGTACACCCCCTGCCCTCTGCTTGAGCAGGTGGGGTCAAAAGCTTGGCAGCCATGGAAATTTAACACTACTGCCCACAGAAAGCCCCACAGTCTGGATCCAACCCCACTTTTTAACATGTGTGCCCCAGGATGGGGCATGGCCACACCCCCTGCTCTCTAGGTGAGGGGGGCCAGGGTCCTGACAGGAGATCCCTCCTCAGACTTGGACTGGGATCCTGTGCAGCCGGGGGGGGTTAAACCCTTATCTCCCCCCTCAACCTGCTGGCCCAGGGTGGGGCATGGCCATATACCCCACTTGGAGAATGTGGAAAACAAAATCCTGGCAGGAGCATCACACCCCCTGAAGCGGGAAGTGGGGGCTTTCCCCCCACACACCCCCAGGCAGACCTGGGCTGGGTCCCATGTGGCTATGAAGGGAGTTTAGCCCCCCTCTCCCCGCTTCAGCCTGCTGGCCCTGGGCAGGGGCATGGCTGCCCCCCACCCTCTGCTCTGGGGGGTGGTAAAAGCCTGTCAGGGGCAGCCCCACCTCACCCACCTGGCAGCCCCTGGCTCAGGTCCCCTACAGGGAGTAGGTGGAGATGGAGAATAAGCCTAGCAGAGGTACCCCCAGCCTGCCCACAGCTGGCCCTGGGCTGGAATCGCATGCAGGGCACAGAGTGGGGTTTAAAGCACGCCTCCCCCTGGTCTCAGTGCTGGCCCTGGGCTGGGGCCTGGCATGCCCCCCTCCACTCAGCAGGGAGAGTCAAAAAGCCTTGGAGCTTCCTCCCTTCCCTTTGGCAGTGGCAGCAGGCTGGGAGCCATGTTCTAGTGCCCCCCCAGCTTCTGGCCTGAGCAACATGGCTGCATTTCCAGAATTGAAAGTGAATATTTGTTCACGTGCTTCTCAGTTTAATCTCTGCAATTTAGACTAACCCTCAAAAACTGAAGTGATTCAGCCTCTGGCTTTTTGAATGTCTGTACTTAGCCATATAGACTATACTGTTGTCTCCAGTTCTGATCCAGGCATATGACAAAATTTTTCAATGGAAGAATAGCCTTATAATTCATAGTTCCTCGTTTATTTTTCCCCCATTTATTATCTGAGTAATTTCTCATTGTGTTTACTGAAATAAGCAATTCAAGTCCTGCTTTTATCATAAAGCAGTCAGACCTTGTAAATTTCATCCATTTCATTGCATCACAGTTTACAAAACATTTTTCTCACTGTTTAAAGTTCACATCTGCCTCTAATTAAATGGCATCTTTCTTCAGTCAGTCATTACCTTTTCCCAGATGAAGTAGTTGAAAGTCAGTGGAAGATTATCAAAATGGAGGAAATCATGATTCCAGAGGTTTGGGTCAAAATAAATTAGCCTGTGACTTTAAAAGGTTCCTTTATCATACATTGTATAAGGTGCAGTCAATGCCTGTTAATAGCACACGGTCAGTTTCCTGGAGCTCTATTGCTCCTAAGTGTCTGTGGGTTCATCAACACATGCCATTACGGTGACATGATAAGCTCCAGCGCAGTTTGTGCCAAACTTGGCTCCTCCCAGGTGCAGTGTCTGCATAGGCACCTGCGAGAGCAGCAGTCTGAGCCAGGGCAGAGCAGCTCTGAGCTGGCAGCAGTCTCTCAGGGGTCAAGCCCAGACTCCAGATGGTGGTGTCAGGCAGTAGAGGGGCTGGCTGGGGTGGGAGAGCGCTCAACTGCAGTGCCATGCAGCAGGCAGCCCCCACACTTCAGCACCCTCATGCCCCAGCCAGTCCCTGATACTGTCTACACGTGTTTTTGCACAGTAAAGACTCTGCCATAAGATAGTACTGTCCCTGATAGTACTATCTTACAACAGATTTAATTAATTTACTGCACCCTAATACCACCACATGTGTAGATGGTGATGCTTTACTGTGGAGTTAATTAGCACCATAGTAAAGCACGTGTGTAGATGCACCCTTTTAGTATTATAGGAAGTACTATCTGAATACATGGTATAGAAAATATTCACAGGGGAAATGCTGCTGGTGAGAGGTAATTGTTCTTGCTGGAAACAAGCCTCAACTTGCACTGTGTATTTACACCTAATGTACACTGTGTGGTGGGACTGAGACACAGGGTGGCTTCAACACCCCTTTGTGGCCACTTGCCCCCTGCCCCACTTTAGCTCATTGGGGTATCTTCTCCTCTTTCCTCATTTGTCGTGCCTTGATGTTACTTATGAGGTTTCAGGAGGGTCCCCCAGGGCCAGAATGGGTCCAACCTTGTTTCACTTTACCCTTTGGCGCTCAAGCTGCAGGTCCTATTAGTGCCTCAGGGCATCAGCTGCCTTATGGGCTATTCTTGGCCTCTTTCCACCCCTGTAACCATACTCATACCTCACAGATGGTACCTGATTACTCTGGGGTGGTGGGGGAGACCTGGTCTCTAAAGTAACATTTGGCCCCTTTTCTGTCTCAGACTTTTGTTGGGGCTCAGCCTTCTCTGCTTCAGCCCCTTTTCTTTGGCTGTGTCCCCTCAACCTAGGTCCACTGCCTTGGACATTGACTTCTGAGCACCTGATCCTGGTTTCACCCATCCTGCACCACTCAGCCCCTTAGGTTCTCAGACTCAATCAAAGTCATTTTCTTGTCACTCAGCCTCTCTTTTGGTCCCTGACCTTTACAGGGCTTTATGTGGGGTGGCTCTCAGGCACCCTGTAGTCTCTATACCACCCCTATTAGCCACTCCTACTCCTCCTATTTTAGTCATCTCTACCAGTACAGGGAAAAAACCAAACAATTCCTCTGGGCATCCATAAAACCAAAGTCAAATGGAACTCAAAATCACCCTCACCCTGGGGAAAACAAGGCATCGCAAAAGAAAAGGAGGCAAAGAAGGTCTTTTCCCTTCTGCAGTCAAGGTTAGGCTGTTCGCTGGCCTGAGGGTTGCCATCTTATACTGCCTCTCCTTCCAGCCAATTGCCCTATCACAGCACATGCACTCAGGGTTTTCTCATTGTGCAGTTCTGCCCTGCTTAGGTTTGACACATTTGCTGCAGGGCCTCTGGTGACTATGAAATCCCTTTCTTCACTCCCTATATTGTCTCTGCTTGCAGTTCCCCCTCTCTGAGGCACAAAAGGCTCCTATCCACATGCAGAGATCCTGCTACAATGCACTGTAACTCCAGTATGTTGTAGCAGACTTGATTAATTGAGTCTACTCGTGCCGGGAAATTAATACACTCTAGCAGCCTCCAGCATCAATGAATGAGCTTTAGTTCAAAGTGCCCTGCCACCATTTTTCAGCGATGTTGATACACATGACACTCAAGAGCTTTTAATTAGCGGCTCTCCAAGCTGTACTAATTAAAGCCTCCCCTCCTCAACACCTCCCAGAGTATGTGATTAAATGTCCGAAGACTGTAACCAGAAGGGGCCTTTGCTGGCCCTGCTTGTCCCCAGCTTTCTTCCCAAAACAGGGTGAGGATTCCTTGTTACACACTGCACATCTCTTGCCACTAGATGGAGAACTTCCCCTACACATACATTGGAATAGCAGTTGCTTCACTGCAGTTAAATCTGAGCGGTCCTGTGTGTTAATATGGTGACTTCTCTAAATAATCCAAAAATTGTGTGGCTAGCAAGTTTGCTATAAACCAGGGCATTCCCAGGTAGTGTTAGTCATCCACATTTGAGGGTCATTTGGATCAAGAGTTTAAGCTCAATAAATTAAGTTCTCATTGAATAATTAACTAGTTGAAAGACAACAGGATAATATAAACATGTATAATATACTGAAACTGCTTAAAGACAAGGGGTTCTTGTTACACAGACCCCCTAATATGCGATGTTCATAACATATGTACTTTCATATCACTATTTTGTTGCAAAACAAGGACATATGGGGCTTGGAAAGGTGAAGAGGGAATGCAGGGTTGTGTAGGCACAGTGTTGACTGGGAGTGGGGATCAGTGTGGGGGTTGGGAGAATGTATAGAGAGATCAGGGTATTAGGGTGTAGAGAAGTTCAGGAGCATAGGGAACAACATTTGGAGTTACAGCAAGGAAAGGGAGGATAAATGGGGCGTGTTAGTGGGAGAGGAAGAATGAGACAGTGGATGAAAGGGAATTTATGCCAGGAGCCTGTCAATATTACTTCCTTCTTTTTCAAAACATGTTCTGGGATCAGAATGGGGGGTGGCGGTGGGGGCAGGGAAACAGAAATCTTTCCACCATCTGGGGAGGTTAGAGCTCCTCTTCCTGTCCCGCACATTGAAGTAAGGGTTTTTGAGAGCTAAACTCTTCTAGGTGGGGCTGAGCATCTTTCCTTATGAGCCAGCATCAGAAGAACTCCTGCTTAACCCTCCCATATAAGTCTTGATCCCCTGACCGACTGGGGAGCTCTGGGTCCCTTTTGCTATCCCCTAGTGTAGGGAATCATACGAGCCTTGATACTGCCTTCCACATGTCACAATGTGTATGCCAGGGTCTTGGGAGCCTTACCTTTCTGGGGAATCAAAGCCTGTGCCCAAGTAAGCTGGGATCTTAGCAGGGCTATCACTTTTGGCTGGGGAACAGAGATAAGGACTTTGGGGTATCAAAATCTAGGGCACTTCTCCAACCCAAGGCCCATTATACACCTCTGGAACCTGTAGATGTTCAGGCAGAACCAGAAGTGGTATTGTAGGATCATATTAGTTTGGCATAATAGGTAGACTAATTAGCTCTCCTGGGAATCCATAGCTCATTAGTGAGGTACTGTAAGAATATTTATCAGACAACTCCCCAATGCCATATCTACCTGTGTGACAACCTGCCCCACCTCTGTGCTAAGCTAATGAACAGAGGTTAGATTTGAGACCAATTTTCCAAATTCAACACCTAAATCGTATGTCAGGGCCTCTTTGGGGACACTGGGATATGACTCCCAAATTCAAAGGAGTCCTGAAAAATTCAGAACAATTGGTTGTCCTGGCTAGAAAATAAGCATGTTCAGAGTATGCACTTAGTAAATAGTGCTGAGACTGTTAAGAACAGCATGCTTGGTGTGTATCATTGGCTCAGAAACAGGAACACAGGAAGAACACCCTGGAGTAAGTAGAGCACTTCACACATCTCTAAGCTATTGTTTCAAGCTGTATTCATTTACACTGTGTGCTCTCACTCAGCTGAGAGCAGCTCACTGAGATGAATAGGCCACTTGAGGTCTTAAACTTCCTATGCTGCAGATGAAAGTCCCTTTCCCAGTTATTAAGCCAAGACCTGTGGTAGGAACTTTGTGCTAAGAAAAAAAAATGTATTTGTGCATTTAAAATGCAATTTATGCACTTTTGTCCAAGAATGTGACTTCCAAATACCCTAACTGCTAGATACCTTTTAGAGTATATGTCAGGGGCCAGGGCATCAGGCTAAACAAATTGCCATCAGCTTTTGGCCTTGGTTACCTGAGTTGGCCTAGTTGCTAATGGCCTAACTACCCACCATTGGTCCCAGTTGTCAGCTGGGCATGGCTGCCTACTAGTCCTGGGCTTCTGCTTCCTTGTTCTGTTTTCTGTGCCCTGGATCCTGCTCCCTGACTTCATCCTGGTTCCTGCCTGTCTGTTTCAGGTTCCAAGCTGCCTTGCTGGTTCCACGACTCCTTGTGCTTCCAGAGCCCTGTCCTGTTGACAGCCAGCTCCTGGCTTGCATCTTAGCTAGGCAGTCACCCATGTCCTAATCCTGTACAGTTATGACCGCCTGCTCCAGACCTCCTGGCTATGGCACTTGTCTGGATCTTTACACCCTGTTCTGGACCTCCCCACCCCTTTGCCTGTGGTTCTACTGAGGTTGACTGCCTCCATCCTGGTGCCTTATAGACCCTGGTCTCCTGACCCATCTGCTCCTGATTTCCAGGCTCCTGGCTGAAGTCTGGGTTGTTGTGTCCCCAGTTTGCCAGTCCCTGATCCTCTGGGTTGTGAGCCCCTAGAGTCGAGCCTGGATTAATTTCATTCTGGTCATGTTCCTTACACTGCAGTCATCTAAATTTTCACCAGTAAAGGTTCCAAGGCACTTACATTTTTGCTTCTGTGTGTGCCCTTTGTATAAATGGCCTTAAAAACACATATATTATGATTGCCGTACCTGATTTTTTAAAGAGGAATTTGTAAATAAGCTCCATTTCAAATTCAAATAAGTGAGAGTTATCCCTGGTATAAATCCAGTAATGTCATCAAGATTAGATCAGAAATGGTTTTGTTCATTGTGTACTCTGAATCACCTCTGGAATTTCCTTGCCAGGCTCAAACCTGTAAGAAAACTGCTGGCATTGATGAGAGAAGGATTCAGTGATATTCATGTGTATTTAAGAGGTGCTAAGGGCCATTGCTTGGGTTTCTATTCTGTGTTCAGAAGCAGGGTTGTAATTTAGGGTGACCATATGTCCTCTTTTAGCCAGGACAGTCCTGGATTTCAGAGGCTGGTCCCAGTCGGCTGTTAGGAATTATATTGGGCATCCCAGAAGCACAGAGGTGTGTGGTGCAGTCTGGCTAGGATTCAGAGCAGTGGAGCCCCACCCTCACCAACTTGTGAAAGGAGGGTGGGTAGTGTCCCAATTTTCCCAGATGAAGTCCTAGATTTCTGGAATGATGTCCTGGATTTCCAGGATTTTTATATAGGTATCCTAGCTATATTAAGAGAATAACCTGGTTGCCCCAGGACATGCAATTACACAATAGTTCCAGACAAATAAAGCTAGATAAAAGGTTCAGGGAGTTGAAAAGACAGTGAACAGGGTGATGACATTTGATTTGGACTTTATTCTGTGAATCTCATCCAGAGACTTAGAAATTTGCTTGTGCAATGTAGACACTGTAATCTCTAGGGCTAGTATTGCAGGTGATTTGATTGCATCATATGAATCCAAGCTGTTTGATAACAGGCCCTTTCTTGTTCTGTCTCTTGTAACAGCCAATGTATGTCTACTAATACAAACCCAAATCATGTCAACAGGACTGTGGGCTTCAATGAGCCTATTCCTATAAGTAATAAAACATTAACCATTAAACTTACTGCCTGTTGTAACAGAATGGGTGTCCAAGGGCTGCTGTGATGTTCCTTAGTGGACACCCTGATCCTGCCAGGCTCCCTCTCCAGCCTCCCAGGGTCTCACCCTGCTTCCTCACCTGCCACACTTTGACATTGAAAAGTAAGGCAGGAAGGCTGCCTTCAGAGGTTGGTGGGCCTACAGTTCACTTTCACTCTTTCAGACTAGGGACAGAAGTTACACATAAATCAGTGTGAGTCTCAGAAACTGATTTAAACCCGTAACAGAACAGAAGCTCAGTGCACATAAACCAGTTTCAAAACAGCTGAAACTAGTTTAAGATAAACGTGGTTGAATGTACTATTAGACTTAGCTGATTTAGGTCAAACTGGTTTATGAATCTTCTGTTCCAGGTCCCTGTGTTCATCTTTTCGGGCCCTACTTGCCTTAAGGCCTAAAGTTCATGGCCTCCTTCTGCCCCTACAGCCATATCCATGATTTGTAGATGTTGGTCCATTGCCAGTTAATCCCTTGGTAAACCCTGACTTTACTAGTTTTAGCCTAGGGATTACTTTGGCTGTTAATTGGCTGCTTAGGGCCACTGTTTCTGGCCTGGCCTTTTCAGTCTCAACCTCTGGCCTGCCCTTGGCTGCTTTGAGCATCTTGTCTGAGCTCAGGCTCCTCTCAGCCAACATTTGCCTCTGGTCTCTGGGCCATTCAGCTCTGTCTTGCCCCTAGTCCCAGCCCCCTGGCACCTTTCACCCAGGGCAGTTCAGCCCCTCCCCCTCACCGCCCCATCCCCACATTGACCTTGACCCAAGGCAAAGCTTTCAACTGGATGGCCATGCCTCCAGGCTTCCTCTGATAGCCACATCTGGGTCTCCAATCAGTGAACATAAACAATCATATTAGCACAACTAAAATATACGTTTACTGCCTGCACAAAATTCAGCTCTCATTGGCTATAACTCCCAGGGTTAGGCCCCCTTCTCACCCTTATGGGTAGCCTTTGTTCCCCTGGGCATTGCTTCCTGCAGCCTTCTTCCCTGTGGAAGCTCTTCCCCCTGACTGCCTGCTGAGGCTCAGGGACTGCGCTTATGTGCCCAGGAGTCCCACCTCCTTGCAGTCACATACCTTCCCCCTCCAAAGCACAGGGGTTTTCTCTCTCCTAATTAAGGGTCAGCCTGTGCTTCTGCCACTCCATCCTCTTAAAATGACAGGAGCCCCTGGTTTCCTGGTGCAGGTTTCTTCTGCCTGGACCAGCTGTTTCAATCCCCACTCCTCTACCACAGCATTTTCTTGCAGTCCTCTCCTGAATGCCATCTGCCAGAGCTCCTGCCTTCCTGTGAACTGTTCTGGCACAGGATCCAGTGTGCTGACTGAGTCTTCCTCCCCCTCCTTTGTATCCAAGTAACAGAGTTCGGGTCCCCTGTTACACCTGTCAAGCATATCAGATATTCAAAGCATTGTAAAAATAATCATCAGCACACATCTGGTGTCTGTAGGGTAAGCATAATTTGGAGAGTGGTGGCCTGCAGGAATATTGTGAAATATTGTGGTGATGAATCAAAACATTTGATTCTATAATGAGTAGTTGCACCGGGTCAGGGAAATCAATGGCTTATGGAACTGGTAATAGATACATAGAAGTTCATCAGGAATCAGATTCATACAAATGTTGAAAGCCCCCCTCCCACCAACCCCCCCTGCAAGATTTGGCACTGTATTAGTATTTCCTATCAGTCAGCTCAACAATTTTTTTAAATAAATCTAACAATTGTTACCATTACAAGCTGAAAGAGTTTGTAAAACAAATTAGTGTTCACTGCTAGGTCAGAGCTGAATATCTTGGTGTCATTCTATCACAATGCACCTGCTTGAGTCTGCTAAATAATGGACAACCTATTTCTCATATGCCACTATACACCTTTCAGAAAGCAACAACTTTCCTTCACTGCATAATTAGTCTACTTTTTTCCTTTCCTCAGCTCTTCCATTCAAAACTACAATTCACAGATTCGCAGAAGTTTAGGGCTGGAAGGGACCTCATGAAATCATTGAGTTCAGCCCCCTGCTCTGGGTGGAAAAGACTGCTGGCATCAATCCCAGTAAGGTGAGCATCCAGTCTACTTTTGAAGCTCTCCAGGGTAGGTGCCTGCACCACCACCAATGGGAGTCTATTCCAGAGTCTGGTCACACAAACTGTAAAGAAGTTTTTCCTTTTATCCAGTCTGAAACCTCCTTCTAGGAGTTTATGACCATTGCTCTTGGTTTTCCCCTGAAGTCCTTTGGTGAATAGTTGTTCGCTTAGCCCTGATGCTCTCCTCTGATATGTTTGTAAGCTGATATTTTCATTTTCTTGACATTACACCGCTTTATTGCTTTGCAAATGGGCTGCAAGCTTCCCTTACCGTCTCCCTCCCTCACCTACTCTCCACTACGGCATTTGATAGTGATACAATAGATTCAAGATTTTTAAAAATGTTCTTTCATGGTTTCATGTGAAGTTCTCAGTTCACTATTTGCTCATCTAACGTCTCTCCTGACTATGGAGTTGGTTCACTAAAAGTTAAATAAACAAACCTTGCTTCTTGCGTATTCCCTGGACCATCATGGCTAGTTGAAGATAACTGCTATTGCAGACAGACATCCCAGTCCATACATATGCCCGGAGAACTATCCCCTAATGTTAATAGCATTCATGTCTGTGTCATGATGCTGTTATAGCTAGCAGTCTAATGGCTTAAACCAAAAGCCTGACTTCAAATCACAAACCTTAAATTTCAAGTTTGTATCTGGATCTGAATTTTGTAGTTTGAGATCCTCCTCAACACAGAACTAAATGAGAATACTTTTTTCTAATGAATTTTGCTTTGAGATTTAAGGTTTGTTCAGAGTTGACCAATTCATAATGAATTTGTGTGAGTGAACAAAAGCTCCATTAAGAAAATGTCCACATGAACTCCTGTGAATCAAACCAGCTGATTTTGGCAGCGCTCAAAATGTTTTTGAAACTCACATCAGTTTCTATTATGAAGCTAATTTAAGCAGTACCAACTCGTTCATTCCACAAGTGTCTCTTCTGCTTCTTCCAAGACAAAATGATAACACAAGACTCAAAAGACTTGCAGCCACAGGGTCATAACCCAGAGTGATGTTTTTACAGCAACAGAGCTTCAGGACAACAGATACTTGTACAGCGCTATATTTAACACAGCATTTCTTAGTATATATTTTTTCTCAGCAATCAGCTGCTTTTAGGCTAGAATTCATGGGCAGTTGTTCGCATGAGAGATGGAGGAACCCTGCGACAGGCTTGAAGGTGATTATGGCCAGATGGCTTAGGTTTACGTTATAGTCAAAGTGCTTGAGTTTGTGTTGCACTACCCCCAGAGAAAAGGGGTAGCGTAAGAGACAAGGGCTGAGGAGGGCCTGAGTGCCAGAGGGCATGCTGAGAGACAAGAGCTGCAGAGAGCCCGAGCGCCTGTAGGGCGCAGTTGTGAGACAAGGCTGCGGAAAGCCCGAGCACCAGAGAGGGTGCAGAGGGCGAGACAGACCAAACAACATCCAGTATATCTGCGAGGCTTGGGGCATGGTACAGGGGTGGTTGGAGCCACGCATAGCCCATAAGGCTGCAGTGCTCAGAACCCCATTATAGAAGCAAGGGTAGCAGGAGCACGGTGATGAAGACGAGAGGCAGCCTCCCTTTAATATATTTATGATCAAGATGTGGCAGGAGAGAATGAAGGGTGCCTGATAGGCAAACTAGACACAGTGAGGGGTGCTAGGGGAGAGCATAGCAACTTTAGGGCCCCCAGCCTGGTACACTCCCACTGCCCCATGCTGTGTGAGTCGGCTCTACCATGAGCACCCAGAGGCCCCAATCACTGCTGCTGCAGCTGGCGAGTGCAGGGCTTTTTTTTAAATGCTGGGAGCCTGGGGCCGGGTGGGGGATGGGCCTGGGCAGGGCAGCTATGGGGGCATCTCCTGTGGTTCCTCCGGCTGTGCCTGCTTTTGTCCTGGTGGCAGGGAGCCATGGGAGAAGCCCCCATGGCTACCCTGCCCAGCCCCAGATCCCACCTGGCCCCAGCCTCCCAGTGCTTTAAAAGGAGGGCTGCAGGGCTGTGCTGGACTGTTCCCAGGGAGTGTGGGCCCCGGATCTACGTGCGGGATGACAGCAGGCTGCCATCCCTCCCCCAGAGCACTGGGATTGGAAGGGACCCCAGGGACAGATCGTAGACACTGGCCAGCTACAGATGTCAAGAGCAGTCCTTACCCCCTCTCTTCCCCCTCCCTTGTCTGAGTTTCTATTTCCCCAAAAACCTGCCTCCAGAACATCTGAAACATTTTGGATGGTTTCATTTTGTCTCGGAGATGTTTTGGAGCTTTCCGTTTCATTTTGGATTCGGTCTTTTGGGCACCAAAACAGGTTGAAACACCTCCGAAATGAAATGGCTGCTGAAATTTCACACAATAGACATCTGTAAATCTAGGCTTTTAAAACATTCTCTAAAGACTTAAAAGGAAGTGTTTAGTCTTTATGAAATTTGACAACCACCTTTAGTAAGTTATTTGTTGTGAGCATATAATGCATGGTGGCTAAGGGGGACTGGGAATGAAAAGAGATGAATCTATTCCAAGGTGTTACTGACTATATAATTTTGCTATTTGATGATTGTCCAGGATGCCTTAATTTATAGATTCAGTAGTCTGTGTCCAGTTTACAAAGGAGAGGTATCCATTTATTAAAAACCATAACCTTAACCAGTTACCTTGTTGGCAGTCATAGCCTTCAGGTCAAGGAATGAACTATCAGTTTACCTATAAAGGCAGCTAAAGAGAACTGAAGTCATGCAACAGCATAAAAGAGGCTTGTAATGCACAGGTACCAGTGCAGTGTTGATACCTAGTTAGTAATGACAGGATGTTATAGTTTTCATGGATATCAGACAACCATCTCTTGTCAGAACTATATTCACTTACAAAAATAAAAGCAGACAAGGTACCATGTTTCTCATACTCAGTTCAGAATGGAATGAGGAATTTTGATCTCATTCTTTTCCAAACAAGCTCCTAGTTTATTGGCTGCTTCCCAAAAGTCCTGCAGCTGTTCCTAGCATTTGGGAGCGTTTGCTGGCCCCCTGAGTTAAAAATAGTCCAAATATTGGAGAACTTATGACACACCAGATTTATAAACAATCACCAAATGTAACAAGAGAAAAGAATTCAGAATATATTCCCACAGGCATAGACGTATCCACATAACCTTTTTCCTGAACTTAAACCCCAGGATACGAAAAAAAATTGTGTCCTGACCATTATTAGTAATAACTGAAAACTAAAAGCCCAAACTTGTTCCCAATGAAGTCAGAGGATGTTTTGTTCAATGATTTCAAGTTGGATTAGACCTTAATTCTTATTTCATAATTTCTATGAGGGATTATCTGACACACAATATAGAGTTGCTTAGGGGGAAATAGTTCATTAAAAAATAAGATCAAAATATTTGTTTACCAGCATGCTCTGAGAACACAAGTAGTGACTGATTGCCTAAATACATCTTGAACTATTCTTAGTAATTAAAAAAGCCAACATCATGTATCTAATCCATGGTACAAGGAATGTGTTTTACACAAATTAAAGACTGTTTGTTTTTTTCAGTAATCTAATTGAGAGCCTCATTTTCTGATATATATATATGTTCTGATATATATATGTTCACACACATGTATCTCCACACACACACACACACACCTCTCAGAAAATGAGGCTCTCAATCTATATTAATATTAGTCACTATGAGATTAACACAAGTTAAGGTGTCACTACGTGTTTATATGATGTCAGAAATACATTCAAATGGTGTGCAACTCTCCTTCTCTTCTTTGTTGTACTCATACAGTACTATTTTTTTTTAAATGTCATTTTTGATAAACTAGGTCAACTATATACTCTGGAAGTTATTCAGTTTCACCTCTTATCCCAATGGATTTATTATTTTTTATCTTAATGTTCTTCATCTGAACTTCCCAGTCAAAATCAATCCCAAGCACGGACTACTAGGAAGAATTCTCATCCTATTATACAGAAAATACGAGTCAAATAAGAGAGGGAATCATGGAGGCAGAATACTTTAATCTGCACAAGTTTGGACTCAGTTGCATCAGAAAGACTTCTCCATCCAGGATTCAGCAGATGATCTATGCTCTTCTGGTTAAAAGGAAATTCACAAATTCTAGGACAAAGTACACGAGAGCTGAAGACAAATATTTTTGGCTGAGGGTACTCCTGTATTGAGTAAGCTCTCAGAGATGATCATACTACTGATAATACTTCTTAAATAACATACAAAATAAAAGATATCAGTCATTTTACTCCCAAAATGATCTACATTATATAACATGTGCTATACCTTCATTTTTATTCTTAAAAATTATTTATAAGAGGGATACAGAATTCTGAAACTGATGTCATTGTTAAATATGTACCTTCAAGGTGGAAGTCCAGCAATATTTTGTTTCCTGATGATTATTTGGGGGGGTCTCTGTTACAAATTGGACCTTGTTAACTTGAGGGGTAAGCTACTAATTCAGAGGTCTGATTAATGATAGAGTATTCTTTAAGACCTACCAAGTACCACAGCTCCCTTCACACCACCAGCTTCGATCCTAAGCACACCACTAGATCTATCATCTACAGCCAAGTTCTATGTTAAAACCAGATCTGTTCTAACCTCACTGACTGGGATGAACACTTTAAGGATATAGAGCAGGGATTTTTACAGTTAAAGTACAATCCCCAAACTCTAACCACTGATCAACAAAGCTAGACTCAGACCTCCCTTCAACCTGCTACAATACCAACCCTGGGACACAGACAACAGAATCCCTTGAGTTGTTACCCAGTCTCCAGACTGAACACCTAAGACACATCATTAATGACTTCCAACCCCCCCCCCGGAAAAGGATGACCATCTCAAGGTAGCCTTTGGGGAAAATCTGTTCTGTCTTATAGAGAGTCCCCCAACTGCAAACGGCATCTCTCAAACAACAGACTAATTAACTGCCATCCTTACAGAGGCACCAGGACTTGCAGCGGGACCAAATGCCTGCTGTGTCCCCACACCATCAATGGATCTAATAACTAGGGCCCTGAGAAAATTGTGGATTTCTTGTAGAAAATTCATGGCATGTGCATGGGTAAAGTATAATTTTTCACGGAATATTCATGGAACTACCATTGATCTTGGCAAATGGGTCCTGATTGTTCTGTGAGTATTCTATGAAAAATGATAATTTAGCCATGCATGTGTGGCAGGCAGACACACAGCCATTAGCAGCAGAAGGCCAGGGCTAATGGGGCTTAGCCCCTAAACCCCAAACATGGGGCAGTGCAGAGGGCTGAAGGGCAGCCCCGGTGCAGATCGGTGGCTGCAGCAAGGGAGGAAGGAGCATGGACAGACAGACACGGAGCCTTCAGGCAGCCAGGATTGCAGCCAGATGGTGTGCAGAGCCCTGCCCCCACAGCAGTTAATCAGGGAAGAGGAAGGGGCATGGGGTGGGGGCAGAACAAGGCCTCCACAGTGTGGGAGGGAGTGGGGCAGAGGCGGGGCAGGGGCTGGGGCGAGTGGGTCCCTGGGGTGGGTAGTGCAATGCTTGGAGCCTGGGCAGCTCATCCAGGAAAGCAGGGGGCTCCCATCACTATGCACACCTTGAGAGAGGCCTAAGGGGTATGTGCCCCTAGGATCTGTATGTCAGGGCAGAGGTGGGCTGTTGCTGTGAGCTTGGCTCTGCACACTGCTTCCGGTGCCTTGGGAGCCGGCTGCTGCGTATGACACCATGTGCCTGCTGATGCCAGCTCCCAGAGCCAGCTTCCAAGGCACCAGCAGTGGCACACAGAGCCCGGTCCACAGCAGCAGGCAGGCCGCCTCTGCCTCACGCATGCCCCTGGGCCTCTCCTAAAGCGTGTACAGCAACAGGAGCCCCCCATGCCCATGGACAAGCTGCCTGGGCTCCACGCATCCCACCACCTGCCCCAGGGCTCCATTCACCCCTGCCCCGCCTCTGCCCCACTCCCTCCCGAACTGTGGGGGCCTCAATCTGCCTCACTGCCTATGCTCACAACACTTAAAAATTTCAGTGTGGGACAAATTTTGCAGTTTCTGCACAATCCACGAAATTGAAATTTTCTCAGGGCCCTACTAATAACAAGGAGTACAAAATCCAAGGTTCATTCATCTGCAGCTCTACCAGTGTCATATATGCCATCACCTGCTTACAATGCGCTTCTGCTGTGTGCATTGCACAGACAGGGCGATCTCTTTGTGTAAGAATGAATGAACACTGATCTGACGTCAATGGCAGAAAGACACAAAAGCTTGTGACAGAAGACTTCAACCTCCCTGGACACTTCATTGCTGAACTCAGGTTTGGTGCTCTCAGGCCAAAAGAATTTTAAAAAACAGTTTGAACAGGAAACTGCTAAACAAGAAATCATCCACAAATTGGACTGTGTCATGTATGGTTTAAACAGGGACTATAGATTATTATCTCATTTGTTCTTATGGGTGTATTGCTTGTTTGTTTTTGTTTCCTAGCACTACCCCCTCCCCCTACCCTGTTGCTTATCTTTTCTATTTTTACTCTTGTTCTTATACTCCACTTCCTTCATGTTTTCTACTCTGCATCCTTTCACAGCATCTGATGAAGTGAAAATTGGTTCATGGAAGTTTCTGCTATATGTGTGTGCGTGTGCGTGTGCATGTGTATATATATATATATATATATATATCTCTCTCTCTTATTTACTTAGTCTATAAAAGTGCATATCTACCCTGCCTTGTGAGTGACTTCACACTAACACAGCTAACTATTGCTCCACCCCTACTGCCATAATTGATATTCTCTGGGGATTATGACCCCACTCATAAATGCCACAACCACAGATGGGTTTGCAGCCCTAGTTTGGCAACTAATACTTTTGAGTTTAACTTTATCTTAAAAGATGCCCTGTCTTAAATGCACAGATGTCAATTTTATGGTTCATTTATGAAACAAGTTACTTTCAGTCTTTCCCATGATCTCATATCATGGGATTTTAATCTCTATGAGCTGTAAGTGCTGGAAGAATAGCAACTTTATAGTCCAGTTTCTGTTCCTGATACAAGGGGACTGGATAGTTCTTGGAATTTATTAAAGAATAGTAGAATCTTGAACAACTTCAAGACCAGTTGAAGCTCAGTTACCATCTTAGGTCACAGTTATAACACTTGTACTAAGAAAATCTGTATTTACCTCAGACTTCCTTTGAAACTTTGGGGAAATCAGTTTGCGCTTCTGTGCATCAGTATCCCATTCTATCCATTTTCTGTCTTTTCTGTATAGGTTATAAAATCTTCAGGGCTGGGACAGGCTCTTATTCTAGGCCACATTCTGGCTGCATCTACACAAGAAGCTTTCTGTGCAGTAGCTCATTGCTACTCATTACTCGTTTGCGCAATAGCTCGTTATTACTGTGCAGTAGCATTGCTGGGCACAAGCCATGATGTGATGCTACTGCACAGTAGTAACAAGTTACTGCATAGTAGTAATGAGCTAATGCGCAGTAGGTAACTGTGCCCGAACACTACTGTGCAGTAACACTGGTTACTGCGCAGTCATTTAGTACTTGGTTATGCAAATGCTAAGTGACTGTGCAGTCAGCATCTTGTGTAGATGTGGCCTTTGTCACCTTTATTTAGTAAATAAGGCTGTGTGCAAAAGGGAATAGTATTTCAATTGCCTATTTGTCATGTCATGTCATGTTATGTTATATTATGTTATGTTATGTATGAGGCCTCTTGATGTTACTGTAATAGGAGTAAACAAAGAAAAATTGGGATTATTTAATGGCTTTTTGGTAGTCTCCAATTACCAGTAGACAAATATATTAAATATTTGTTAACAGTCTCTCAGAAATTGAATAGGCTTTGAAACCAAACTTTTCTTCCATCTTTTGAGGTGCCTTTTTCATTTTAGGGCTGAGGAAATGGAGAAAAGTTTGTACTATCTGGTCTCATCCTGAACTATTTTTCTCAGAACAACTGTCTCTCAGTGTATCGGGTACTATATTTCATGGTTTATAAGTTGAGGTTTGGGGACAAAATATTTACCATTCAACTTCTACCTTGACTTATACACCATATCAGTACTCACACTGCCCCAGCTCAACCCTGACCCCAGCTGAACCCCGGCCCAGCCCCAACCCGACCTTACCTTCTTCACTTACTGACTGTATCCCTGTTGCTGGAGGCCATGGGGCCTGGGCCCAGCTCAAGTGTGGCCTGTGGGCCTTCCTGTTACCATGGAAATACTGCTCGGCCAGGTGCTGAGCCCCGCCTCATCCCCTGTGAGTGGCACTCTGGCACATGTCCACCCCCTGGTGCCCATCCTGCAATGAGGGCACACAGGGTCTGGTATAAGTCAACCCTATAGTTCTGATCCAAAAAGTTAGGTCAATTTATACACTGAATTTATACAACTCCTAACTTTCTGGATCAGAAAAATGGGGTGACTTATATGCTGCATCAGTTTATAGACCATAAAATACGGTACTAACTTCTCATAATACATTTAAAAAAAAAGGAGTATTACCTTAAAAAATAATATGCCAAGCAACTTGCTTTCTTTTTGATCTGTCATTTCAGACTATCAACCTAGACTTTTACGTTCTTCAGGGTATAGAAAGCCCTGACTAGAGCCCTGTAGGAAAAGCACAGTAGATTGTTTTATTCTCTTCTAAGAATTCCACAATTATTTGATGTCAAGAATTCAAAAAACAGGACAATTTAAAATTCAGGTTTCATAGATTTCATAGACATTAGGGCTGGAAGGGACCTCAAAAGATCATCGAGTCCAGCACCCCACCCAAAGGGCAGGAAGTCAGCTGGGGTCATAGGATCCCAGCAAGATAAGCATCCAATTTACTCTTGAAGGTGTTCAATGTAGGTGCTTACTGAAAACCTTAACTCAGGTGTGGTAATATTAACTCAGATGTTGCAATGTGAAGTGAAGTACTGGAGGCACTATCAAGATAGTCAAGAAGGCTATATTTTGTTTTATGATTCTGAGTAAAAGACATACTATTAACTATAATGAGTACAGGACAAATAACATAATATCTTTTGACTATTTCAACCATATTTAGTCTAGGTTTTTTCCCCTTAAATTGTATATATAATCTAGCAAATCAGTGTATATTCCAATACTTATATTTGTTTTTCCATTGACCTTACACTGAATAATATAGTGCTAGACCCTAACATTTTAGTAAGGCATCTAATTTCTCTTTAACTGGAGAAAAATATGTGTTGTGTTATATATAGTCATGCACCACACCACCTACAACTACCTTTTCAAAATCCTAGATCTGCCCATGCCTGATACCCATAAACACACTCCCAGCCAGGCCACACCTGCATGGTAGCAGGTATGACTGGAAGATCAGAGATCAGAACTTAATCACACCCTTTATACTTGCCAGTGTAGATCTTGATCCTGGAGCCCCCCACCCCGTCCTGTCAAGTTACAAGCTGGGTGCCTGTAACCCAGTGTGACCTAGGGCTCTTCTGGGGCTTTTTGAGTCTCTGTGCTGTCCTGGGGCCAGAGCTAACAGCTAGCTGATTGTCGGCCCATCCCTGGAGCAACACAGAAGCCAGTTCAAGATGCCGGACTGTCCTTGGGCCACTGCCAACAATCAGATGACTGTCAGTGCTGGCCCTGGGCCAGCCCTGGACATGCTGACATTCAATTTAAAGTACCAAGCAAACAAGCCATGACAATGCTCTGCATTATATGTAGAACATTTTTATGGATGGTTTGCTATTTTATGGAGCCTTATATTGGGAACATGTGTAGCACTGTTGACATGGATGCTGCAACACTGAGAAAATATGGATGATGTACAATATCAAGACTGGATTAATGATTTCATTTTAAAAATCTTGATTATGCTGCAAATGGTTCATAATTTCAGTTTCTACTGGTGAATAGATTCTCTTTTAATTGTATGCACTCTATAAAATTTGTAAAATACATCTGTGAATCTAATAAAAGGGGGATACAGAATGCTTGAAAATCAAAAGAAACTGAACCCATCTCTTCTAACCATGTTTTGTTTTTGTTTTCAATCTTACAAAAATTGGATGCAAAAATGAAAACTTCTCCCAGGCATCTGAGTCTCATTTGGCTGACCTTGGCAGTAGAATTAAGTTCATATTTTCACATGGCTATTCTGTGCTTGAATGATTTCTCTAGTGTATTGAAAACAAACAGGCTCTTGTCCAATGTTAAACAAGCACATCTTCTCTTACTCTAATGTTTTTCTTCTTTTTTTAACCCTTAGGATTCTTTATGCAAAGTGAGATATCATGTAAACTAGCTATTCCCTAGAGATTTGGGGTTACCTCAAGTCACTGTCCCGAGCAGGAGTGAGGGTCCACCCACCACTGGGAGATGGAGCCCCAGCCAAGATTCTATCATGGAGCAAGATGAAGCCAAGGATAGAAAAGAACCAGAATGGACTTATACAAGGAAGTATGATTGTAGCTAAGATTAAGTATATCATTTGAATCTCTAGATGGTCATGTTATCCCAGAGCTCAGCAGAAGATGGTATGAGCATAGTAGGAGAAAGATATACTTCTTGTTGTGTTTTAATTGTAAGAATCTAAATTAGTGCAACTATTTTATCTCAAGTGCAAAACTCTGAAGTTGAATATACATAGATATGGTTTCAGCATCTGTTGTGGTTTTAAGTAGCACACTTAAGCCACAGTTGCTCAGCTTTTTCCATTAATTGACCCTTCGAATATGGCTCAAGTTCGTCACCCAAAAATGAAAACTTCCAAAGATATTAATTATTCTTGAAACTCTTGGCCATTTATCTCAGTCCTGAAGGTTCAGTCTCTGAAAGTAAGATTGCAACAACAGGATAAATTAGTTCACACACATATTACTGTAGATAGAAGTTTGTTTAAATGTAGTTCAGGTAACTCTATACTATGCTACAGTCTACAGTGTAGAGATGCCTATTAAAAGATTCACATCTCCTTAAAATGTAGAAAGAGATAATGACTTGTAAATGAATACAGCTAACTCATATTCATGTAAAACTTACGCACTTTCTCTCTGCTGCCTGCCTACTGTGCTAGCATGTCAGGTACAATCTGGAGCTAAATACCACTGCATATTTGAATGCCATCTGTCCCACTCTGAGCCTAACACCCTTTAAGAATGCACCAGGGTTCTCAAGGTGCTGTAAGTATTTGGGAGAAAATTCCCCAGCATAGGCACTATGGGGTCAAGGTGGGTAGTTATGGGCATATCTACACAAGATGCTTTATTTGAGATTTGAGATAATTACTGCATAGTAATCATTACCATGTATACATGCAGACACTTACTACGCAGTAATTGGCTCTAATCATGAGTCAATTTGCTACCTGCAAATGCAAGTAGCAAATTTACTTTTGATTGCTTACTGTGCAGTAGCACACATGTACAAGGCTGACCAGGAGCAAATGTGCTCCTGGCCAGCAGAGGGCAGGAGATTGCTCCCTGCCCCTGGGAGATGCCAGCTGCTGGGGTGGGCTCTACCATTGGAGCCCAGGTGGAGACGATGTCCCCCTGCCTCAGCAGCAGCGAGCTCCGAGCCCCTGCTTCGCAATCAGGGAGCAGGGGCTCGGAGATCCTTATTCTGTCCTGGAAATGATGAACTATCAGAATAGCCCTTGAGGAAGGAAAGTATTAGCAGGTAGCATAAAACAGCAGTTTTGAGCATGATCTCCTTCAGGGTATATACTGGAAGATGTGGGATAAAAAAGTAGTTTAAAGTTACCTTTCCTAAACAAAAAAAGCCTAGGCTAGATCCATCCGTCTTTATTTCCAGATGTAGGTATAGTCGTTTAAACATGAAATAAATATAAACCAAGTGTAGGCTCTGAAGATGTAAAATACTATCTACTATAACTTAGGCAACTTAATGACAAATCCATTGAACGTTATTTGGCTTTATTCCCATAATTTAAAAAGCTGTCATAATTTAATTTAAAATGTATGTTTTAAGTAATGAACTATGGTTTCTGTATGAGGAAGTTACTGCTCTCAGCTGTGACCCAGCTGTGACAACTTAATTATTTTTGTTAGGTTATAGTCAAAACTAGACTAGGTGACACCAAGAAATAATTTCTTGTATAGACCATTAAAAGATTTAAACTCAAAAGCCAGTAAAAGGTAACACATCCTGTGAGGAGACACTGGTCTATAACAAAGACTCCCATAGTTTAGTATACTTCAATATCTTAAAGGAGGAAATTCATGAACAGGGCATAGATAAAGTCAAAATGGGATTGTTAAAGTATTTATGAATGGGGATGAAGAAACTAGCAAATCACTCTCTGACAGGTCAGGATGAGTGAATGTGAGTGATTGATTTCCACAATAATGTTAGAAACCTTAAGCTTGCCAAGAACCAGTCAAGCCCTTTCCAGTTATATATGAGTCCCTAACCCATTTGAATGGTATTACTGTATTCAACACTGGAAATTGAATCTCCTTTATTTGAAGAGAGGCTTTTATGAAAAGGTGCTGAATATAAGGAAGGGTCATTGTTTTGAAACAAACTTATCATAAAAAAAGATTGATGCTGTTCTAGCTATCTTGTTGGGGGGAAAGACAAATGGATTTTCATTAGAATTCCTTCTTTGCTTCAGTCTCCAACAACAAAAGTATATTATAGACACTCAGAAACAAGGTCAATGCATCTTTAATCAGCCATTATTTCTCTGGAACTTAAAAAATTACCCATACTTCTCCAGGGTCCTGAATTGCAGTGGATACCTTGTATCCATAATTTGTAGCCCAAACTTCTTAACCTTAATGGGGATTGAGGGTGGGATGGGTTTTATACCTGAAAAATTAGAGATGTGGTGGTTTGAAAATAAAATGGTGGTGGGTATTCTGAACGTGGGCTTATTGCTGAGCTGTGAGGACAGAAAGCTTCTGAGTAAGGAGGATGGGAGAATTTTGAATGATAGATCTTTTGGGATATGTGGACTGTAAATGTGCTGGGAATGATCAGAATGATGGTGGGGGTTCTGAGAGATTGGCTGTTTGAAACTCATGGGGACTTACTAATGAGAACATTGATGTGAAGGTAGACTAGTGGAGCAAATGAATAAATCGGGGAAGTGAGTAAGATATGAATGAATGAAATGATGTGAAATGTGCTGATGGACTGGTAGCTTGGGTGAATAATACTTTGTGAAAGAAAAAAAAATAGAAGGGAGAGGGAAGGGAGGGCCTCTCTGTCCTAAGATATAGAACTAATAACTTATCTTAGGAGGAAAGATGATCAGGTACTTTGTTATTCTAACCAGATGGTGACTGAATCAAAATCTCATTCATCCAACATTTTGCTTTATAGCTGCATGAAAATGAACCGCGGGTTGATGCAGTTACTGGCTTTTATGGTAGTGCGAAACACCTGCTGGTCAATCAATTTAGTAGCTCAGAACCTTGAACTTCCAATGTGTTGCACACACTCCAGTTACCAACATCTCCTTTGCATAAGTTTAGCTAAGCAGATGCTCTTAAAGTTCTGTGGGACCCCTAGGTTCAGTGATGATGGTGGTTACCACATAATATTTATAAAAAACGTAACTCTCAGAAGTTGCTATAGTCTACGCGGAGGCATAGAGCTTCAAGAACCAAGTCTGTGCTGGATGGCGATGAGCAGAGTTGGCAAACAGGAGTTCACTGGAAGAATGATGGGGAGCCCCTGCAAACTTGATAACTTGTAGAAGCAGGAAGGGGGAGAGAGAGAGGGAATAACAAGAAAGCCCTCTTGAATTTCGCTACGTGGAGAAGTGGGGGGGTGTGGAGAAAGAAATCCTTTTGGTAGAACTATGGGAGGGAAATATACACTGATATATGTGACTGTATAATGTTAAACAAAACTGCATATCAGATAACAATTGATGAGAAGGTCAGCAGCAAAACAAACCTGCTGGAGGTAAAAGCTGGGTGAAGCATTTTTCCCGTCATTTGTGAGCTAAGAATCTCAAGATCAAGACTGGTTGGGCATGGACAAGATATAAAAAGAGGTGGAGTCCTGCAACAACAACCACCAAATTGTAAGCCAGCTATCATATGTGAGCCAGTAGCCTCCCCTTTGCAATATATGAATTGATTTTTCCCATCTCGGCATGACAAACGAGTTCCCAAAGAGGAGGTAATGACACACATACAGAGCGAATAGGGACACCTTTGGGTGATGTGTAACTATTCTGTAACAGGACTCAACCACTGTATATTTCTGTTAGCACTGCCTACTTTTGTGGCAGCGCAGCAACACTAACTGCTGGCTACAGATTGCTCAATCAGAGCTAATCCCATATGGACGCATACTTGGAGGTCCACTATAAATCTGACCATTTTCAGAAATGTCCTTTCTTTTATTGGGCATTTGCTTAACAGGGAAGGAATTATGAGGAAAATTCCTATGTCTTTGCTGGAATGACCTTGCTTATTGTGTGTGTTCAATTGAAATTGAAAGGAGAGTGCTTACAAGATTAGGTAATAAAAAGTCTCTCTCTCTACTGAAAAAATAAGCTGTCAAGATGCCTCTCCCCACCCATCCTAAGGGAGAACCATGTTAAATGAAATACACAAGAGGTTTTTTTCATTTATCACTAAGCTTTTGAATTCCTTCAATACTGCTACAGCATCCACCTCATAAATGAGGCAAGTTAATTGAAAACTCCTCTGAGCAGATAGAGCCTGACACTGGGGGAGTATTGTTCCTCTGTGCTATAGTGATTTGATTGGGGCTGCTGTCAGATGTTATATATATTATGTTCTGAAAAAGATTCTTTCCCATTTGCCCACTTCTCACAGACAGAGAAGCTTAATCTATTGTTCTTGATTTGTTTTTAATTGTTTCAGTCTTCATGCTGATAATTTTACAATCTGCCATTTAGATGAAGATAACAAGATTGCATCTTTGGAAGAGCACAAAACAAATTCATTTTTGTTTGGCAGTATGGCACATATTTTGATTTATCTGGTGCAATGAAGTCATTCACCCTGCAGTATAAGGACCTGTGCAAAGTATAATAACAATTTTATATTTTGTATGGGCTTGATCCAAAAATTCTTTTGACTTTAGTAAGATTTGGATTGAGATCCCATAGCACCCCTAGTAAGGAAATCTCAAAGTGCTTTAAAACTCTTCATGACTGAAATGCTACAGTTCCCTCCCAGTTCTCTTAAATATTATTTTATGGATGGTGATTGGACTGATGAGGGGACAGCAACTAAGAAGCACAGCTTGTGCTTATACTTCCTCCTGAGCACATCTACACTAGATGCATTAATGTGCATTAGCCTAACTGAATGCACATTAAGGACATGCATCTACATATGCATACCCCCATTGTGCATTAAAAATGGCAAATCTAGGGTAATAGCGCCTAAATTTGATATAAGTATGATTAGTTAAAGCAAATTAATGCATGCATAGATGTGACCCAGCACTAACTTTAATGCCAGGTCTGCCCAGCCACTAGGGATCCAGCCTGAGCCTAGCTCCAGGGCTCCTGGCTGGCTGCTTCTCCTCTCCCAAGGCTGGGCTGCTTTCTGGCAGTCCCTACCTGCATGCTATGAAAGCCTGCAGTCATTTTGTGCCTTGGGACACACACTCTAGGAGCCTGATGGAGGCTGTTGCTGTGTGCAGGAGCCTAGCAGGCACTGTATGCCTCCCTGGACAAGCCACAGGCTGCCTCTGCCTGTCCTGTCCCCTAGCCAGAACTTCTTGGCCACAAGTCAATGTTGCAAAGGGCTGCAGCTTGCTATACCCCTTGCCCAGCCCTGAGATTCCCCCCCCCGCAGGGCTGCTACCTGGCTGTCTATGGCAGCAGGGCCAGAACTTGCTTCCTGCTGCCTGCCGCTCATCCCCAGCAGCGTCTCTTTGCAGGTGCTGTCATGAAGCACCTCTGCCCCACAGCTTGCAGTCCCTGGCCATGCCCCTGTCCAGAGTGCTGCAGGCAGCTATCCCTGGCTGGCAACACAGGGACAGCCACTTGGAGGCCCAGAGAGCTGGCCCAGGAATCATGTCCACCACATCCTGCCCATCAAGCCCTGGCCCTCCCCATGTGTGCCCACCCATCCTGACTGCCTGGGGCCCCAACTGAACCCAGGAGGAGGTATATGACCTGGTGGTGCTGTGGGGCCATGCCAACAGGCAGAAGCAGCTCATGTGGGGTAGGCCCTTGAATGCCCACATTTATGAGACTATCTTAGGTGGGATTCATGCATGAAGCCACTCTTAGATGGTGTGGCAGTGCTGCATAAAGACCAAGGTCTTGCAGGCACAGTGGATGGCTGTGACCAACTTCAATCATTGCTCCAGTCACAGTAAATATCTCCCACCTTTCAGTTCAACATATTAATAGATCTGTCATCCATGAATGTTTCTAGTCCTTTTTTTAACCTGGCTATGCTATCTGTCTCTACCACCTCCTGTGGTAATACATTTCACAAGATAACTCTATACATTGTGTAAAAAAAAGTACTGTATCTTATTAGTTTTAAACCTGTCTCCTATTATTTCTAGTTTTATGGGACCTGGTGAATAACAGTTTCCTGTTCTCTTTATCCACTCCTGTCAGCCTTCTTTCTAAACTGAAAAGTCCTTGCCTTTTAAGTCTCTCTGGGTATAGCAACCGCTCCATACCCCTGATCATTTTGATTGCCCTTCTCAGTTTCTTTTCTGATTCTGATACATCCTTTTTGAGATGTGGAGACCAGAATTACATATAGTATTCAAGATGTGAGTGCACCATGTAGCATGTAATGCCATAATGATGTTCTCTGTTTTTTTTTCTATTCTGTTCTTAATGATGCCCAACATTATTTGCCTTTTTTGATTGCTGCTGCTCATTGAGCTGATGATTTTAAAGAAGTATTTACAATATCTCCAGAATCTCATTCCTGAGCCGTAACAGCTAGTTCAGAACCCATCACTGTATAAGTATAGTTGAAATGATTTTTTTCTCAAAAGCATGGCCTCATACTTGTCAACACTGAAGTTCATCTTCATTTTTTTTGGCCACTCATTTAGCACAGTGAAACCTTTCTGCAGCTCCTCTCTGTCAGCTTGGGACATGACTACCTTTAATAATTTGGAATTATCTGCAAACTTGGAGATTTCACTGTGCACTCCTATTTCCAGGTCTTTGATGAAAACTTTGAAAAAAATTGGGTTCAGCACAGATCCCTGTGGGACCCCATGTTTGACTTCCCTCCATCCTGAAAAAGGCCTTATCCCTATCCTTGGCTTCCTATCTTTTAGCTGGCTCTCAATCCATAAAAGAATCTCCACTTCAATACCATGATGAGATAGTTTTTTTTTAAGCCTTTGGTGTGGGACCACAGTAGAAGCTTTTTGAAAGTCCAGATATATGTCAACTGGATCCTCCTTGTCCATGTACTTGTTGATAGGCTCAGAGAACTCCGGCAGATTGGTGAGGATGGATTTCCCTTTACAAAAATCATGCTCACTCTTTCCTGACACATCCCCCTGCTTTGCCTGTGCCAGATTAGGATGTTATATTTTGTGTTATGCCTGGATTGACTGTGTAGTTTTGCTAGGAGTTTAGACAGTGCAGCCACAAGGAAGGACAAGGGCCACTGTAAGTGATCTCCCTGCACAGCTATTATCTAAGTAAATGAATAATTAGCCAGAAATTTTGCAACCTCCACCTGCCCTTCTGATGTTATAGCAGAGAATGAGAGGGTACTCAGACAAAGGTTTGACATCTATGGCATCACTATCTTGTAGAGATGGTCCCCTGATATTCCTGGGGTTTCAGGAGCCCAATGCTGTGGGACTATGACCCCAGCTGCTGCACCCCACGTCTAGCATTGGCAGCCTGCAGACACACACCCTGAGTTGGGATGAGGCAGCAAGATATGCATGTCTCTGGAATCCTCCCTCTGTGGGGATTCCTCTGGTGCACATCTACAAATATAGGAAACCCCATGGGTTGTATGCAACCTCCCTGCTTGCAGTTGCATGCCTCAAATTGAGGTTCAGCAGCCTGATATATGCAATGCAGGAATACCCTGGAAATGTCCTCCTATTTAAGATGTCACAGGCTGATATTAACTTTGGGTGTAGCCACATTTTTGAGCACTTTGAGCATAAGAAGGGACTGGGACATGTTTGTTTGCAACTTGTGCTGCCATAATTTTTTTTATGGCAGCACAAGGGCAACATCTGTTTGCATGCATAGAGAACTTGCAAAAAGAGCTGCAAAAAAGGGGGATAAGGAAATGAGTAGTAAAGACTTATTTCAGAATGACAGGCTAATGACCTCTTCTCAGTGTATACAGGTGTTAATTATTTTTTTTCGTTATTGTTAAGAGAGGAAATGTAGTGATGGAAGTTATAATTTAGAGATACTCCCTAATATGAGACCGGGAAAGTCAGGAATTGGAAGATGGTCCTTGCATTAGGTACCAGCAAATAGGGGTGTGCAAAACAGGCTCCATTTGATTCAGATTTGGATTCAGATTCAGCCTGAATCAGGGACAGTGATTTGATTCATCTGAACCCGAATCTGAAGATTTGATGCTGATTTGGAGAATCAGAGATTCAGACACAAACACAGCTGTAGAAGTTTTTTTCTACATACCTTGAGGT
>NW_017728931.1:31558183-31573061 GCF_001723895.1 Crocodylus porosus
AGGGGTGTGCAAAACAGGCTCCATTTGATTCAGATTTGGATTCAGATTCAGCCTGAATCAGGGACAGTGATTTGATTCATTGATTCAGATCACTGTCCCTGATTCGATTCAGCTGAACCCGAATCTGAAGATTTGATGCTGATTTGGAGAATCAGAGATTCAGACACAAACACAGCTGTAGAAGTTTTTTTCTACATACCTTGAGGTAGCAGGCAATGCTCATGATCACTGTGATGCTGGGACAGATGGGGCGTCCTACAGGAGTGCGGAGGGAGGGGCCCTCCACGTGCGCAGCGGTGAACCCGGAAGTACTTCCGGTCCACTTCAGGGTCTTCTGGGGAGTGCACTGGGGGCCTTCCCCCCACCTCCCCAGCTTGGTGATAGGTCACAGGGGGACCCCGGGTGCCCCCCCAGACCTTGGAGGCACCAGTTGCCGAGTCTAGGGGGGGCACAGGGAGGCCCCCATGTCCTCCCCGGTGGACCCAGAAGTGGACCAGAAGTGCTTCAGGTACATTTCTGGGTCTGCTGCTGAGTGCACTGGGGAGCCCCCCGTGCTCCTGTGGGACACTCCATATGCCCCAGCATTGCAACATTCACAAACCCCTGCTACCTAGAGGTATGCAGAAAAAACATTTAAAGCTGTGTCTATGTCTGAATCTCTGAACCTTTCTGAATCTCTCTGAAACATTTTGGAGGATTCTGATTCGATTTGGAGAGATTAAAGGGTCCTCTGATTCTATTTGGATTCAGAGATTTGGCCACTGAATCTGGCCAAATTGAATCAAGGACTGAAGCTTCACACCGCCCTAGCAGGAAATTAGTTAGTTGGAGGGAAACAAGGATCTGCAGGGGTTGCCTATTGCTCCACTATTAAAGTTTGTTGTTTAGTTTTTTGTCATTTGTATATTCCTGTCTGTTTAACCCATTGATCACTGCAAAGCATAGTAATCCTGTTTAAAAATTTAGGTCCTTGTTAGGACTTTCTAGAGGCAATGAGTCACTTCAGGCAACCCCACTCTGCACTCAGGAGAATTCAGTGAGGCATCTTTGAGGTCCCTCAAAATAGAGGAGACCTTTTTATGTGGCATGTGTTTAACTATCATGATTCATCTCTCAGAGAGGAATTACCCACTGATTAACTACTATGATCTCCTGTAGTGGCCTCCCATCTAGTCACTGACCTTACCTTCCCTTGCTTATCAGATGAGAGTATCATTGCTTTATTATATGCAATTCAAATGCCATAGTATCTGCATGCCAACGGACGAGGTCACAGCTTGAGGTGGGCTAACCATAGATTCTGGCACATCTTTAGTGTACATATGGAAGTGTGAACATGAAAATGTGATTTGTTGATGTTGACAGAAAGCAGTATGAGAACCAAACCACCCCCTGAGCCTTTTCTACATTTTCCTTGACAAAGAAAATTCCAATTACACTTGATGGCAGTTACAATTCAAGCTTACACACATACATACGCTAGAGAAGAAGATGATCTCCATGAATCTACATTTGGGAACAGTCTAATTACTCGACACATTTGTAGTTTAAGTAGGAGTACATGGCTTGCAGTCAGGACTCCTGGGTTCTAGCATGGTCCTGCTTTTAGCTCACTGTGTAACCTTGTGAAGTAAATAAACTATGCTGCCAACTATTGCTATATACGAGAATTTAAAAATACTATTTTTTTTTCATTTTCCTTTTCCCTTTTGACTATGGCAGGTATGAATTTCTGTGCTTTTCACCCAAATCATAATGTTTAGAAACTCAAGAAAAACATCACAGAGATTCTTATGTAATCCCATGACTCCACCTCTGGAGTTTCAAGAAAAATGTGAAATATCCAAGATTCATAATAAAACTGTGAGAATTTTCTGTGCTCCTTGTCAAAACCCCAATTTCTCTGTGTGTAAAATCTGTCTTACTTACTTCTCTGGGGAGTTGGGCTTGATTTTAGTAAATTTTCAGCTCTGTGGTAAGTCACTAGTATTATAATCATCAGAGTTATAGCTGCGGTTTTGTCTCTGTAAGAAGACTTGTGCAGGCAAACACTTCTAGGTGCCTGAAGAGCCACTAAAGTCAAAGTCTTGTGGCCTTGTGTTGTGTACAGGCATTCAGACTAGATGTCTCTTCTTAAAAACTACAAATCAGGACCTATGTTATGATCAATATCTACATGCAGAGCAAGGGCAGACTGATGTACAACACAGTGGTAAAAACAATGGCAGTAACAACAAAAATGGAGAGGCATTCTAGAGGCATTCTTGCCAACCCTAGCAATCTTATTGCAAATGCAGGGATACTTGGTATTGTGCTTAAAGCCTCATCTCCTGGAATCCTGTAAATACATTGCAATCTTGGTTTTTAACAAAAAAAAAAGTTAGCTCTCTCAGTTGTGGAGAAAAGTTTGAAAATGTGAATCCTGCAGGTTAAAGCATGGGGGGCAGGGAATAAAAGGAGTGATAGCACAGGCAACTGGTAGAGAGGGCACAGGGGGGCACTTCCCACCCCCCTGAGATTGGCCTCCGACTCAGCACCACTTAGGACAGCAAACCACAGTCCCGTAGAGCAGAGCAGAGGGGCTGCAGCTCCATCTGCAGGTCCCGGAGCAGCTGTGGTTGAGGTTTGGGCCCAACCCCCTGCCCGGGAGGTAGAGGTCCTCAGTTTGCTGGGTCAGCCATTTCCAGTCCGCAGTTTCCGGACTGCAGTAGTGCCCCCCCATAGACTCAGGAGGCACCAGTCACCCCTGAATGGTAGCATTTATTATTTCAGCAGAATCTCATGACTTTTAAGGAAATCTCACCATTTTGGGTACCTGACTCAAGACTTCTCTCTGGTTGGGGCAAGTGTTGTTGTTAAAGTTATTTCCCTATCCCACTCCCCAGAAATACATCTTCAGAGCCCAAGAGTTTTAGGAAAATCTTTCCATTTTAGAACAACACACAAAAAAGCATTTTTCAATTAACTATCCTTTCTGCCTTTTCTCTTTTTCACCATAGCAATATGAAAGAGAGAGAAAATAACAGAGCATAGTTTAGAGCTTTGCCTCTTCACCAATAAGCATATAACGATAAAAAAAAAATCTGTCATATATCCCAATAAAGAACACAGCATGAAAATAAAAGGTTGATCTATCTATGTATCGACCTGGAAGGATGTGGGCAGTGGGGTCCCGCAGGGCTCGGTCCTTGGACCAATACTCTTAAATATTTTCATCAGTGACTTGGACAAGGGAGTGAAGTGTACTCTGTCCAAGTTTGCAGATAATACAAAACTGTGGGGAGAAGTGGACACACTAGAGGGCAGGGAAAGACTACAGGCAGACCTGGACAGGTTGGACAAATGGGCAGAAAACAACAGAATGCAGTTCAACAAGGAGAAATGCAAAGCGCTGCATCTAGGGAGGAAAAATGTCCAGCACACCTACAGCCTAGGAAATGACCTGCTGGGTGGCACGGAAGTGGAAAGGGATCTTGGAGTCCTAGTGGACAGAACCAAGGAGGTGATACTTCCCCTCTATTGGGCGCTGGTCAGACCGCAGTTGGAATACTGCATCCAGTTTTGGGCGCTGCACTTCAAGAGGGATGTGGATAACCTGGAGAGGGTCCAGAGAGGCAGCTCATATCGTTAAGGGCTTTCAGGCCAAGCCCTATGAGGAGAGACTAAGGCACCTGGACCTCTTCAGCCTCCGCAAGAGAAGGTTGAGAAGTGACCTTGTGGCTGCCTATAAATTCATCATGGGGGCACAGAAGGGAATTGGTGAGGCTTTACTCACAAAGGTGCCCTGGGGGTCACAAGAAATAATGACCATAAGCTAGCAGAAAGCAAATTTAGATTGGACATTAGGAGGAACTTCTTCACAGTTAGAGTGACCAAAGTTTGGAATGGGCTCCCAAGGGAGGTGGTGCTCTCCCTTACCCTGGGGGTCTTCAAGAAGAGGTTGGATGGGCATCTGGCTGGGTCATCTGAACCCAGAACTCTTTCCTGTCTATGCAGGGGGTCAGACTCCATGATCTATTGAGGTCCCTTCCAACCCTAACGTCTATGAATCTATGTATTGTTTCTTGTTTAGGTTCCTAAGATAGCAATACAAAGGCGTCAGCCTGCATAATTGTATTCCAAGTTGCATAATAATATTCCAATATTCCAATTTCCAAATAAGTTAGAACCTGACTGAGAAAGGTAAGGAAGGTGGGAGATGATTTAAGCCTCTCTTTTGCAAGTGCTTAACTCACATTAGCTGGTAGTTCTAGTGTTCCCTATGAGACTACTTATTCTCTTTAAGGAAGTATTCCTAGCAGGATTTGCCCCATAATACATAAATGCAGATGATTCAGAGAAGCAAACTAGTGGCTGAGAGTGTGGACAGGCATAACACTTAACCTGCTCCAACAATGTCACTGATAGGGAATTATTTCACATTTGTCCATGGACAGAGGTGTCCACATCTACAATGCTAAGGGAACTAACTAGAGCCATCACCTTTTAGGGATTATACCGCTGCCAAGATGGGACCAGGACCTGGAGTTTCCCAGGATTCCAGGGGACTGGGTGCTCCAGGGACCCACAAGATCTCCATGGCTTTTCAAACCCTTCATTGAAAAGCACCCTCTGCAGGGATCTTGGGGGGACCCCAGAGCACTCAGCCCCCTGGTCACCACAGGGCAGGGGCTACACAGCCCCCACTTGGCACTGACAACCCCTTGACTCCCACTTCTAGTTGAAATTAGCCTGGGCATCCTGCAGGGCCTTAGCAGGAAGCTGAAACTGATAAACCACTTTCCAACACAGGGCCTGGAAACCTATGGAAACCTTGGGGACTTACAGAGTCCCTGCTCAAAGCAGGACCATCCCCAACTAGATCATCCCAACCAAAGCTTTGTCTAGCTGGGTCTAAAAAACCTCCAAGGATGGAGATTTCACTACCTCTTTTGGTAGCCGGTTCCAGTATTTTACTTTCCTCAGGATCTTGAACTCTATCATCTCATGGTAACTGCTGCCCAAGTTGCCATCCACTATTACATTCCCCATCAATTCTTCCCTGTTTGTCAGCAGCAGGTCAAGAAAAGCATGACCCCTAGCTGGCTGCTCCAGCACTTGCACCAGAAGTTGCAATGTTCTCCAAAAACTTCCTAGATTGCCTGTGCACTGCTCTATTGCCCAGCAGATGTCAGGATGATTGAGGTCCCCCATGAGAACCAGGGCCTGTGATTGGGAAACTTCTGCTAGCTGTTTGAAGAGAGTACTTAGCCGCCCCCCATGCCCCAGGAACAACATTCTGCCCCAGCTCCTGGCAACCCTTCCACTCTCACTCCTCACCGCAAATGCCTAGGACCTCACTGCTCAGCGTATCGAGAAAAGAAAACTGACATGGATGCTTTGCTTCCCAATTCATGCCAACTGTGGTCTGTTTGCACAGTAGAGTCCTGGCTGCATTCCAGAACAGCCCCTTGCCCTGCATGTGTTTTGGAGCAGGTGGGGAGGTTGAAAAAGATGGAGTTTGGGATACATGGAGGACTGATCAGGCACTGGGCACAGAATGCTATGTGTCCTCATATAACACTGAACCAGTTCAGAGGACAGGCTCAAAATAGTACTCAAGTTTTCCCAGTGTGCTTTTGAAACATTCCAGGAAGTTCAAACCAGCCTTAAGTAGCCTGCATGTCTAACCTCTTGGGGTTTAAACTTTATTTAGGATGGTCTAAGCATTACATATATCCATCCCTTGAGAGTACTGACAGTGCAATCCATAAGTGAAGAATGTGGCACGACTGATTCTACGTAAATGGCAAAACTCACTACAACTTCAGCGGGAGAAAGATGCTTTTCACTATTTAACTGGCTCACAGAAGTGCTAGCATGGCTATGTTAAAGTAACTGCCAGAAAATGAATAACATGTCACAGAACTCTATCTTGCTTGTAGACTCTTTATCCTAATATATTTCATATATCTATGGATTTCTGTATGGGGGTTGTAATTGATGCATAAAAGGTGGCTGTAAGGGTTAGTTAGCATGTTTACATGACCAAGCATTGTAGCAACCTCTGACTTCCAGAGCTAGGTGAGGTGACTGAAAGCTCCTGCATTTCAATCTCATAGGCTTGATGAAATAATAATAATAAAATAAGAATCTCTTTTCTACAGTGTAAACTGGACCTGTAAAGAGACACAGACCATGAAGCCATCAGCTAATAGGGCTATGCAAAGCTTCAGTCCCTGATTTGATTTGGTGGCGATTTGGCCTGATTCAGTGGCCAAATTTCTGAATCCAAATCAAATCAGAGAACCCTTTAATCTCTCTGAATTGAATCAGAACCCTCTGAATCAATTCGGAGAGATTCGGAAAGATTCAGAGATTCAGACATAGAGACAGCTTTAAATGTTTTTTCTATATACCTCTAGGTAGCAGGGGCTCATTTGTGCTGTGATGCAGGGGTGCATGGAGTGTTGCACAGAAGCACAGGGGGATCCCCAGCATGCTTGGCAGCAGACCCGGAAGTGGACCAGTATCTTCAGATTTGGATTTGGCCAAATCGAATCAGGGACAATGATCCAAATCAATGAATAGAATCACTTTCCCGGATTTGGGCTGAATCCGAATCCAAATTGAATCCGAATCGAATAGGGCCCTCTTTGCACATGCCTATCAGCTAATATTTACTAGTTAGTCTAAACAGCAAGAGGAGAAAGCTGATATTTATTTATGTAAATATAAAATCAACAGCACATAGGATTCTAAGCCTCTAATAGAGACGACATAAAACTCACCACCCTGCAGGAGATCGCCACATTTACTCTCCTGATCCTGGAGTTCTGGGCTAAGTATGGACAGTCAAAAAGTCCGAGGCTGAATCAATTCTTTCTTTGCAGGTTAGTCAAAACTGCACAGATTAAATTGAAACAGAAGTGAACAGACATTTGCCTGTGATTCAGGAAATGCAGCTATATGCCTGCAGTGGCTCTGGCCAGAAGCTGGGGGTGCTAGAGCACAACTTCCTCTCCCTGCTACCCCGCAAGGTGTCTGGAATTTGCAGTCCAGAATTACAGCAGCAGGACTCTGCAGGGTTACTCATCACTTCCTCTTCCTGCTTCCAGGTGCCTCTGGGATTTGTAGTCCACAGTTGCAGCTGGCAGTAAATTTGAGTGGGGGAAGGAGTATTTAACTCCCTCCCTGGCCCCAGACCCCAGCTAGGATTTGCAGGGGTGGGGCAGTCCTCTCCTGTAGACTGGGCTGCATCCCCAGCCCAGCTTTCTCTCCTCCCACCCCCTTGTCATCCAGCCTTCACTGCTCCAGCTGGGGAGTAGAGGGGTGGGGCCAGCCATGCTCTCTGGAGCACAGCTCAGCCAAGGGCTGCAAAGCATGCTGGGGGACTGTGATTTAACTTGAACCAGTAAGGAGTCTGGGACAGAAGTTTCATAGACCAGTTTGACCCAAATCACCTAAGTATGATAGTACATTCAAGCTGGTTTATCTTAAACCAGTTTCAGCCATTTTGAAACTGGTTTATGTGCACTGAGCTTCTGTTCTGTTGCAGGTTTAAGCTAGTTTCCAATCATTTAAAACAGTTTATGTGTAACTTCTGTCCCTAGCCCTCTAGGACTGGAGTGACCACTGATGTCACCCTATGTTATAGCAGTCTCCCCAGGTTGCCTTATTGGCAACAGCATCTCCTGACATCTCCATAGGGATGTTCCCTCACCTAGGACAAACCCTGTCCTGTTCCCAGTGTGTCCTCTATGCCCAGGCCTTGGTAAGTACAGCTGTCTTCTGAAATTCTTCTTTGAGGAGAATCCTCGTCTGGATGGAACCAAAATTTTTCTGTAGTTTTGCCTAAACTGTATGTTTTTTTTCTTTCCTTCTACTCCTGTTTAATCCTTCATATATTCTAATTTTTAATGTAGGAAACGGCATAATGATGCCACATATATAAACTGCAGGATGTTTTGTTTCTTCCAACCTGGCACGGATCACTGTGATAAAGACAAAGTCACCTCACTCACACCTATGCTGGTCTAAATCAGAAATAACTCTATTGGATTCAGTGGAGTCATGCTATAATAAAATGGTCCAAGCAAGAGAGAAATTAGGCTTACTTTCTTTATCTGTCTGCTGGAGTCTCAGCGGATACAACAGTGCCTGCCTTTGCATTTTTCTGGAACAGTAGAAACAGCAATTCTATGTTTCAGTCTCTGTGTTTGCAGAATTTGATGCTGCATCATTTGAATAATCGTCTACATGTTTCAGATACAGCCTGAATGTGGCATTCGTGATTGATTTGCAATGTTTTCCATATCATCTCCTTTGCATGCACACATACAAAAGTGGACTGGGAATAGGCTACATCACAGTAACTTGTGATCTACATAATTCTACAAGAAAAGAGTATAAAGCCCAGCTGAATTTACCAGACCCTCATGAAGGACTGCAGAATCTACAGGTGCACACTATGGGTATATCATGATATTCTTAAACACTGGCAAAATCCCTGGCATTTTCCCCTTTCCCCTAGAATATAACACAGCAAATTTTCCTCCAATTTATGAAGGAACACCTCTCCCTCCTCTTCTTTTCTCTATTATTTTAACCCCAAGTCCTTGACCAGATAGCTTGGTCTGCAGAACTGTATGTACACACATACAAAAGACAGTGACAAGTTTTTTTTTTAAATAAGTAAATAGCACATCTATCATCACATGCTTAAGAAAAGCTGCAGGCTGTAATGGATGTAAGTACAGATAAGAGTGGTTCATTCTCACCTAATCTTTTTTCTCTTTCTTTTCCTGTTCAGCTTCCACTTCTATTTTTGTATCTGAATCTTCTATCTGCTTACTTATTTTCTAAATACTTTCTAACCTGATTTTAAAAAAGCAAAAATAAAAACCATGACCATATTCTACACCCATGACTCCCACTTCAAGACCTTTAAGGTAGTATCAGTAGTGCATCAGCAGTGCAGCAGATTGAGATGGGAGGAAGAGCTCTCACAGCTTCAAAGAGGAGGAGTTGTTGTTTCCCCAGGCAAGGAAAAAAGGAGCCTTTGTCAGCAGAGGAAGTCAATATTCTCTTCTCCACTCTTACTTTGTCCCCTGTGTAACTACTGTATGCTTCTCTCCTTTGGGGCACAGCCTCCTGTTTTTTCTTCTTCTATCTTCCTTTTATTTCTCTTTTTGGGTCTGGTCTCCATTTCTCATTTCCTTTTCCCCCCACGCCTTCAGATGGTCTCTGCCTCTCTCCTGAGTCCTCTTCCATTCCTAAGCATTTCTTGTTACTCTCCAGTCTCTTCCCTTTCCTTTCCCAACTAACTTTTGTGTCTAAATTGTCTCTCTCTTTCGTCCCCCGATCTGTCATTTGCCCTCCTCCAGTAGGTTCACTCAGCTCCTCTGTGAATCAGAGAAGACGTTCATTTAATAAAGGTGCTTGTGGACTTGTCAATGCCAATGTTCAGGAGACCAAAAGAGGTGGCTCCCAGGAACTCTGGAAGGAAAATAAAGGTGAGAAAGAGGAATCAGGAATGCCACCAAAAGAGTTCATACAGAAACTCCTTCTCACCAGGCTATGCTGAATGCCCCAAGTGGTACCTATCTTAAGCACTTTCATAAGAAAAATACCCCTTCCATATGCCTTCAGCCATTTCAGACACATGTAAAAACATTATTAATCTCATTACTTTGCCTGGAGGATGTGTCTAGAAAGGTGAAAATCCCCTTACAAAAGGATGGCAAAATATCTTTTGTGCGTTGTTTCTTTGTGAGGTATAAATGTAACCTCAAAAGTTGTGGCTATTTTATGCCCTGCTTGTTATCCCACTGTAATTTCCTGGTCTTTCCTCTTTTTTGCTAGAGAAACTCCTGTTAGAATGAGAATTACTAGGGCAGTAATATTAAGGTCATAGGCAATCTGATGGGTAGGACTGGGAAAAAGGGAAGGTTTTTGCTAGACTCCTAGTCTTGTCTTTTCTTTACCTGCTTAAATTCCTGGCCAGCTATGGTGTCAGGGACTAGGGCCATGGCCTAGCCAAATTGCTATCAGCTGGCCCTAGTCATCTGAGTTGGCCTGGTTGCCAGTGATCTAATTACCCCCACTTGACCCAAGTTGCATGCTAGGCATGGCTGTCCGCTTTTAAACAGCAGCTCTTTCTGTGCTCAGGAGGCTAATAAGATTGATACTTCTTTGTCTAGCCATGGGGTTTTTGACTCCCTGCTTATGATTTCCTTGGTCCTACCTACTTATTTCTAATGTCCTTGGCCTTGCTTGTTGATTCTAGGTTTCCTGTGTCCTGAGTCCCAACTTCATCCTGGTTCCTGCCTGCCTATTCCTAGTTCCAGGCTGCAGGTACCATTGCGCTTTCAGAACTAGCTAAGCCACAAGCCAGGAGCTAGCTGTCAGAGGATGGGGGTGTGGAGTACAAGGGATCAAGGAGGACAAGGTGATAACCCACATCTTTATCCAGTACAGCTACATCTCCCAACTCCAGACCCCCTTGCTAGTAATGCTGGTTTGGATCTTTGTCCCCTGCTCTTAGCCCACCCCATCCACTTTGGCCTGTGGTTCTACATCCTGATTCTGTATAGACATTAGCCACCTGATTCTCTGACTCCCAGTTGTAGTCTGAACCCTTGCTTCCCTGACTTTGCATGTTATTCATCTCCTGGGGTGTGACCCTCTGAGATTGAGCCCTGCTGCCCTGTGTCCATGTTGTGCCCATGACACATTAACAGCTGAGTGCTATATCTCATCTGAAGGCTGTAGTTCTGGTTTCATCTTATGACATCTCTGATACTGTAATGAGGCCTATGCCTGGATAAAATCCCATTGTTTCCACTAAAATGCTGGTTAGATTTGGGTATCTGTCTATCCCAGTAAGTCTCAACTGGGGTTTCTTGAGATCCTTTCAGGAATCCAGCAGAGTACCACATAATTTTAGCACTGATAGGTTTTCAAAAATGATTCACAAGATAAACCCAAAGATTTCAAATAGAAATCCATGCCTGTGGTCTTTCTAAGTTCTTTGAAATAGAAAAACTGCTCTATTATTTTTCTTTAATTAATGAAAGATTGAAAGCTGAGAGCTGGCATTATCTGAGGGGTACTGTGAGTCTATCCAGGAGTTCCTCAAGTCTAAGAAGGTTAACACCGCTGGTCTGTATAAAGCCGTTCGTAGGGTTGGGGCCTAATTTTCCAAAAGGCTCTACACAGACAAAAGCATTGTTTGCTATTCCTTTAATGCCAACATTGAAATGTTTTATGTAGAAAGGAAAAGTCTTTGAGGTTATCCTGTGTAGCATGACTAAGAAGGGCATGGCATTACTGAGGACATGGGTGGTTCTAACTTCATCTGCAAATGAGTCATTGATTTTCATAAAGGAAACATGAGAGGCAGGCACTGCCCAAGTATTAGTTATTAAGAAACAGTGGAAATTCTACTGAAATGCAGCTGCTTTTTCATTAGTTGAATCAGGCCTCAAAAAATTGTGTCCTTGGTTTACAAATCATGAAGTGTACGTTCCTTGTATACACATATATTTATATTTCATTATTTATATTATACATCATTATCAACTTATTATTTATATACATTTATACATTTAAATTGATAGGGTTTGTTTGTTTGTTTTTTATGTTGAAAACAGATGTTTTCAAGCTTCATCTCCCAAGCCAGTAAGGTTAGAAATTGATTTTAGAAATTGAAAACTGAGCTATATTTGCATGATTCCAGCAGCTGGGGCAAGAGGAAGGTCTCTCATAAAAACCTGAGAGTTATGAGGTTCATGACACAGTCATAAAAGCTAGCACCAGTAGACACTTATGAGGACCACAGCTTTTCTTACTTCTATACCTGAGAAAGGTTCACCCTGAATGGGACCTTCCTTCCCTCCCAATGCTGGACTGGGGAGCTACCCCTCAGATTGCCTCTGACCATATTAGGGCCTTGTTACACCTTATGCCATGCACCACATAAAGGTTAATTGGCTTAGGGCTAGCCTGGAGTTTAGAGCAGTCACACCTTCAACTTCAATGGCACACTTGTGTGGAGGGGACACACCTTGATGAAACATGAGCTGAATTCTATGGATCACGAAAAAATACTGCCTTGAAAGTAGTGTAACTTGGAGCCACTAAGGCTAAGTACAGTCAGTCAAAAAGCCTGAGGCTGAATCAATTCAATCTTTGCAGGTTAGTCTAAGCTGCATAGACTGAACCAATAAGGAAGTGGACAGACATTCACTTTTGATTCTAGAAATGCAGCCACATGGCTGCAGTGCCCCCAGCCAGAAGCTGTAGGGCACTAGAGCACATCTCCCTACTCAGCTGAAGCAGACAGTTTGGGCAAAGGCTAGTCCACCCACCATGAGTGGGGGTTTGTGGGGGAGGCGCAAAGCATCCAGGGATGCTGGGGGACTATGAGTTAACTTGAATCTGGAAGGGATCTGGTACAGCAGTTTAATACACTTATTTAACCTAAATCAGTGAAATCTGAAGCTACATCCATCCAGGTTTATCTTAAACTGGTCCTGGCCATGTTGCAAGCAGTTTATGTGCACCAAACTTCTGCTGTGTTACAAATTTGAACCAATTTCCAATCCCCTATACCAGTTTATGTGTAATTCCTATCCCTAGCCTAAGTGCTTTAAGGCGTTAATGTGTAGACAATCCAGGAGTTAAGAGCTCCAGCCAAAATTGCCATGCAATAAGGTTCTAACAGTTCTTGTTCCTTTTTTTTTTTTTTTTTGGGGGGGGGGGGAAGCAGGGAGGTGGTTTTTCAGCAATAAATAGGAAAGAGACCAAGACATTCTGGTGACACAACAAGCAGGGTGTAAACTGTCCACAGGCTATATTTATATCTCAAAAAAGGTGGGGCTGCTGCTGATACATGTATGACTATTCATAATTGCTTGCAGAGTCAGGAACCAGATGGAACCAATATAAATATATTGTATACTAGAGGTCCACTGATACATCAGTCTGATATTGGATTGGCACCGATATAAAGAAAATTGACTATATCGGAAATTGGCTTTTTTTGCCTGATGTGGCCAATAATTTGGCTGATAAATGCCCTGTGCCTGCAAGCTGCAGCAGTGTAGCACATAAGTGGCAAGGAGCACAGCTCAGCAGCGTGGAGAGTTGCGTCCAGCTGGTAAGTCCATTGTGGTGGAAGGGAAAGGGGGAAGGAAGGGGCATGGGAGGGAAGATTGAGGCCCCTGTGGTGAGGGAGGGAACGGGGCTGGGGCAGGTGCTGCCCAGCTGGGGCAGGGTGGGACGGGGAATGGGACATGGGATGGAGGTGCAGCTTGTCTAAGGGGTGCCAGGGGACTGGCTCCTGCTGCTGCATGCACTCCAGGAGGGCATGGGGGAGCGTATGACCCTGGATGTGTGCAGTGTGGGGTGGGCTGCTGTGGGCTGGGGCCCGGCTGCACTGAGGGCAGGCCAGGCAGTGGTGCTGGGAGGGGTGGGTTGTAGGGGGCTACAGCAAATTTTGGGGTGGCTTTAGCCCCTCTAGTAATCCCTGTCCCAGCACCACAGCTGCCCATTCTGAGCACAGCCTGGCCCAACTGCTCCCTGGGAAGAGCCTGGCGCAGCCGCGGCCTTAGCCCACAGTGGCAGCCTGCCCTTGCCCTGTACAGATCCATGGGCACTCGCCCCCCATGCCCTCCCAGGTTGTGTGCAGTGGTGGGAGCTGCCCCTGCACCCTTCAAACCAGCTGTGGCTCTGTCCTGTGCCCTGCCCTGGCTGGGCAGCACCTGCCCCAGCCCTACTCCCCCCTTACCACAGGGGGTCTCAATCTGTGTCCCCTATGCTCCTCCCCTGCCCCTGCCCCTGCCCCTTCCACCACAACAGACTTATCAGTCGGCCACTGCTCTTCAAGCTGCCAGGCTGCCTGTTGGAAATAGGATTGGCATCAGCTGATATGCCTCCTCAAAAATTGGCTATTGGTGCTGGCCCCCAAAATCTCTATTGGTGCACCCCTATTATATACATGTGTATATATATGTATTTGTGTGATTTAACAGCAGACTTCAACTACCTGAAGGGGGTTTAAAAGAGGATGGAGCTAGACGGTTCTCAGTGGTGACAGATGAGGTACAAGAAGCAACAGCCTCAAGCTACAGCAAGGGAGGTTTATTAGGAAAAACTTTCTCAGGAGGAGGGGAGTAAAACACTGCAACAGGTTACCCAGAGAGGTGGGAGAATCTCCACCCTTGGAAGTTTTTAAGAACAGGTTAGGTAAAGCCTTGGCTGGGATGATCTAGTTGGGGATGGTCCTGCTTTGAGCCGGGGTGGGCTAGATGAACTCCTGAAAATAGCACACCTAATGTCCATGATATCCCTGCATCTCTATAGATCTCTCTCTCTCTCTCTCTCTCTCTCTCTCTCTCTCTATATATATATCTAGAGGTATAGATCGATATACATCTAAATAGATCTATAGATCCATATATCGATCTTTATCTCTAGATATATAGATATGTATATACTTATATGAGACAATATACATGCATATGTATATTGTGTATATGTATACATACAAGTACGTAAGTAAATGTATATATGCATGCGTGTACATGTGTATGTATGTATGTGTGCGTTTATACGCATGCATGCGCGCGTGCAATATATGCACGTTTAGGTACGCATGCCCAGGCGTGTATGTATGGCTGTGCGCGCGCGCTCATACATGTAACAGCCGTGAGACAAACTTCACTTGGCTTTTCCCAGCCTCTGCCTTCAGAGCGGACCAGTTTTGGAGGCAGCTTTGAAGTACCCGCTGTGTATCTCAGGGGATCGGGGGCGGAGGAGGGGTTTCCTGTCCTTCCCGCAAGCACCACTCTGGCCCGCGGTCAGTGCCGGCGGGCGGGAGCCCCGAGGCGGAGGG
>NW_017728931.1:31573161-31581453 GCF_001723895.1 Crocodylus porosus
CCCGCTCGGCGTCGCCTTCCCCCGCGGCCCAGGTAAGAGGCTGCGCCGCCCCCAGCCAGCCGGGGAGCGCGCGGGCTTCGTAACATGGCGAAGGGCAGGAGCCGGCGCTGCAAGCGGCGCGGCAGCAGCAGCCCGGCGGGCGCAGGTCGGGACCTGCCCAGTGCCCCGCTCCCGCACGCCTTCCCTTTGTGAAGGCGGCCCCTGGCCCCGGTCCTGCCCCTTCCTCAGCTCCTCTCTGCGTCTGGGCTCCAGGCTCTGCCACTCCAGGACCCGCTGATCCTACAGGGGCTTGCACTGGATGAGCCCTGAGGGGCTCCTTGCAGCCCCAGGGCTGCGTGAGTCCATGGCCCAAGTCGCTGATTCTCACCCGGGGCGAAGGGGGGAGCACCCCGAGGGGCCTCGAGATCCTTCCCTGGGTGCTGGGGGGGCCTGAGAGCCTCTCAGCACCATCAGGTGGGCAAATATGATGCGCAGGATAAAAGCCACCGATTTCAAAGGAGACTAGCTCACAGCGACCCATTGGGGTCCTTCTGAGTTCTTTGCCATAGAAACCCCCTGCATTGGTTTTTCCATAGTCCAACCCCCCCCCCCAAATCCCCCCCTCAGAACTGGTATGTTTGGAGGGGTGCCCTGAGCTTAAAAAGGCTGGGCAGTGCTCAGCCAAGTGCTCTCTATTTACATCTACTCCTTGCTTAGCCTCCTAGTTACATTCTTGAACAACGCAACTTTAAGCGAACCCAGTTACATCGTAGTAGTTGCCTACTAGCAGCCGGTGGCCAAACAACGTTATAACCAAACATTGCACAACTTGAAATGAGTATGTTCTCTACTAGATCAGCGACTTAATAATGAAACAATGTTAACCGAGATGACGTTAGGAGTACTCTATTAATTTTTTGGTCCCTTCCAGGATGTAAGGAGTTCCCAGGTGATGAGGACCAGGCGGTTCTGGGTTGAGGTCGAGCACCACAAAAGCAGCTCTGTAGTTTGAGATAAACCCTAGTTTGATGCTGGCTTAAATAAATAGCAGGCATGGAAATAAAACAGAAAAAAAAATGAAGAGAAGAAAAGGTTTTTTTGCTTGAGAGGGCTGTTGGTTTTCATACTTGTATGTTCTCATAGTTGTAACATCAAGTTGGAATAAATTAAAGGCAGTGATTACATTTTGCTAGGAGCCATAAAACCATAGGGGCTGTGGTCAAATAAGAGACGTGCAGCAACTGGTGGAACTGACTCCATTTAATTTGGAAAGAAAGCCTCTGGATGAGCTTAATGCTCTTTGCTTTCTCTGGTGAAATTTGTCTTCAAATGTATGATCTCACATCTGAACGCTCACTCTCTTGGGTACCTCTCCTGTTGTTTGCATGGTCCTCTTCCCTTTCCCGTTACACAGATCTTTTTCTTTTCATTAGCAGTTGCACAGCATCCTTATGTCAGCTACAAAAATTACTTCTATGCTCAACTAAAGTAGTATTAGCAGAATGGTTAGGTATTTAGCAGCTCAAAAACTGGGAAGTCTATGCCACGTGCCACCCAGTCTGCTTCCCATGGAACACCAGAGGAAGTTCTCTATGGATGAGTGTTTAAGTTGTATCTGAAATGTTAGGTGTTCTTAATGGGCAATAGAGAAGTCCCAAGTTATTTTGAAAGGCTTTTGTGACTTGAGGAAGGTTCATTACATCCTGTCTTGTCCATGACATCTTTATATCAATAAGGACTTTAGTTTTTCAGTCAAACCTGGTTATTGTCACACTGGAGCAAATAGCCAGGTTTATTATCTTTGTACAATGACTGTATTGTAAGCTGGTAGTGAATAACTGTTCTTCACATGTTTGCGTCTTCAGCTAATGCAATGAGATACTTAATTTAAAACTCCACTTAAAAAACAAAACTGAGTTTGCCTATCACCACAAATTGTCTTCGCATGTTTTCATTTGTTCCATGATTCCTGAAAATCATTCTGTTGTATTGCATGTATATATCAAATGCAAACTGGTTTTGAATCTCTGTCTTCAACATGCATAGTCTTATTTTTTGTCATTGGTAATCCACCTAGAGACCTCTGTAGATGCAATTAGGAAACAGAAAAACAGGGCTAGAAGGAGCTTCAAAAATTATATTGTTTAGACCCCTAGTCATGGCAGGACCATCTGTGTCTAAACCATTCTAGAAACACGTTTATCTAAATTGCATTTAACTTCCCATGACAAAGATCTTACAAGCTCTCTAGGTAATCTGTTCCAGAGCTTAGCCACCAGTGCAGTTAGAAAGTTCTTCTTAATAGCTGACCTAAATCTCCCTTGTTTCAATTTTAAGCCCTTAATTAAGAAGTTAATAAATATCCAACCAGAAAGAGGATGTAATGATTGGTGAATGTTAGGGGGATGTGCATAAATGATTATACAGCTGTTACAAAACTCTTTTTTTCCAATCTGTGTATTCAATCAAAAAGTAAGTTTTCCATTTAATGTTTAATCTAATACTTTAAATATGTTTTTTTCAATTGCACTCCAGATGTAAATGTCATCTCACTCCTATTAACTGTCATATTTTTTCATCTGCAATTGAATGCTTATTACAGTCTAAACAGTTGAAGTTAAATAATTAGTTCCCCAATGTCTAAAATCGTATTTCAAATATAAGAACTTCTCTCCTTAACTACTGCAGTTGAGTGACAGAAAATTTAAAGGTCCATGCAGTATAGACTTCATAGACAGAATCCCTGTGCTTACCAGTTGCTTCTGTTTCATAGTCCTTATCTCTGTTCTCTTATGGATGACCGAATGTTTGAAGAAGATTTCCTGCAAGATGCTTTGGCCAGGTGAAGGGAAGCTTTTGGCTCTTGCTTCCCCAGGCTTATTCTTTGCATGTAGCAGAAGCTCTTTTCTTGTACAAGAATACTGGTAACCAGGGAAAAAAGAAATGTAATGCTTTTGAGCTCTGGCCTTTAAAGTATGAGCAGTGTGCAAGACTATCTTGATCCTCCTAATCAGATGCTTTCTGCATCTGTGTGGCTTGATTTTTTTTTTTTTTCCTGCTGTAAGTGGAATGTAACTTCTGTTTGTAGGTGGACACAAAGTTTTCCATTTAAGAGCAACCAGTTCTGTGTCTTTCTCTTTTCCACTGGGACTCAAAGCACATAAACAGTGTAGCTCAGACTTGTGTCGTAACTGGTTTAGGGATTAGACTGCCTTGAACAGTTTTTGTCAGGTCTGTATTTTTTTTTGTGGTGTAGTTTTGTTTTTCACCTTGTTGCCTTGAGCCTTCATGTTTGAAGGTTTTGGGTTTTTTTCCTTCCCAGAGCCTAGTTAAATGGTAATTGTCACTTCCGTGCCATATTTCTGCAGGAGAAATCTTGTACCCAGTGTCGCTCTGAGTAACTGATGTGTTTCACATTGTATACTTACTTAATTTAAGGTACCCATTTTTGCTGCAAGTCAAGGGGATAATAAGGCAGGCAAGGTTCTTTTAGTAGTTATGATACCTTTTATGAAACCAAATGAGTAGTTGGAAAAAAGTTCTTGGCAAGCTTTTGGGCCCAGTAACCCTTCTGACTGGGCCCAAAAGTTTGCCAAGATCTTTTTGCCAGCTACTCAGTTGGTTTAATAAAAGATATTATATCTACTCAAAGAACCTTGCCCTGCCTCTGTCCTTAGACCAACATGACTACAACCAAAAACCTAGCATATATAAAACTAAACATTCTGGGGAAGAGTTTAACTTTTTTAACATTTTAGAGTAGGGGGGGGCAGTATTATGCACTGCCAGAAGCACCCTGGACCAGGCTTATTTAAGTCAGTTGGGGATAGGTGGACGTTTTAGGGGACCAGGTTGCTCTGCATGTCCCCTCCCTCTTTGTCCATGAGCATTGGTGCAGAGGTTTACAGGAGTCAGCTCATGAGTTGCTAAACCGAAAATAATCTGTTCTCTCAATGGTTACTTTGTACATTTGACAGCACTTTATATAAAGTAATTTCCTTGTCCCCTGTGGCTTTAGTCATTTTCTTCTTTGCAGAAAAGACCTCTGAGATGATTCATGTGGGAGCAGAAAAACCTTTACATGTTTCCTTTATAATCCATTCCAGGCTGTCCGAAGTATGTTAGCAGAAGTTAATTAATCTAAAACGAATCGAGACATTGGCAGCTATTTAAGTTTTTGAGAAGACTCCTTTCGTTTTGATATGTATGTCTGATCCTGCAAATGTCAACACTCATGAGTACTGTTTTTACTCTATTAAGACTATGCCTCCCACCTCCCACCCCGTCTTAGAATTGAGTATAAAGTGTGGGGCCGGGGTGGGGGAGGCAGCTGCTGTGCCTCCAACTCCAGCACCAAATGCAGAGTTGGGGCTGGTGTTGAGTGGGGGCTTGTTCACTCTGTGCTGCTTCCCTTTCTTCCCTGCCACACTCCCCCTTACCCTTGTTCCAGTGCCAACAGGCTCCGTCTTCAGTGCACCATGGATCACAGAGCAGACTCAGCCTGGGCCTGTGGCATCAGTGTTGCCTCTATGCTGCTGCTATGGGGCTGGAATAGTTATGGCTCCTGCTGGCACCATAGAAAAGATAAGTGGGGAGGGACGATGTGGGGGTGGGGAAGGGGGGACCTAAGGCCGTGGGTGGCAGAAACAGCACAGTGAGAGGAAAGCGGGGATGGGTGAAAGGGTGTGGGGGCCTGAGGCTTGGGGTATAGGCACAAGAGGGCATAATTTTTTTTTTTTTTTTTTTGGGGGGGGTGGAGCAGGTTGCAGGGGACAAACTACATACTTCCCTCCACCCCTTCCATACTACCTGGCCTCCACTGTTCCCTCCACCACCTGCCCCTTTTACTACGTCTTCTACTGCTCCCCACCAGGAGCACTAGTTGGGGACGAGGGGGAGAGGCTAATTTAAGATGATTCTCCAATACTTAGATTTTGTACTTGGAAAATTATAATAATTGTATACACTTTTCCATGCATAGAATCTAATTATTGTGGGGTTGACTTATAAGTACCATAACTTAATAGTCTCAGTTCAGAGGAACTGCTTACATCCTTAACAACATGCACCTGTATAAGTGTTTGCAGGCTAAAGGCCTGGGGTGTGAATGAAGCCATTCACTTGAGTAAAATTGCACAACACACATTTTCTAGGCTTGGGGTTTAAACTGGTAATACCAAATTGCAAGGTACCTTGATTTGCATTGATTACTACCATCATTTTATGAAGACACTTTTGTAACCTTTTATATTCAAAGGCTTAGACAAATAGGTTAAGGGAGGCTTTTCAAATACTGGGGCATTGTAAAACTGACTTTCAATTAGGTGCTCTTAAAGATTTTGTGCCAAAGAGTTTTCCGGTACTTTGTGGTGTGAGTGGGTAGATGGGCAGCCAACCTACACCCCTGTCCCTCCCCTCACCAGGACTTATTTGCTCAGCTCTGGCAACATGAAATACTGATTAAAAAAACAGCTAAACCTGGACCAGCCTATGAGTGGGCTGGCTGGTGGGAGGTTCAGGAGTGGACAAAAAATAGACCAGGAGGGAGGGGTGGTAAAAAGCGTAGCCCCAGGGCCAGGTCCAGTCCTGGGGCTGTGCAGGAGAAGTAGACAGAAGTTCCATTCACCAGTTTGACCTTAATTGAATGATTCTGGTACTGTGTGGATCCAGGTTTATCTTAGACCAGTTTGTGTTATGGAATGTCTGTTCAGTTACAGGTTTAAATTGACTGCTGGTCACTGAGACTGGGTCTGTTTAAGCCTAAGGTTGGCACCAGGACAATCTAAGTTTAAATCAAGTGGTCATTTTGAACCCAATTTATCCTCCCCAAATGTCTGTACTTAGCCTAATAATGAGGCTCACAGGCACCATTATATTCCTTGTGTCTCTACTGGCAGGAGACTACACGGTGGGATTTCTTCTAGAGTTCTTCCTACAGCTTTCGTCATTTGATTAGCATGTGGCTAGCAGTACATATTTCAAGTGAGGTTAGTGCTGGATGTCACTTTCTTTTGTTCCTTAATTCACTCCGGAGTCTTCTGACTACTTCAGGGGACATAAATGCGGTTTGGCTTTTCTGAACCTGGGTGCGGTTTGCAGGCTGGCAGTTAGCAAAAATAACTTGTACGGTGTAAGCTGAATAAAGTTGTTCTGAAAGAGCACTGAGAGTTAGCCTGAAGCCCTCTAACATAATTGTGTAGCCTCTCTTCTAACTGTAACTACATGGAGATTAGCACTGATTTTAACAGGGCATATTTTAAGCATGTTTTATTGATGGATTTGTCAAATAATGCAGTTAGAGGCATGAGGAAAACAGTAATAGTGACTATATTGAACAGTTCCTTAATATTCTGTTTCTTAGACACAACTTTAGCAGTAGCTATCAATTCAGCACATTCTCAGGGCAGCTGGAGAAGACACTTAATAATTCCCAGAGATTCTGAAAGAGTCAAGTGTTTATTGCTGTTACATATTTGAGGGGCTAAAATGTGTTGTAAACATCAGCATCAAGATGAAAGAAATAGGGATACTTATCAGATGCATCTTACTTTCTTGGTGATTTCTAAAAATGCACAACAGCAACGGAAATGCCTATTAGTTTAGTTTCATTCTAATGCTGATATAGTCAGAGATCTGTAAAGCCAAGGTGCTTTGCTTTGACTCCTAAGTGCTTCATATGAACCCATTGCTGTGAGATTCAGTATTAGTTTCTCAGGGATATTTTTAATAGGAAGATTGTTTTTTTTCAAAGTGTTGCTTATTGATTTCTTCTACTGTTAGTGAAATAGTTTTTAAGTTCTACCCATGAAGAAAAATAGGCACCAGGCTCTGTTATTCATTTCTTAACACACTAGGAAGCTGGCTCACAAACAGTTGGGAAGATCACAATCAAATGTTAGCAATACCTTTTCTACCACTTATTATGACACATCCAAAAAGGAAAGTGAAGAGCATTTAAGTTGCACACATTAAATCTGAACTAAAATAACATTTCAAGAGTCTGAACAATTATTCGTAGTTAATCACTTTTCTGTAACTAATTACAAAGACAATATTTCTAGTGTCTTCAGCTTAGGTGGTTTGAAATCTGACATTCCTGTGACTTGCTTGCTTAGGGCACCACCAGTATCTTTTAGTCTTTGACCAGGAAACACCATGAATTCCGCTGAGTGATCTTGTTCTTTCTTTCCTTTGTGGAAGAGAGCACTAATAATATTCCAAGCTTCTAACATTCCCTGCCCCGCTCCCCAATAAAACACGCAGAACTTTTTGCTGGCTTTAACACCATCTTGTTCTGGTGCTGTGCCTTATCTGTTTGCCTCAAGGAGTCTCCCTGCTTTCTGTGGTGTGGTTTGGGTGCCTGCATCTTTATTTCTAGAGCTACTGAGGCAGTTCACTTCTGGATTGCTGTTGCTGTCTCTTTCAAATATAACCTGGGATACCTGTTCTCGGATATGCAAAGCCTGGCTTCATTATCAGCTAATTTATAGGCTCAGATTTTCTAAGGTACACAGCGATTTTAGATGGCCAGATCTTGTTAGAAATCAATGAGATGTATGCCTATATTCATTGAGACTCTTTTAAAATCCCAATTTTTTCACAAATATTTTGGACTGTTGATATTTGTATGTATAGTCTAGGTATTAGAAAACTTTATAATAGAGTGAAACATTTATCTTGATTCAGCTATCTTTTGTAACTTGTAGTGGTTTGAATAATGATGATAAATGGAACTCTTGCTATGAAATAGTCATACTGTGGTTGTGTGGGTTTCTTGTGTCAAGTTGTGATAAAATACAGCTTGATGAGCTTCTATGCCATTTAACAAATGGAAAAGTCAGTCATTTATATGTGCTTCTAAAATACTTTTAAACTGTATAAAATCATTCCATGAGAAACCAGTGAATATGTTCCATTGACTCTAGCTGGAATTTCACCTGTCTGTGCAAAGGCTGCAACTAAGTAGTTAGAAGCTTGGTTATAAAATATACACTTTCTGTCTAATCTTGGATACATACCACCATCTCCAGCTGTGCCAGTCAACTTTCTTTCTTATTCTGTTTAGGCTTGAGAGCTTTTTGCCCTTGTTCTTGACCTTAAATGCTTTTATTCCTGCTTTTACCACTGATTTCATTTCCACCAACTTTTTCATTTATTTCCTAAACTTTCTCCAGTCCTCTTGCTTTACTTTATAGATTTCATAGACTTCATAGACATTAGGGCTGGAAGGGACCTCGGGTGATCATCGAGTCCAGCCCCCTGCCTAAAGGGCAGGAAGTCAGCTGGGGTCATAGGATCCCAGCAAGATAAGCA
>NW_017728931.1:31581464-31585720 GCF_001723895.1 Crocodylus porosus
GGTGGCCATGCTCCTGGGCCCCAGAGCCTGAAAAAGGGACAGGCAGCCCCCGCAGCCAAGAGCCAGGGGCTCCGTCTGCGTGGAGCCCGGAACCATGGGCTCCATCTGGGTGGCCGTCTCTGAGGTGCCCAATGGGGGGGGTCGCAGAGCCCGAGGGGACCCTCGGGGTGCGGCGCATGCCCATCCGTGTCATGCCTTTGGTAGGCTGGCTACGGCTGGGGCTGACTACTCTGGGGGGTCGCAGGCAGGGTCTCATGCCCTCCCGCACCCTCCCCTGCGCGAACTCCACGCTAACTCGAGCACCTGTTTACGCAGCCTGTTCGTGCGGCTCCGGTCGCGTGGCTCCCTGGGGGGCTGGGCCAAGTAGGGGCCTGGGCTGGGGCTTGACCCGGCCCGGCACCAGGTAGCAGCCTTCTCCCAGCAAGCCAGGAGTTAACCCCTTCCCACCACGAGCCCGCTTACCTCCGGCTGTGCTGGGGGTCGGCAGGGGGCTCTGCGGCTGCTGAGGGGGTGTCTGGGGGGCTTCGGGGGAGCGGGAGCGCAGCGGGCTTCACCTGCATGTCTCTCACCACTCCGGAGCCTAACCGCATTATCCTCACCTTTTGGCTTCTAATCTTTAGTCTTCCCTTTTCACTGCAAATAGGTCGCCATGCCATGTCCTGAAGCCTCCAAATCGCATCGTTTCTTCCAGGCAAACTACCACTTTATCACTAGCAGTCCCTCGCCCCTGCCCCCCCCTCCTTTTTTTCTCGTTGTAAAAGTGGTGATGCTGTGTTGTGTCTTATGTTTGTTTGCTTTATGGGCCTCAATCCTGCAAACTGCTGCATGAGTAGTTCCACAACTTTAGTAGACTATGTGTATGTTAAGTGTGTTGTTATGTCTTTTTAGGATTGATGCCTTGGATTTCAAACTTTTCAGGGAAGAGAATGTCTTACTCAATTTTTGTATGTTAGTTTTTATAGAAATTAATCTAAAATAATTTTCAAACTGTTTCCAGGCTAAGCTTTGAACGAGATGCATTGCTTAGCTTGCATGTGTGTATAATATACATGCATTGGTTTTCTTTATGCCAAAGAGGAAACATTTTTCAGATGCCTTGCATGTGGAAAAACAAATCTGTGCAAGCAATATCTTTTATTGAAGACAGTGTAAGTTATTTATTAGGTGCCCTTTAATACTTTGAAATTTGACAATCTAATTCTGTGAATGATGTAATTAGTACCTTTATACTAGAGCTAAAATCTTTAGCCCCCTATACATGTGCTTAAGGGGGAGAGGGGTGTTTTTATTAGAGCAGTTCCTGGAGAGTCTTTCTAATTAAAATGTCTCACCATCATGTTTATTAAACCTCCCGTAGGTTTAAAAATGGCTACAGGACACTTTATGTAAACCTCATTTAAGGTTTAGATAAAGCACCCCAGTGGCCACTTTTTAAGCCCATGGGGGCTTATATACATAATGACGAGGCGACACTGGAGTGTTCTAATTAGAATGGGGACCAGCATGTGTATAGACACTCTGTGTATGAAAAGAGGATCACGTAGTTCTTCAGTACAGAGAGGAGTCAGCTGATCACAGAGAGAACAAGGAGATCTAACTCTTGTGGATGTGACTTTGTGTGGTCTGCAGTGCAGTGTGTTCTTATTTATTTATTTTCTTTCCCAAGGGTGCTTAGGGATGTATATGCAAGACATGGATGCAGTGGTCCCTCTAGCCTAGTGTCTAGTCCATGACTGCAGCTAGCACCATGAGATCAGGCAGCAGTTATACAATAACTGGTTCACTGGGAAAGTTTCTACCCATCTCTCTTTAAATGATGGCTTATGCACTAAAGGATGAAGGACAATGCCCCAACAGGTTTTTTTATCTTCTTTTAAAACTTAGTCATGTAACACTGGAAGTTTTGTTAACCATCAAAATTTTAGTTCTCTTTTGAATTCTCCTAGGCTCTTAACTTCCATGGCAGATGGTTTACTTTTCTGCCTCAGTTTTTTCTCATTTGTAAACCAGAGATACCAGCAGTCTCTCAGGTTTTTTTTTTTTGTGAGGATTAATTAGCAAATGTTTGTACGGCCTTTTGAAGATGTAAAGCACTATATAAATGCTAAGTATTATTATTATTACTGCCAGCTGGTTCATTGTTATTGCAGCAATAAAAGTTCCAGTGCTAATGACAGCATTATCCTTGTTCTAGATGTTGGTTGGCTTTCGTGGTTATCAGACTCCTAAGAGTTTCTGCCTTTCCATTGCTTCATATAAGGAAATCATCTATTAAGGTTTTAAACAAGATAAGTAGCTCACTGTGAAGGTCACATATTACAAACTTACAATCAAGTTTGCATTCCAAAATATATTTTTTGAGGCAGTCTAGCAATCTTTCTTCATGCTCTGGCATCATCTTTCCATACTAAACCTAGTGCCGCAGTCATAAGAAAAGAGCAAATAATGGAGACATTTAGGATGGTATTGAAAGTAATGATCTAGATTGTGCTGAGCTTTAACATGTAAGACAGATGAAATGAGAAGAACAATTTTTTTTCTGTGATCTAATCATTGTGAAATAGCCAAGTGGTTTCAAAACTAGTGAATCTTTGTATTTAGATAGAATAAGACCTTTTTAGATCGTGTCAGTATCAGCATCATACAGTACCAACTAGGTTGTGGATTATTCCATGCAGTATGTAAATTAACTGGAAGTGAGCCAGTAACAGTTGTGTGTATGATATTTGTATGTCAGAGATGGATTTCAGTTATTTCCTGGCATTTGGTTTTTCCCTTTTGGAAATATTTGTGATTGGAAGTGTAGGGAAATAGACATGGTATTAATCACAGTTACCCTTTAGTTTTTTTAGGTCTGCTTTTGGTTTGTTGCTGAGCTATTTTTATTAACATTGTAGTGCTTATCTCATATAAACAGCTTGTTTAAAAAAAAAAAAAAAAAGAAAGAAAGTATTCACATCCTCTTTTAAAGTCCCTGATTTTCAAATAGTGAGGAAGAGAAAGGAAGATTGATTCAAACAGGCTTGAAGGTAGAACAGCCTTTTTTTTTTTTTTTTAATTAGTGAAATAAAGAGATAAAAATTGTACTGAGGCTACTGAAGTATTAGTTGGGTTATCAGTTCTTGGTCTTACAGAAAATCTTTTATTAACTTTTAAATAGTACAATAAAAACAAAAAACATTGAGATTAAAAGAAATTTACACTTAGGAGAACTGTCTTGGAAAGCTAATGAAAATCTTCCCCAGTAATCTCTGTTCAGGAATACTAAAAGGAGCAGGGAGAGAGAAATTAATTGCTACAGAAGGAACAACCTGATTTTGCTATGGATCTGATAAGAAAAAAAAGTTGCTGAGTAATTTTATGAGAAAATAGAATACTGTTTGGATATTGGTTAAGGGTTAATGATGATAAAATAATTTTGTTTTGAAGGCAATTTTGTAATAAAGTTTCAAATGGAAGTATATAATGGCTAGGAATAATAGAGCATTTTCTGTGATCTGTTCCAACATTCTTAGCGTTTGTTACAACATTTTGATTTTGATGTGCATGTCAGGTATAAATATTGGGGACTTTTTGGAGTTTTGTATTGTTTGTGTGTGTACATTTGTGCATGCGCTTTTTTACTTTAACCCATGTCATTAGAAAATGACTGTCAGAAGTGATCAATTACTAATTACATTTTAGACTTGAGATCCAAGCTTGTCAAAGTCATCAGGACTTTTGTTTGATATCAGTGGTTATTGGATCAAGTCCACAATGATTAGGTACTATTGACAGAAGAGTGATTAGAATCATTTAGTAGATTTCAGGGGTTATGATCATCTTGATAATTTGAAATCATGACTATGCTAAACATGCTTTATAAAGAGGAGGGGAAACTATCGGGTATATCTGACTTCATTATAAAGTGTAAGCAAATTTTCAGGCCATCTAATATCGTGAAGCAGCAATAAAAAAGGCAAAAGAGTATTTTTATTTTTTCTGTTGTTGTTTGCTTAAAAGAACTGTGAAATAGGCCTCTGCGAATAGTGAAGTATTCTATTTGGATTTCAGATTTGGTCGATTCAGAGGACAGTGATTCTCCCATGGCTGCCCTGCCTGGCTCTGTCCTCCGCCCAGCCCCAGCCTCCTGGCACTTTTTGGAAAGCCCTGCACTCACTGGCTGTAGCAGAGGCTGCGAGGGCCTCCTGGCAGAACCTCCCTGCGAAGACCCCCATGCCCTGATCACTCGGCCCCAGCTTTCTGGGAATCAACAC
>NW_017728931.1:31585820-31592040 GCF_001723895.1 Crocodylus porosus
CTGGGGCCATATGGGAGAGCCCCCTCATGCAGCCTCCACCTTCTGCCCCTATCCTGCCCGGCCCCATCCCCTGCCTGGCCCCAGCCTCCCAGCAAAAAAATTAAAAAAAAAGCCCCACGCTCACCAGCTCTGGCAGCGGGGATCAGGTCCTCTGGGTGCTCGGGGCAGCTGGGATCGAACCGCCCGCCTGGCTCCTGTGTGGCAGCTGCTCCATGGCATGGGTGTAGTGAGGCTCGGCATGGCACTGCGCGCTGCCTTGGAGCTGGGGCCACTGGGGCTGAGACATGTGGAGCCACCCCAGCTCCCAGAGCCCCCAGCTCTCCCGTGGCGCAGCTGGAGGAGCCATGGGAGAACCTGCAATTGCCCAATTGTGCCTATCTCTCCCGAATCTCTGAATCTTTTTCCAAATTGATTCAAAGGCTTCAGATTCAATTAGGACCTTTTTAATGGATCTCCTGATTTGATTCAGACTCGGCCGCCGAATTGGGCCAGATCTCCTCTGAATCAAATCAGTGACTGAAGATTCGCACAGCCATACGAATGAAGTGGCTGTGAAGTGAAAAAGAAGTGAAGTGAAAAAGGCTTCTTTTTCACATATGAAGTGAAAAAGAAGCCTTTTTTCTTTTGAATAGTGTTGCACTTGGGTCTGTCTGTAATCAATTGAACAAGTAATTTAAAACGGGGATCTGAACGCACGTTTTGGGTCCTGTTAGCTGCTCTATCTCAAAGTATGTTCAATAGCTAATGGAGGAACTTTGTTTTTTACAATTCAGTAAGCACTTCTAGTGCATGAAACTGGTAACCTTTATTTTTGCAGCAGAAGTGTTATTATAAAAAAGCTTTTCCTGGTGGTTAGAATGCCTGGATGGACAACACACTTAGTTGTATAATTTTTATCAGTTTTGTATGCTGAATGGAAAAAAAAAATGTTTTGCTGGGCTAGTTGTTTGCAGTAGACGTTACGATACTGCATTGCTACTAGCTGGAGTGTGGAGAAGTAGGCCATAGCTTCTTTACATTGAGCTACTAGCTACCCCTGGATGAAAACAAACTGACACCAGCTACACAGGTGTAACCTATATCTGTGTAGTTCTATCATTATTTTTTCCTTGGGTAATTCTACATCTGCAAGTAAGTTACACTGAGGTAGGGGTTTGTGTCCTGAGCCCATTGTTTACTTCAGCTTAAAGGCTGATTATATTTGGGTGATATCTACGGCTAGAATTTTTTTTTTTGTATTTTTATTTACCACATCAGAACAGTGATGGGAATATTAATGTTTCTTCCATATATTATGCTTTATGATGTCGACTACCTTTTGAAGTATAAAAAATCTGCCTAAGGGATCCTCGTATCAAAGAAAAGTATGAAATGTAATTTTTAATAAGATTCTCAGATTCATTCATTGTGCATATGTGTTAATGGTGTGTGGTGGAACCTTGCTAATCCTTCATTTGTACAAAACATTGGCTCTCTTCCTAACTGTCAAAGAAATTAGTGGCAGAGTGCTGTAGTGAGGTATCTAGTGACTCTTGTATCACTACAGTGTAATTATATTTACAAGAAATTTTACAATATATTTGCCTGCATTTTATTAAATGGCCATTGTCAAATGAATGACCAGAATGATATCATTTCTTTGTTCATTTACTGATTAACTTGCATCATTTAAGTACTTTTGCAGTAGGTCTCCCATTGGTTCATATGAATTAGTGACATTTTGTTGTCCTGTGCAAATTTATTAGGCAAGCCAAGGAATGATGTAGTTGACGAGAAGCTGTCGGCTTTCTGATTATGGCAGTTCTTTCCTGTATTGCTGCTTCAGGATTTTGTATTTGGGATTATAACAAAAGAATAACATACCTACTTGACCTACTTAATGAATGCAGATCTGCGTCTGAGCTGTGGCTACGTGATTCGACCTTCGACAGGCAGGAAGGTGTTTTCTAATCCTTATCTGACAGGCTGGCCATGACGTTATGTTGACTTGTTCAGATACTGCACTCCTGGGTTGGTATGTGTGCCCTTTTATATATGCACGCATCATTCCCCTATATTATCAGACTTTTTGATAAAAATTGAAAATTTACTCTGTTGCTGGTAGGGAAGGAGGGAGCTTCAGGATACGTCTATGCTGCTGAGACTCCTGTGTAGCCAGCGTGAGTACTCTCAGCTTCAAATGAGCTATCTCAGCTGCTGGTAGCAATCACATCACAGGAACATGGAGCTCAGCATAGGCTAACACCTTGCCAAGAATCCTATCCACCTGTACTGCCACAGCCAGACTGCTTCTGGTCTCTGCACTCAATACATTTAATACCAGTGGGGGATCTCTGTGCTGCGGTGCAGTCTGCAGTTTACACATACCTTCAGACTCCAAGCTTTTTTTGCCTTTGTATCTGGTTATTGAAGAGCAGGTACAGTATAAAGCACATGACTTCTCACCCAAACAGATATGCACAGTGGAATAAGAACTAAAGATTATCTTTTGGGTTATTCATAATTGTGCTGTGATTACTCCTCCATGCTCCAATCAGGGACTGGGGACTTAGCATGTTGACACCATATACTCAAGTTCAGCAGAAGTTGATCACTAAACATAGAGTCTATTTTTAAAACAGTTAATCTATAAAAGCTGTTGGAGGCCAGAAGGGATCGTTATATCATCTAGCTTAACCTCAGGAATAACCTAAACAAATGTTGGTCTTCAGCTTCTTGTTGAAAGATGCAAACAAGATAAGGAACGTTCAGATTCTTTTCTTCTCTCCCCTTTATTTCTGTCCTTCCTACAAAATAGCCCACCTAAGTGTGTTTTTTGCCTTTCTGCTGTTCCTGATGTACTATATCAGATTTTTATAAGATACTCTAGTGAATTCTTTGTGGTTCTGGGATTTGAATATTATGAAAAGAAGCAGGCCCATAGGCAGGCAACGTTACTTAGTAGCAGCTGCTGTTTTGTTGCTCAGCACAGAAAATGTTCTCTGTTGTGTACATCAGGACCATATGTACACAGAGAATGTGGACAGAGGAGCCCAAAAGTTAGGAAACCTTAGTTTTTGGGCGGCGTTTTTCCTTTGCCTCTGACTGCTTTGCATCGCCTTGGACAAGTCACTGATCCTTTCTCTATCTCATATCACTCTTCTTCAGAATAGCTGTGCTCCGTCTCACGCAGATGTTATGAGGCTTAAGAATGGCTTGTAAAGTGCTTTGAGATTTGTTTGGGGGGGAAGAAAGCTAAGTGCATACTTTTTGTCAGTGATCAGTTGGATCACTCATCCATAGGAGAAACTTTTTATGAGAAGAGCAGTAGGGAAGGTTCTGAGGTTCCTACAAACCTTCACCTCAACAAAGAATTGTTTAAAGCAGTGCTTCCCAAACTTTTCCTCAGCGTAGCCCCATTTCCTCAGCATGGCCCCTCACTCCCAACCCACAGTCCCCCACAACCCCAGGCAGCGGCAATCTGAGCAGGATGCAGGACCCAGGGCAAATCAGCCTGTGCAGGGCCCTGCCCCCAGATGCAAGGAAGCTGGCGGTGGATTCGGAGGTGGGGGTGCCCAGTGGCTGGACGTAAAGCTGGTGGCACCGTGGATTTACTGTGGCCACTCCTCCTGGCTCTGTGGGGCCCCCCAAAGTGTGGGGCCATGGGCAGTCACCCTGCTTCGCACCCCCCTCCCCCCATGAACGGCCCTGATCTCAGGTATCCTGGCTGCCACCCATGGGAGGCTGCGGCTACAATGGAGTGCAGAGCCTGGCTCCCCCCAACCCCATGGGCAGCAATGCCGGAGTGGAGCCTGTGGGGGAGGGAGGATGTGGGGTGCTTGCTGCAGGCTTGGGGCTCCCCACCCTGCTACCCTCCCACCAGGGGCTCTGTGGCCCAGTGGGCAGGACCTGACTTCAGAGGAATGGAGCACCGTGCTGCCATGGCTTCCAAGCTGAGGTGCATCCTGCTTACCTGGCAGCAGTGTGGGCACATCTCTGCGCTTCCACCACTGCCATGCCTCACCCTGGTGGCCATGGTGGTGCAGCACTCTCTCCAACAATGGGTCCCAGCCTTTGGGATGTAGAGGTGACTGTTGCCCAGAACTGGTCTGGTCTGGCTGTATCACTGCACCCTGCTGTGGGCGCACACATCTCAGGGGGCATGTTTGTCATGACTCCATCTGCTGATGTTGCAACCCCATTTGGGGTCGTGACACATACCTTGGGAACTGCTGGTTTAGGGGGACCAACCCTCCCAATTTTTCAGATCTTGGGGTCCTTGTGAGAGGGAGCCTTAGGATGCAGATAGACACAAAACTTGCACTGTTCCAAGAATGTTGCTGATTGGGAACTGGTTCATAATTGTCCCAGTTTTAGAGGTGTCAGCATGTACATTGCCAAGGGCATTACAGTGATGACAAATGGCCATAATGACTGGGGTTGGTGGTTTTAAGTACCCAGCCCAGCATCTATCTTGCACAGACCTCTGCTAAGGCTATGCAGTTTCTACCTGCACACGCATCTGCAACTGCTAGCAATATAAATTTTAATTGAGCAGTTTTCAAGCAATGTGGCCCTCTTCTCCATTCCCCCTCCCCCCAGCTCCAAATCAGCCTGGCTTGCTGCAAAAGTTGGCCAATTGCTGGGAGTGGAATGAAATTGGACAGTGATGTTTAAAGATGGTGGAGGCCTTGGGCAGTCCCTGAAATGCCTAACTCCCCCAGAATCAGGGGTCCAGGCAGCCTTCCTTCCCAACTTAGTCACCCTTTCCCTTTTGCAAATAAGTCTGGGATGCTGTGTTCTAGGTCATGTACAGGGGTTAAAGCAGTAGAGTTTTAGCTGTCAGGAAGTGTAGGGACTGAGTGGTGCAGTGTGGGATGCCTGGAGGAACAATCAGGGACTACTTATGCAAAACTTGGTGTCTATATGTACCACTTAACTGGTTGACAGAGGGCTGGTTCAAATTTAATACCCAATTATCCATGTAGACTTTTTAAATTATTCCAGGAGGCTTCAGCTGTTCCAAATTGACTTGTACATCTGGGCTAGGGACAGACATTCAGAAAGCCTGAGCCTGAATTGATCCAATCTTTGCAACTTAGTCTAACCTGGCTAGGCTGAACTGGTTTGAAACCAGACAGACATTCTCTCTGGACTGAGGAAATTCAGGCACATGCCTGCAGTGGCTCAAGCTAGAAACTGGGTTGGGGGGGGGGTGTTACAGCAGGGGCCATGCTATGGGAGATGGAAGTGGGGGATTTCCTGTTTGAGTAGCAAAGGGAAGGGGGTAGGGCAGGGGTGGGGGAAGGAGGATAGTCCCCTGCTATGTTTGCCGTCTCTGCTGGAGCCTTACATGAGCTACCATACAGCATTACCTAGCATACCCCATGCTGGCTATGGTCCGTGCTGTGGCAGAGAGGAGAAAGGCATCCCTGCTTAAGCAGCTAGTGGTGAGGGGGAGGGGGGCATGAGGAAGCCAGCAGACCCTGCTGTGCCTGCAAGTCTCTGCCAGAGCTGCAGCCAGGGAGCAGAGGGGAGGGGTCAGCTCTGCTGTGAAGCAGAGAGCTCTGCCCAGCTCAGAGAGCGTTCTGGGATGCTGGGGGGGACTCTAATTTAACTTAAACCAGATCTGGGGCAGGCATTGCATAAACCAGTTTGAACCAGATTAGTTAAGTCTGATACTACATTCAACCAGGTTTATCTCAAACTGGTTTCAGCCATTTTCAAACTGGTTTATTTGAACATATGTTCTGTTACAGGTTTAAACTAGCTTCTGATCACTTAAACCAGTTTATGTGTAATATCTGTCCCTATCCTCCTGGCCTTGTGTGTTTTAAACTGCATTAATGTGGTCTAGGTGTTATAGTTTCATAGTTTCTAGGGTCGGAAGGGATCTGAGCAGATCATCTAGTCCGTCCCCCTGCTATGGCAGGAAAGAATACTGGGGTCAAATGACCCCAGCAAGATGTTTATCTAACCTCCTCTTAAACACCCCCAGGGTAGGAGCCACTTCTCTTGGAAGCTGGTTCCAGACCCTAACCGCCCTGACTGTAAAGTAGCGCCTCCTGATATCTAACCTAAACCTACCCTCCGCCAGGTTGTGACCGTTATTCCTGGTCACTCCTGGCGGTGCTCGGGGAAACAGTGACTTCCCCAATGCCTGCTGATCCCCCCTGACTAGTTTATAACAGGCCACAAGATCCCCCCTCAGCCTTCTCTTGTGGAGGCTGAACAGGTTCAG
>NW_017728931.1:31592357-31610366 GCF_001723895.1 Crocodylus porosus
TCCGCCCACCCTTGTAACCTGTCTAGGTCTGATTGTAGCCTGTTGCTTTCTTCCAGTGTGCCCATGTCCCCCCACATCTTAGTGTCTGTCTGTTATGTCCATCTGTACCCTTACATGTGTAGAGACATGTTTTTGATCTAATAGTTGCCTCACTGGCTCTAGCAAGATCTTGTCTGTGTTTGATTGGATCCTGCTATGTTTGCTACTAAGGAAGACTTGAGGGTTGATGCTTTTTTGTATCACTATAACACACTGAATTCCTAAGGTGAGGTGGTGATGTGCCCCAGAAGTCCATCTTCCTTCACAAGGATTCAGTGGTTACATGGGGCAGGGGCCATAGTGTTGTTACAGATGGCACTGTCCTTCTTCCTCACCCGTGTAAGACCTCTTTATGCACTTTATATGCTGAAGAAATGTTCTGGGCCAGTATTAGTACAGTAATTCTGTATAAAATAAGAGGTCTATATTGCCCTTCAGACCTTCCAGAGGCAAGCAACAACAGGAATGTTGCATGTTAGGAGCTTTGTGGTGTTTTGTGGCACAGAAACTTTCTTTTTCATAGGCTTTTGGGACAATGCTTTGTGCTTACTTAACTGAGAGCATGTTTGACTAGAATTCTCAATTCAACTTTGCATTTTCTGTTTTGTGGCTACATTCCCCCTTAATACTCTTGGAGATTAGCTGGATCGTTTGTCAAGGAAAAGAAATTTCAGAAATTTTGGCCTCAATAGCCTTTTCTCAATCCCCCCAGGGGAAATAACTAAATAAATCCCGTAGAGATCAGTTTCACAAACTTTTCAGGTTTCCTACAGCAGTCCACTTGATTTGTTTTTCTTCTGATTATTAGTGTCTGTATTGGGAAAAACAAAGGTGGTTACAGATGCAGCCTGCCTAGGCAATTAATATGTTCCATCAATGGTGCGGTTAATTTGTACCGCAGTTCTGATTAGATATTTTCTAATGTAGCTACACTCGGAACAAAGTTTGTATGCCACTTGGGATGGAGGTAAGAGGTTTTTTTCTCCATCCTCTGATGTAGTTAGTATTTCTCATTGAAGTGATGCAGTTACTGATATCCTGGGTTTGAAGAGGCTGACTGACCTATTATCAGTCGGCTGACCTGATGTTAGACATCTTCTAAGGGAGGCAGTTGGAAAGTAACAGTATAACCCTTGGTAAAGCATAGTGTTGCATTTGAAGTAAATGACCTCATTTAAAGGGGGCAAGATTCTGCAAACTCCTTCTCAGCTGCTTAACTTTACTCATACTGTTTGTGTGTTTAAACGTGCGTAGAAAGTTTTTTGTAAATCGGTGTATACAAATCTGTAGTGCTTCAAAAACACAAAAACAAAATGAATAAGAAAATACCAAACTTTGTTTTGTTAACAGAACCTTGGGTTATCTACTGAAATAACTTCATATATACTTTTTACCACCCATACTATTTTTTCATTGCTCTCCGTAAAGATTACATTAGATCAGATGGTAGGTGTGTGTGCATGCATGGGAGAAATGGACCACTGTATTTGCAGTGTTTAGGTTGCAAATATTACAGAGGAAAGCTTAAACATCTGAACAAAAAAAAAAAAAAGCATTTTTTGTGGTGGTGGTGGGGGCATTAATGAGAACATTTTTACTTATTTTATGTAATATCTCTCTGAGTTTAAGCTTCCTAACAGGACTCCCTCTTTTATACTTTGTTTTTCTGTGAGAATGAGAGTAGTCTTTACTCCCTGATCATATAAAAATTACTAAGAATTCTTAAACAGCTTACCATTTTATCCAGATAAAAACTTCAAGTTACAAATAAATTTTAGCTCATGTAGATTGTTACTGATTTTTTTTTTCCAACTACATTCATTTCAACAGAATCCAGATGATAAGGTAGAAATTTAGAAGTTAAAAGTAGTGCTCCCAGAGAGATAACATGCTCTGTAAAGTTATTATATCACCATGAATTCAAGTTAGGGATTAACCTCTTTGTTTCAGAACTATTCACTTTATCAACAGCTGGGACCTCAGTATATCAACTTACATCCTTGCATAAAAGCATGTAATGTTGGATATTTAGAATACCAAAAGCTGCTGAATGAAACTCAGTAGGTCACGGTTGGTATTAGTATTGAATGTTGTCTCAAAATAGAATTAAACAATTTTCACTGGCACAGTTGTTATTGGGCTAACCGCTGATCCAATTAAAATCTGTCACAAAATCCCGGTTGACTTTGGTAAGGCTAAGAATAGGAACTTGTGTTCATGTTCTCAACGATCAGTCTGAGGATCAGGCAATGTGGATTAGTTCAGCCTTACTCTTTTTGGTAAAGATTAAAAAATTGAAATGTTGACGTTTGGAGAATGTTCCCTAAGTCTGTTTTAACATGGCAGGACTGAAAGGTTCCACTTGCTTAGTGATGGGGGTGCTTGATGGCTATGAGTATAGGAAGTTTCTAGGACATTCTGTCATCTCTCTTCCCTGTTGTTTTATTTATTTTTTTTAGTGGCTTGTCTCAGTTTCTATACAGTCTGTCAATTTCTTACCTCCTTGGTGAAGATAGATGATGTTCTTATGGCAGATAGCTAAGGTTGAATACTTGTCGTAATTTTTCCTCACTCCCTAGAATTGTTGGGTCTAAGGAAGCTTCTTAGTGTGTTTGAATACATATGACAGTGGTTGTTGCTGGAAGGCTCATTCTAAATAAAAAGTATTGTACAAATTCATGATAGATGTATGTCCCGGCCCAAAGAAGCACATAATTGAAAGGTAGGACAACTACCTTTAGGTTCCTGAAAGTTTGATGGGACCTTTATCCAGCTCTGTGGCTGCCACTCCTAACCCCTTGGGGTACTGCCAGGTCCAAGATGATTCTGCTCCTCTGTTAAGCAGCCAGAGTGGAGAGTTGTCATACAAGTTGATTGGTCAAGTTTAAACCCTAAGATCCCCTCATAGTCTTTAGCTCAACACATGCCACTAACTTGTGTAAAACCTACAAAATGTTTTGTCTTCATTATTGAGACATCAGATTTCAGTTAATAGCATACTCGGTACCCTAGGCAAGGTGTCTGTACTAACGGTAAAACTAGCTCTCTCTGAATTGGAAGCTTACCATGCGTTAACTCCTCCTTGTCGCCTTAAGTGTGGCATAGCGTTTGTAACCACAAGTCCTGGAGTTTTGGAGACTGAATTGTCTTAAGACTGCATTGATTTAAAAAAAAAAAAAATTAAAGATATTTTCTGTTTAGATCAGCAGTAGTCTTGAGAAAAGGATTCTAGCCTGCTTGCCAGCCTCCTTTATCCACACTCTTGTTCTTCCATATGCCTAAAAGCAGTTGCTTCTAATTGAAACTGATCAGTACTGGAAATAGATATGGTCTTTCATTTGAAGCACTTGGATTCAGCTCCTGGTCCCAAGCATAAGAAATTGACAGTTCTAATCTATAAATATCCAAATTAGCAAAGGTGACACTGAGATGCAATGCACTGCTGTTTTCAGATTCTCTGGCATCAGGCTCTTAATGATCATTATCTTAATGAAACAAAGTCTGAATCACGAACTGTACAAAATCCTTTTCCTTTTTCATAAAGATGTCTCTAAAAATACTTCAAATCAGTGGTGTGTGAAAAACAATACTATGAGTGGTATTGTGTTGCCACCTTCTTGTTTTTATGGAACACCCTGTGCCACTGTGAAATCACATGGTTACCATAAACACTTCAACTATATACCCTTTTCTTGACGTTGTTTTATAGTTTGGTTCACTATTATTTTCTTTCCTTTTAAAATATGTGAATTAAAATACAGGTAAATTTAACTGGATTTTTTTTGTTTTGTTTTAGCTTTTGATTCACTGATTTTTGCTTTTGTGCTATGAAACATTGGAAGCCTCATTCACATTTAACGGCTAGATTTTAACCCCCCACTTGAGGTGGAATGCTCAACACTCAATAAGAACTGGGCCTCAGTATCTAGTACTCAAAATGTAGGGACTTGAAATTTGTTCTTGAAAATATCTGCTTGCTATTTCAAGTTCTTCAGGGATCAGATTTTCCTGTATAATTGGAGCCCTTCTGTTTAGAACCTCTGGGCAGTGAAAGAAAGAAAGAAGCAAAGGGAAATAGTCTTACCTCATTGACTTAGTGGCCCAACAATTCACGCTGACTTTTAAAGTGAGAGGAGGTATAACATATTCTTTATGTGGACTGTAATATGAAAAATCATATATATTTCTTTCTTTTTTGGCAATTATTCTTCCACCGTTATGCAAATTTTGTTCCTTAAATTGTTTCCCCACAAAACATGTTCAAATAAAGTCAGAGTGCTCTCTCTTAGGTACAGAAGATAGTGGGAGGCAGTGAGTTAGTAGGAGTAAGACTATGAAACTGACCTGAAAACAATATAATAATCCAAGCTATAGATTGGAGGGCTCATTCATGAAGTAATACATGGGCTCGTTACTGCTGCTTTCTAGTTGTTGTAAAGACACTCCCTCGAAATTTTCATCTTCTTAATTTGTTGTAATCCTATTGAAATGGTCATTATAGAAGCCAGCTTGTGTATGATCTGACATTTGTTAACCTTTCAAACATAGAGATCAAGCCCTAGGAATAATGCTATGATTTACCTACAAAGAGGTGATAATCATTAGGCCAAATCAAAGGTTAGTAATAGATAATTGTGAGAACTCCACACTGCCTCCCTGCCACAAAGCCATTTCTTGATCCCTGGTCACGTTCAAAGCTGTTCCCTCTATCTTGCTTTTATGGTTGAGCTGGTGCAGTGTCTGGGAAAGCCTGTTTGTCTTGGACCCGGAGAGGAAAGTTACTATGGTAACTGACATCTTCCACTTGGGTCTTGCATTAGGCATGCATATTTCATCTACTTTTCGAGTTCCTTTGAAGTGTGGATGTCAGTCTCTGGATGCCACTAAAATTTTAAAACATTTAAAAATTAACTCCAGAGAATGTCCAGCGTAGTATGTTTAAACAAAATGCTTTACTCCTCCCTTGCTGAGATATAACCCTTCATTCCACTTTCAGACTGAGTCAGGAATTGAAGCTACTGCTTTGAGAGTGGCAGAGCAGCTTCTTGAAACAGTCTCAAGGAGCACATGGATCATCCTAAATACCAGGCGGGGACTCTATACAAAGAGTGATGCTCTGTCTATCCTCTTTATTGGTGAAGCTCTGGGAGGGAACCACTGGGGGGGGGGTGGTATGGGACCTGTCTGCCACTTGGGGGGAGGGGGACATCTTGGTTGTTTGGGGTCTGGTTGTAATGGGAGGCATTGGAGCTGGAAGCAGCTGTTTCCCAATACATTGCTGCTTGAGTGTGTTGGAATTTCTGTCAAGCTCCTGGGTTGTTGCCAAATTCTGTCTTGTGTGTGCTGCTGACAGTGGCTTTTGGTAGTAAGGGTCTTGCTCAACTCTTCCTTTTCTAGCATAATTCTCAGCTTCTGCTTTTTCTTTTAACACCCAGTGCACATGTAGAAGAGCCAGGCAGAAGTATATGTAGCAGGATGCAAGTGCATGAGCTGGGTTACATGGAATTACTGCTTACATGTTAGGCAGCAATTGGAGGGGTGGGGGTAACTGCTGTTAGAAGGAAAGGCAGTTCCTTCTGTTTCTTTTTTGAGAAAGGAAAGTGAAGTTCAAGCAGATATCCATCTTCCCTATTGATGTGCAATGAATGCCAGGTTGTGGTGGCACCTCTTCCTCCAAATACCTGAAATATCTGACAAGTTAAAGATTCCTTCTTGGATGGAGGTTGTTCCCTACATTCGTTTAAAAAGTTCTTTATCATGTCTTATCACAGGCTTTCCTTAAATATTTTTTTACAAAATGGAAGGAGAAAGGATAATTCACTCATAGTAAAAGAAAGGAAGGAATCTTGAAGTGGATCAGTTATTGCAACTCCTTCTCATACTGTATCTGTGAATGTGGTATCTCCCAAAATTGTGTGGCTGCTCTCAGGATTTGACCTTTCTCCCAGTCTCCTGTAATGCCAGCAGAACTTCCTGCTCTTTTTTAAAAAAAAAAAAAAAAAAAAAAAAAAAAAAAATCTGCAGAATGTTTCCGAAGACACAAACAATGACTTTCGCTCCTGTCTTACAAAATTAAAATGGTCAGAGGCTTTAAGGGCTATGGTGGTAGCAGCCTTAATCTAACAGCAAAATGACTGTTCTCAACTTTTGAAAATTATATCTATAAATCAGTGGGCTTCTGTTATGGAAAAAACAGTAATATACCCATTTGAAATCATTGTTATTGTGCACCCTTTAATGTAATCCAACTTTGAAGAAAATCTTCCAATTTTTTGAGCAAACTTTTATACACAGATTTCCACTTTCTTATGGGAAAAGGTGACTAACACAGGTTTGTGCTTTACTTAGTGAAAGTAATTCCTTTCCAGTCTACGTGTTTGATTTAAAAGACATCACGCTACCTTCTTCAGATGCTGGTGTCTTCCATGAACAAGGCTGTAACAAGTGCCATGTTCTTAGTTAAGATTATGGATCCTGATTTTCTCTGATAAAAGCATGCAAATTCTCTGAACCGCCCCCCCATCTATTATTAAAATGAAAGGCCACTATATCCATATAGATAGATAGCTATAGATATATATTTTATAGATATTGGTTGAATATAGTTTTAAAGCCATTTGGAAGCTGACCAGTGCTTCAGTCACTATAATAAAATAAATTTGAAATACCTATATATTTTGGCATTTGATTTTTGGCATTTTTTATCATGGAGAATCAGAGTTCCTGCTGAGACCACTCTCTACACCCAGGGAATTATGCACAGAAAAATTCAAAATTTTGCAAAATGAATTACTTTTTTAACAAGAAATTGAACTAAATATAAAGCTATTTAAACCTTCTTTCTAGTACCTGCATATATTTCTAAAGTCCTAGGATCTTCCAAAAATATATATGCAAATGAAGCGCACAGTAAACTGGTCTGGCATCACCTCATGAAGGGTGGGCCCACACTAATTGCATGCAGTAGGCTGAGAGAGGGGATGATGGAGGGATTCTCAGTGAGCACTTTGAGGCTCTGTTTTGTGATGTTTGCCAAGCATTTAAGCCTAGTGAAGAAACAGAAATTCAAGAAATGGCTTTGTGGCAGGGAGGCAGTGTGGAGTTCTCACAATTATCTATTAGTAACCTTTGGAAATGGGAAAGAAAGGCACAGCTTACCTGTGGGAGTGAAAAGGAAGTCAACATGTATTCAATGTAGTGGCTTACCATGACTTTAAAAATTGTAAGTGCTAAGGAGGACTGCATTCATTGGACACTACCATGTGTCTCATTTGGATGGGTTGCACTGTCCTATCCTTGGCAGGGGAAATACCATGACCCCTTAAGTGGCAAGGGGAGGTACCACTCGGGGTGGTGGGTGTGGGGGGGATTTGTGATGGTGTGGGGGGGTATGTGTGTGGGGTTTGTGGAGGGGTGTGGTTGTGGGGAGGGCGTGGTTACGGGAGTTTGTGGTGTTTGTGGGTGGGTGTAAGGTTTGTAGTTCACAGCCTTCACCACTGGGGGCTCAGTGTCAGCAGGCAGTGGGTCTTCAGGGCACTTACGGCCGTGGCAGGAAGAGCTTCTGGCTGTGCATGCCTCTGGCTGAGTCCCCTGCACACTCTGGTATGGAGCTGTCCTACCCATTGGTGTGTGCCTTCAGACTAGACCAGGCTGGCTTTGTGCCAGCATGTGCAGATCATGGTGCTGCAGGTGGGAGTGGTGCACCTTTGGGTCAGGCAGGCTCCTTGCTTCTGTGTGCAGCTTTCCACTGGAGTGTTGGAAGCTCCATATGGAGTCATAGAGCTGGCTGGCCTGGCCCAATGTTGCATTAGTTTGGGCAGGCTCCATGTCTCCATATGGAGGCTTCCATCACTCCAGCATGAAGATACACATAGAGGCCTGAAGCCTGCCTGGCTCAATGGTGCATGACTCCATGCCGCCATGTGTGGCTTCCTTCTTGGCCCAGTGGTGTGCAGTGCCCAGTCCATGTGCCATCAAGCTGGGCTGGCCTCTGGACAACCCCCTGCTCCCTTGGCCCCCCCCCCCCCACAGTGTCCCTCATCCCCCTTCCAGCCCTGACAGTCACCTGCCACCCCATGGCACCCCCCCCAGCCTTGCCAGTACCTCCCATCCCCAACCCACAGCTCCCCACCCCTCCCCAGCCCTGCTGGAGGGGGTCCAAGCCCCCTGCAAGCCACTTACTTCAAAGGCTCCAGGAGGGAAAGTCAGCCTGAACCAAGCCCTGGTTGACTGAGAGTCTCAGGTCCCACTCCTGCCCTCTCGGAACAGAGCTTAGGATTTGTTGCCCTATTTGCCAGAAGCTCTTGCAGGCTGGAACTCTGCGAGACTTCAGTTAGCTCTTTGCAAAAGTGGAAAATCCACGGATATCTGTTAAAATGAAAAATCTGTGGGGGGCTTCTCTGTGAAAAGGGAAAATCTGTGTGGGGGGGTAGTTACCATATTTCCATAGGAAATGGAAAGCCCAGATCCCCAGTTATGATATTCCTATTTCAAATAGTGATTTAATATTCATTGTGGATAGTGCCTAAGGGTCAGTTGGGTCAGTGCTGTAAAGACTAAATTTGTCCCATTTTGTAGCATATGCGTTTGGTTCTTGAGTTTCCAGATGTATTAAATTATTGACTTTTTTTTTTTAAACTACTTTAGCTAAGGCGTTTTGCATCATCTGCCTGCTGTTGTCTGGGACTTACTACTGTCTACTTGCTAGGGTGCAAGGAGGAGAGGGAAATTGTTTCAGTGTCCTGTTTTCTAATGGCAGATATGTATTTTGCCTGCTAATTCTGGAAAGATATTAATGGATCATTTGACAGTGCCAAAAAATTCCTCCTCACTGAGGGGTGCTTACTTATTTAATTCAGCTTGGCACTTTATGCTTTCATCAGCAATCCAATTGCTGCTAATGTAGGTAGTAGGGCTGTGTGAAATTTTGCCAAGTGTGTGTTTTCTAAGCTGTTTCGATTTGTTTCAATCTCGAAATGCAACAAAAAGCTTAGAAACAAAGTGAGGGTGCAGCCTTGGGTCTCCCTGCCTCCTGGCATTGGGCTGAGCTCCATGGGGCTGCGGAGCCACTCAGAGCATGGCCCAGTGGCAGGAGGCGGGAAGAGCCAAGGCTGCGTTCCGACCAGCTATGCCAGCCTCACAGAGCTCAACCTACTCTCCTAGTGCTGCTGGACTCCTCCCAGGGGTGTGGGCCTTCAGATCTGCACTCTGGATGACAGGAGGCTGCTGCTGCTGCCTTTGGCCAGTGGCAGCATCGGTCTTCCCCATCATTGGGCATGGGCTATGCCCGGCACCACTCCCAGGCAGCAGCAGCAGCAGCCTCCTATCACTCAGCACAGATACGGGGGCCCACATCCCTGGGAGGAGTCCGGCACAGTCCCGCAGCCTTCTTGAGGGTGCAGGCCCCTGGATCTGCGCACTGGATGACAGGAGGCTACTGCTGCTGTCTGGGGCCAGCGGCAGTATAAGTCTTCCCTGGTGCTGCGCACTGGCTGTGCTCAGTGCCGGTCCCGGGTGGCAGTGTGGAGAAGAGAGGCCTGAGATGGGATTTACTAGCAGCCTCTAACTACCTGAAGGATCATTCCAAAGACGATGGAGCTAAACTGTTCTCACTGGTGGCAGATGACGGAACAAGGAGCAATGGTCTCAAGTTGCAGCAAGGGAGGTTTAGGTGGGATATTAAGAAAAATTATCTCAGTAGGAGGGTGGTGAAACACTGCAATGGGTTACCCAGAAAGGTGGTGGAGTCTCCATACCTGGAGGTTAAGGCCTGGCTCAACAACACCCTGTCTGGAATGATCTAGTTGGGGATGGTCCTGCTTTGAGCAGGGGGTTGGACTAGATGACTTCCTGAGGTCCCTAATTTTCTATGATTCTTAGTGCCTGCTTGGGGCCTGCACCATCAGCATTACCATCGTACATTAATTTCATGTCTGTCGCACTAATGTAGTGCTGATGTCAGTGACATTTAGGGGAATTGCAGATTTACAAGTAACCTGGTGGAACCTGTGATGAGCATCCTGCCTCTCTGGGTCCCCCAGAGGGAGACCAAGAGACTTGTTTGAGATCACACAGGAGGTTGGCAGCAGAGCAGGCCTTCCAAATGCCAGCCTTGCACTGTTTCTCCTGGGTCATCCATGTTAGCATTCCCTTGATTTTTACACAAGCTTGACGATGGCAAATTAAACAGAGACTCGTTTTCCTTTCTATCAGGTTGAGGGAGAAAACTTAGTTTTCTTTTTTCTTCCATTTAACTTGTGAGGAAATTTTTTCAGGGGCATAAAAGGGGATCAGGTGGCTAACTCCAGTTTGGTTTTTTTTCCCCCAATTTTCTTTTTTTTCTTCTTTTTTTGCCTTTGCTCCTTCAGGTCCTTTTGAATTTGAGGGCCAGCCCATTTAACAAACTTGAACTTGCTCAATGTTAGGGATACAAAAGAATTTCTAGTGGGACTCGAGGCTTTATTCTGCACCAGCATTGTTAATGGAATGTATTTTATTTAGTTTGGAAATCTTTGATCTGTTCAGTCTGCAAGACAGCCCGAAGTAGGAGACAAATAGAAAGTATTTCAGAATAACTTGGTATGTACTATGTGACTTAATGCTCTTACTAGATAGGAAGTACACTGTGCTTGCCCACACTCTCTATCAGTATTGTTGTCTTTCACTGAAAGCTGGGCGTGGGGTAATGTTTAGCATGGGTTATAATTAGAAATGTACTGTTGATGATATGCTGTTCAGTCTTGAATTGAATGCAAATGAACATTGAGTTAGAGCAGGTATAATATATATCCCCGGGATATTGATTAGGAGTCATCATGTAAGGAAGTCAGGTACGTCCTTTTCTTCATGCAGATTTATTTGAAAGCTTATTTTATCTTGCATTATAGTCTTGCTCAACGTGGAGCATTAAGAAGTGCTGCGTAGGGGGAGGCAAGTCTTTGCAAATCCCTCACATGAATACACACCAGCCTTAGCAGACCAGGTAAAGCATGTGAGAAATAAAGGCTTTATTTCAAAATTATAATATGCTGTTCTGTGTACATATACAGCCATTGCCCTTTCCTAGATGCCCCTGAAGCTGCTTAAGTTGTTCCTCCTAGGCCAGTGAATCTCAACCGGGGTGCCACAGTACTAGATAGATTCACAAAATAAACCTGTAGATTTTAAACAGGAATCCATGCTGTCAATGACATTCCAGCCTGTTGTTGTCTGAATTCTTTACAACAGAAATGCTCTGTTACTTTTCCATAGTCAAATAAGTGAGTGAAAGCAAAGAGTTGAAACTTTCTGAAAGGTGCCTTGAGTCTAAATGTTTGAGAACCACTGTCCATTACAAGTGGTGTTCAGACTTTTGACCCCATGGGCCCCAGAAGAGTGGTGCAAGGCTGGTCTACAAGCCTGATGCAGGGTGGGGTTGACATGCTGGATCTGGTTGAAGAGCATCCCTGCATATGGAGCCATGCCATTCAGCTATGGGGCTATGTGGGGCTCCCCAAGGGTCTGGAAGTTTTGTCAGTGTGGGAAAGGTGGCAGCATCCAGAGCTGTAGCAATTAATGTTGCCACTGCTTCTCTGTTGTCAAATTTCTACAACTGGGGTAGCCCTGCAGGCCAAATGACAAGGCCTCACAGGCGAGAGGTTGAGTACTACTGTCCTAGACCATGTACAGCTTACTGCTAATAGAAATTTTCTTTTGGCTTGATAGGTAGAACTAAGTAACTGAGTTCTCTCTCTGCTGTTACAAGGGATTTCATTGTAGAAAGAATACAGTGACAAGCCATGAAGTCCTAGCTGTCTGTGTATTTAGTATAATCTAACCGTGTGTAGATTGATATTTTTACATGAACTATTGTGTAGCCTAAGTGTGGACATGTGCTAAAAGTCCATTCTTTAACAGGGCATAGCACTGTATTCCTTCCTTATATCATCAGAATCCTTTCACACGTTAATACAATGGGACACAGCAATGCTTTGTTGCAATATTTAAACACGGTGAATAGTCTAGGTGGGGCAGTGATATCAATATTACATGAGTGCAGTGTAAATAATATAGACCTGTAGTCTTTTCATTTAAAGTTACCTATCTCAAGAAATATAAGACTGACAAATAAGGGCTGTGCTTTTTTTAATACCAAAAATTATTCTCTTTCTCAGAAAAAAAAAATCTAGTATGCAGAATGTTTTTATTCACCACAGGAAAACTGATGATTAAACATAGTATGTTCATTTCCTTATTGTTGCAGGTTTTTTTCAGAAAAGGTAGTAGAAAAATAAAATTGGTGCTTCTTAGCCTGTCCTATTGTACTGGATTTTGCAGCCTGGAGTTTTTAAAAGCAGACTCCACTTAAGGCTTTTAGTGTTTTCATTTTAATCTGTAGCATGATTTTGTTCAAAATCTTCACTGTTTTACTGCCATTGGTGATAGAAATAAGGTGGAATGATAGAGGAGAAAGCTCCAGTCTTTCTGTGACAGTATGTGAGTCCAAATTTTGCATATCTCTTCCTCAGTTACACTCCAACCTTTCACGCTAGTAAACTTGGGACCATGGTTGTGAAGGACTGGAAGATCTCAAAAATATTTGTGTGATTGGTAGCCAAAGTGATTCATTTACTTAAACTGTGGAAACCTATATCCTCCAGCATTCTGATTTTGAGAGACTGTGGTCTGCTACAATTGACTTTGCTGACAATGGGGAGTTCATTAATTCCAGTACTTTCACTTGAACCAGGGAACCTTGTGAAACTGCTGACCTAACTGTCACTTCTGAGTGAATATTTTTTGTAAGGCACGCATTATTAAATGTAGCTGTCATGGGCCAGTATTCATGCATTTAGTCATTCTAGACAGAATTTGTCCTCTGAAAGTAGAATAATGTCCTTACTGTTTAAATGAAAGAAGATACATGTACAGGCTGAATAGCGTAACTTCATTCTGCTGCTGTGCTTAAACTATGTGTATTTAAATTGATTTCTTAAATGAAACAGTTTGGAATGCTGAAATCCTGGGTAAGTCTTTCTCCTATCCTCTTCCCACCACCCCTTTTTTTGAGTCACTTCATAAATTGCTACAAAGCCTTGCCAGCTCATGGCTGCTGAAGATCCTGGGGCAATATTTAGTAAGTGTAATGGATTAAGCTATGCTTCACTTAGCACAATAATCTTCTACAGAAAGAGGCATTTATCGTTTTGAAAACAAAGAGTCTTTTCACTATACATTTAGCTGGCATTCTATTATTGCTTTGCAGAGAATACAAATGGTAGGTATTTTAGATCTTTAGCTTAGCTCCAAGCTTCTAAATAAATGTTTGAGTTGTTTTTTTTTTTTTTTTAAAGAATATTCTCCCCAATGAGTATGGAGTTTGATCCACAGCATTTACTTTCAGGATTAAATTTATAAAACTTTTAGCATAATGAGGTCATTTTTGTCCAGTTTCAAGAGCAAATAAGTCAGTTTGTAATCCTAGATTTGTTAAGCATATTGTTGAAAATAGTTCCTGGAGTTCGATGTCAGAAAGGACTATTAGATCAACATCTTGCTTTCTGTCTCAAAAATATTAAATATATAGGTATTTTAGTCCACTACCCATTTTCCAGGCAGAAGGTAGGCTATCAGTAATAGGTCATACACATCTGCTTCTTTTTTAGATTGAAGATTACATTTCAGGTCAGCATTCTGAAATCTCGTAAGGCGACTTTCTTATTCTGCATGAAATTTAGAATTATTAGATGATAATGAAACATTAGCAGATCTAAATCACCATTAATATTAGAAGCAAATTGTTAGAACATGTATGTTCTGTAGCTAGTTAAATAGAGTAGAACAGAAAGATCCAACTTCCATGCTATATCAAACCTTTTACATGCTTTCTGTTTCTGAACAGAAAATACTCTTTTGACTATTTAGCTCTCAAAATGGTTTCCTTTGACTTAAAAATGATCTGTATACTAGATAATTGCCCGTGAAGAATGGAGGGGAGGCACCACCTAGTGCCCTGTGCTGCTACTGCTCTGCCTCTGTCCTCCCAACATCCGCTGGATTTACCTGTGGCCTACCCTAACCTCTGTGGCAGGGACAGCGCTGCCATGACAGTGGGGACTGAGGGGTCAGGAGCCCCTCTCTTCTCCTCAGTCCCTGGTGTCATGAGAAAGGCGGGGATGGTGCCCCACATCTGGCCCTGCCCTTGCTTCTTGTCTGCCTTTGTTCCCCTGCTCTCCTTCCCCACGTTGGGACCAGGCCTGTTTCTCCCTTTGCTCCATGGTCGCCACCTGTGGGGAGCAGTGCCACAAGAGGGGGTGGGTCAGCGCCCCTCGGTCTGCTCCCTGCCTGCAGGGACAGGGGGTGGGGCATGGCCAGCGGCACTGCCCCCCCCCCCGGTCTGCTTTGCCACTGCGGCCTGCAGGGAGCAGGGCAGGGGGGGTCCCCAGTATTCCCACTCTGTTCCCTGTGTCCCTGCAGTTCTCCACTTCCCGCCATGGGTCAGGGGCGCTCCTCCCCTCTCCCTCCCCCCCACCACTGCTTCGGGCCAGGGCTGGAGCCTGCTTCCCTCACCCCAGTCCATCGCTGCTGTCACCTCAGGCCCTCCCATTCCATCACTGCTGTCATGGCAGCGTAGCCGCCACCTGCAGTCTGAATGCTTGCATTCTGATGGGTTGTTTCAGGCAACCAATCACAGTGTGTGAATACAGCATTATGGACAGACAGACTAAGGCTTTTATAATATTAGAATTGAGAGGTGCTGAAGCCCTAGGTGTCCCAATGGTAGGGGGTAGAGTAGCTCTGTAAGAACCTTGGCATCATTAGGCAACCATTAGGAGAGAAACTTGTAGTATCTTAAGATATTGAGGTTCTTCCCTTATATGTCTTTGAAATGCCTCATCACAAAAATTTATGCACAAATAGACATCCCCCAGACATCCTCCTTTTAGGACTCTACAGCTGTAGCAAACATCATTGGCTTGATCCTGTTTGAGCTACCTTAATTGTAGACTGTCACTAACCCCTTCATTTGGGCTTGCATAGTTATTGGTAAGAACTTGCAGGTGGATTGAATCAGAATGGCTAAGTACAGAAGTTTCATAAATTGGTTTGACCCAAATCCGTTAAGTCTGATACTGCATTCAACAAGGTTCATCTTAAATCAGTTTCAACTATTTTGAAACTGGTTTATGTGCACTGAGCTTCTGTTCCGTTACAGGTTTACACCAATTTCTGATCACTTAAACCAGTTCATGTGTAATTTCTGTCTCTAGACAATTTCTCTCTACCTTCTGCCACTTTAGAATTTTATTTTGATTCTTTATAGTAGTCAGGCCATGATTGTGTTTTGTTAGGGATTTGTTTGTGTTTTTTTTTGGGGTGGGGAGAAAGGGGAGAGGGAGAGTTGGCCTTAACCAGAGTCAGCTTTTACCAAGCTATGCAGTGGTAGGGCATGTTTGCAATGCCAGGTCATGGTGACTGTACCACTTTCAAGATGAGCAACTGTAACACTTTCAGTGCCGTATATTATGGCATAAGCAACAATTTGTACTGACTAAAGGTGTGACATGAATACAGGTTTGTGGAAGAGCTGAGAACTAGTCAAAAGTAGCAAAACTGCTCCAACTTGAATCCTAAATGATGAAGAGTTAAAGTTGAAGTAGTTTTGCTATCTTAGAATTGTTTTCAGCTTGTTCACACAGAGCAATATACCAGCAATATAGAAATATACCAGCTGTTGCTCCTTTGAAAATGTCCCTAACATTGTTGTGTCCATACACTATGTGTCTGGCAGTGACAGTGACTCAAGCCCCCCTGATGGATGAGGATGTCTCCCTCTATCCTGGTCCTGAGTCATGTTCTTCCTCCCGGTTACAGACTGTATTCCCCTATGTCCCTCCACAGATGATCCATTTTGGGAAATACCTTTTGCCTCTACAAACCTCATGAAATTCATCTGTGCCACCCAAGCTGATCTAGCACAAGAGATTTCATACATGAGGTGCAGAAGGTTGTAGACTGGGTCTTTGGCCTTACATCCAGGAATTTTACAAAGCACAGTAGATTGGTTTGAGCCAGCTTTTGTCTGAACTTATACAGGAGTGATGCCTTCTGAGCTATCATGTTTGTCCGCATTTCTGTTATAGTCTATTTTAGGTATATATCCTGGCCATTAAGTTACTCCATGCTGAAATTGGATACTGAACCTCTCTGACCAGTGAGGACTGTTTTAAAATGCATATTCTTTTCATTTGTTTAGCAAGTTCTTTATGCTAAATATGTAAATAAATTAAGTTCCAGGACTTCACCTATAACCTGAAGATAGCTTTGAATGTATGCAATTAAAATAATAGTCTGCATTTTGTTAATGGGGAAACCAGATTGTTGCTTTTTAATGAATATTTTGGGTACCAACATTTAAAAAAGTGGCTGCAAGATGACTACTTACGAATAAAGGACTATATATTCACGTTTACTGACCTTTATTATGTATATATTGCAATGTGTGGCTTATGTGGTGAATCAAGAAAAACATGTTTTAAATACTCAAGCTCATGTTGCTAAGATGAACTGTGAACAGTGTCAAGAAACCTGATGTTCCAGCCTGTGTCTAATTTACATTAAACTTCCGGCTGTATGCATGTCCTGAAAAGCAGCTAGTCCCATCATTGTACAGTGTCACTTTTCTCTTGTCTTTAAAAAGGCAATGGCAAGTTGATATATCTTAGAACTGCCCTTTTAATCATTGTGGGTATGTACAGATATACTTGGATCAACTTAACTAGGGTTGGTTTGATCCAAGTGCCAATCTGTATGGATGTTTAGGGCGATTTGATTGGATAAAAAAAGGGTGGAAAAGAAAAACTTCTTTTATGGAAATGTTGTTTTATAATTGTTCACTACAGGGCTTTGTGCCCATTACTAGGAATCATCTGGTACTAGCCAGTACTAAACACAGGATACTGGATTAGATGTCCTACTGGTTTTATTCAGTATGGCATTTCTTTGTTTGTGTTTCTGTCTAGGGTGGGAGAGCAGGAAATCTGGGCCTAGGACTCCAACTTGTTGCCTTTCAGTGCATTCAGAAAGGGACATAGGTTAAAGCCATATTGGTCCAAGGACATAAGGCAGACAAAGCTCTTTGGGTAAATCTGATATCTTTTATTAGAGCAACTCAAATAGTTGGAAAAAAATGTTATTGGAGAGCTTTTGGGTATAAATATCCTTCCTCAGGCTGAGGAAACATCTGTGTTTGGTGTGTGCTCTTTCTGGATGGAATGAATAGTAAAGAAGCCAGAGGCTGGTATGCATGCAGGAAAGCCAGTCAGTGAAAATGTAAATTGAGTAGTCAGTGGGTGAGAGAGACAGGTGGGAGGGTGGGGGAAGGGAATGAACGTAGTGAAGATGTACCTGGGAATTCAGCTGCATTCATAGTCTTGTTCTATGTAGGACTGCTGCTGCTGGTAAAAATATCAACTCAGTGACAGCTTTCCCAGAAGCTCATTCACTATGGTTAAGAACCTGACAAGTGTATGTAAAAAATGCTTATAGAGCACAGATATTGGTTCATTGATTGATCATTGAAAATTTATTTAAAGGAATGAAGTCAAGTGAAGAAACTCTGCATACTTGCATTTGATTAAGAATGATCTAAGGTTAATGGGCTGAGATGGAGGACATGTACTTTCACTTGGGACAATAATGCTAACATGGAACAAAACATTAGATCCTTTTTTCATTCTGACCATCCATTCACTGACCATGTGGGAGCCAAGCTGATACTATAATGGGTCTAGAGTAGTGGGACTATGTAAGGTCTATGCCATGGGGAATTTACTTTTTTTTCCCCAGAAAGATGCATTAGTTGTCAAGTTATGCAGCTGGTTGCCTAGACTGAGAGTAGAAACTATTACATCAGGGGTTTTCAACCTTTTTGAATCAGTGTACCCCGAAGGGCATGGTGCACAGCTGGATGTGGAGGAGTGGCAGCCACTG
>NW_017728931.1:31610466-31619208 GCF_001723895.1 Crocodylus porosus
GACCGAGCAGGCAGTGCCTGTGCGGCAGCACAGGATGGTTTGTGGTCGCAGTCTGGCCCCACCTGCCCATGCGTACCCCCTCGGGGCTTCTCAAGTACCCCCTGAATTACACTGATCTTCATCATCAGAATGCACATGGAACCAGAAGATTTATTCAAAGGAGCTATGCTTCAGTCCTAGGTGGGTTAAATTGGCTCTATCTTCAGTTATTGTATAGCAGGATAACTTTACAAATGGAAATAGGAAACACTATTTTAATGAGTCTGAAAACAAGTTCTTGATGCATGTATGTAATGTGGCTATTACTGATTATTTGGGATATCAGTCATTCTTTAAAATTGATCTATATCATGATGCGAGAAATCCTGCTCTTCAGTTAATAAAATTACTTGAGAAAAAAAATTAATGTGTAAAACATACAAGTATAAAACGACTTTAATTTTTATAGTGAATTTAGGGCAGGCTTAGACCCAGGAGGCAGAGACGTTTGTGCAATTTTAATCTTAGTATTTAATTTTGGTAGCGTGCTGAAAGAAATCTTAATTTAATTCACTTTAGAATTCTGGAGTGACTTCTTTCCCCTGCTACAGAGCAATCTGCTTCACCTTCACATTCCTCCTCAAAATACATCTTTTTCAATTGACCCTTTTATTTTTGTTTGCTTCATGCAATAAGTACCTTCTAGGCCATTTGTCTTCTGAAACGATGTTTTTATCTAGCGTGAAAACTCTGCAACCGTGAATTTATTGATCTGTTTCTGAATTGCATTGTAAAAATGCTGTCTGAATAAATATTTGAGTAGCACAGGCAGGCAAGTTTCTATGACTAGATGTGATATCTTTTATTAGACCAGCTGAGGAGTTGGAAAAAAGTTCTTAGCAAGCTTTCGAGGGCAGTTACTCTTCTTCAGTCATGAGGAGTCTCTGCTGGTTTGAGACTCCAAGGAATGAGAGAAGCTAAAAGTGTGACAGATGTTCGTGAGAATGTAAAGAGTTAGACATTAGGAAAACAGAAGGTAAAACAGGGAAGGGGGGAAGCAGAGGGGAAAAAGGGAAAGGTGAGTAAAAGAGACACTACAGTGGTAGAAAAGAGGGTGTCTGTGAAAAAGGAAATAGCTGGAAATTAGGAAGACAAAAGGGCAGAAAAGTAGGGGAGGGGAGAAAAAGGAGTGGGGGAAGAAAAATGTAAGAGGTCAGGTCTGGCAGTTACTATTTGAGTAGCAGTTACTTTTAAATAGCTACCTTTGCCAAAGAAATATCTAAAAAAAAAAAGTTGGTTATAACCAGGGAACTTCCCAGGGTGCAGGGGAATAACTGGATGGTACATCTTTGCTAGTGTTGCTAATAAGGCTAGGAAAGTAATATTTTAATATCAGCCAGTTACAAAATACACCTTCTCTTGTATGAAGAGAAGAGAGTATTTCAATGGAATGTTGCAGCAAGAGCCTTGTTGGACTCTCCCTCCCTACTCTCGCGCTGCTGAGGTTTCAGAAGAGATGAAAGGATGACTGTTCTGCTCTGTCACCTCCGCTCACCTGATCAGTTGTTCCACTCCTGAAGCACTGAAGTGTAACACCAGCTTTTTCTCTTGGTAAACAGGCAAATTATATGGAGATGGCATCTCCACAGCAGATGAGGTTATTAGCTACAATCCAGAGTCAGCTCTCTTTCAAACAGAAGGACTTGCAGGAAACATGCTGAAGGATGCATAGGAGACATTTAAGAGTCATTTTTGGCTAAACTACAGTAGTTGGAAAGACCATGAAATGAAAGAGGCTTTTTGTTGTTGTTGTTGTAGTACCTCTCTTTGCCAAGACATTGGAAGTGTTTCTTAAGTGCTGCAGCTAGTATAGAAAACAGAGGCAGGAGTGCCAGGGAAGCCCATCAGGCCTCCGCTGGCAAGATTGAACTGGTTTGAAAATCATCCATTATTGCCCCATAACAAACTTCTTCCCCAGGCCTGCAGTAACTACTTCCCAGACCCTTTCTTTTAAGTCCCATCAGTACTGGCCAAAGTTTGGAGGGTCAGTTGCATTGAGATGAGTCTCAGCCATTTTTTCTTTTCTCTCTTAACTCTGCAGGTGGCTGTTGCGTTCTGAAGAAATCAGCCCATGTATTGGCATTCTAATGTGCAAATGCTTTTTACATTCAGAGTCATATAATCTTCAACCTTTTAAACTTTGTGGTGATGTTCTGAAGCAGTCCCATGGGTGAAAAAAATTGTTTCAAGGGATGCTGTCACCTTGATCACCTTGGAGCATGGAGGGGAATGGCTAACAGAGAATGCTGGTCTCATTGAAATCAGTGGCAAACTCTCACGGTCTTCAACAGACTCAAGAGTTTGCCCTAAAGGTGCCCACCTTATGTATATAGTACTGGATTTAAGTATACCACAGAAAATTGAATTTCTTTTTAAGGAGAGGGTTTCATAGTTTCATAGTTCGTAGCATCGAAAGGGACCTGAGCAGATCTTCGAGTCCAACCCCCTGCCATGACAGGAAAGAGTACTGGAGTCAAACGACCCCAGCAAGGAGTACATCTAGCCTCCTCTTAAAGACTCCCAGGGTAGGAGACAGCACCACTTTGCTTGGAAGTTGGTTCCAGATCCTAGCCACCCTGACAGTGAAGTAGCGCCTCCTGATATCTAGCTTAAATCTACCCTCTGCCAGCTTGTGACCGTTATTTCTAGTCACTCCTGGTAGTGCTCGGGGGAACAGGGACTCCCCAATGCCTGCTGGTCCCCTCTGACTAGTTTGTAACAGGCCACTAGATCCCCTCTCAGCCTTCTCTTGTGGAGGCTGAACAGGTTCAGGACCTGTAGCCTTTCCTCGTAGGGCCTGCCCTGCTGCCCCCGATCATGCAAGTGGCCCTCCTCTGGACCCTCTCCATGTTGTCCACATCCCTCCTGAAGTGTGGAGCCCAGAACTGGGTGCAGTTCTCCAGCCACGGCCTGACCACTGCCGCAGAGAGGGGGAGGATCACCTCCTTGGAACTGCTTGAGGTGCGTCTGTGGATGCATGACAAGGTGCAGTTGGCCTTCCTGACTGCGTCCCCACACTGCCAGCCCATGTTCATCTTGGCATCAGTGTTCAATGACAAGATTCTTTTCTGCCTCTGCACTGATGAGAAGGGAGTTCCCAGCCTGTAGGTATGGTGCTGGTTGTTCCTCCCCAGGTGCATCACCTTGCACTTGTCAGTGTTGAATCCCATCCTATTCTCATCTGCTCACCTCTGTCTAGGTCTGATTGCAGCCTATTCCTCCCTTCCAGCATGCCCACATCCCCCCACATCTTAGTGTCATAAAGTTTGTACTTGAACAGGTCTGATACCCTTCCTCCTACATACTGGGGTTAAATTAACTTCAAATTTAAATTCTTATAAAAAAAAGAAAAATTGAGATTAACAGAATCTCTCTCCCCTCCCATTTAAATGAGTGAAATAAAAGGTGTAATAAACCTGCTCCTCGTAAGCTTTGAAATCCAAATATTGCTTCAGTAAGAACAAGAATGCAAAACAGATTTCCTTGTTCGTGCTGGGAGAAAGAGGGAAAAAAACAAACAAGGAAATAAGCGATAAGTAAATTGGCTTGAAAGCAGCTCATAATAAATGGATTGTTAGTAACATGAACTATGTTTTAAAGCATTACGCTATATTGATAGTGTTCTTTTCTATTAGCTTTCATTTCTTGCTTTTGAAAGAAATATTAAATATTTCCCCCAAGTTCTCAGTGATATTTCTTAGGTTAGTAACACTTTTGCAACATGGATAGTAACACAGCAACTTGAAACAATACCTTCTGAACAGAATCTTTTTGTCATAACATTGATATCATCATATTTGCGTGACAGTTTCTAGGGTGATTTCCAGCACTTCATGTATTCTGACTATTGCTGAAAGCCCAGGCATTTGAATGGTCTTTACTGTAGTCTTTCTCTCTCTCTCTCGGATGCCAAGCTAGCACATCTTGAAATGGCTCTGTGTGTGTGTGTGTGTGTGTGTGTGTGTGTGTGTGTGTGTGTGTGTGTGTGTGTGTGTGTGTGTGTAACAAAAACAAATTTTTAGAGGTAGTTTTGTATTATGTACTGTATGAGAGATTCCATGAAACTTTTAAATAAACTTCCATAAATGGGAAGAAACTTTTGCAAATGCTTTGTACTTAAAGATAAATAATGTAGAACTAAGCATTAAAATAGTTTTGTCATCATGTTTCCACTTATTTGGTAATATATGCTAGACCTGCCTTGTCCCCACCTAGTCGATAGACTACAGGAACAGGTTGATTTTGGGTACTTTAACTAACTAGCTTTGGTCCTTCAGTCCAAGAAGTAGAAAATCTGCTAGGCTGACAACCTATGTGCTGTAGCAGAAGAGATCATAGCAATCTCTAGTGGGTGGAAGCTGAAGCCAGAAGCATTTAAATTAAAACTGGGCAAGTTTTGGGTGCCTAGCTACCAAATAGTGTATTCTCCAACTCTAGATATCTTCAAATCAAGACTCATTCATCCAGGAAGATCTGATTTAATTAAGCAGAAGTCACTAGGCTCAATTTGATAGTACTGTAACTGGGTAAAATATAATACAAAAGGTTGGATTAGATGTTTCAGTAGTGACTTGTGGCCTGAAATTCCTGAATCTGATCCTATGACTTACTCTGAGAGAGGAACAGATTCAGCCATTTGAAGATGTGCTAGCTTGGCATTCAAGATTGCTAATCTTAACAGTTAGCATTGCTGTTCAAAGAAACAAAAGGTACAGACAAGTGTAGTTCCTGGGTCTAACGCATGGTGCTTTACAGAAAGACTGATTCTCCCAAGCCAGCAGATGGTAACTGTTGCATCAGGAGGGTGGGTGATTGGCTTCAATTTGGAGCCTGTCAAGGGAGAGAGGTTGTCTGCAGTCTCCTCCCCAAGCTCCAGCCTCCATGCCCCACCTCCCTCAAAAACAGTGCTGGGAGCACTGTTGGGCTGTCAGCCAAGCCCTGCTCCTGGCGTGCACAGACAGAAGTTAATAAAGGTGTTCCACTTCGGAGTGCCTTCATCTGAACCCTCGTATAATGAGGGTTCAGATTGTGGTGGGATTGAGCCCTTTTAAAGCACTATGCAGCCATACACTTGTTTGGTTATGGCCATAGAACACTTTCAGGGGCCAGATCAGATAAAAACTGTAACTTTGTCTGTGCCTAGAGATCAAATAAAGTTTTACAATCTACTGACTGCTTGTTGAGGGTAGCTTTAGAGGAGGTACAACCAGTCATGTTTTTCTGAACAGAGGAAACACCTTTAGACAGTTTGGGATGTCATGTCTGTTTTGTATCTAAGAAGTCTTTATGTTTGCTTTCTTATGTAGCTTTTGTAAAATTGCAAGGAAATATACATAGTGCACTGATATTTAGGTGAATGCAGAAATACAAAAACAGCTTTCAAGCTAATCATGAGAATCTAAACTGGGTAAGGAAGTGTGCTTTTAGTAAATTCCTGTGGTCATTTATTATATTATCTACAGTATACAAAATGGGGGAAAAACTGTCCAGTGGAACCTAGTGCAGTTTATTTAGAGGTTGTTCATACGGTTTAAAAAACTGAAATTAAATGAGTGTGGGAAACAGTCACTTATACTTGGATTTAACACATCCCTGTACCCATGAGTGTAAAGTCTGAGTTGTCCAAAATAATTCTTTTTCTTTTTTTCGCAAAAGCTTTTCCTTTTTATATACTTCTCTCATAGCATATTTGTAAATTCTTAGGGAAAAATCTCAAGTGAAGTTAACTAATGGTTTAGAGGCGTCAGTGTGTTCTAATTTCCTATACAGGAGTCACCTTAACTAACTAGGTTAACTTCCATTCTGTAAAGGAAACTGAGATGAAATGGTGTTTTGACTTATTAGAGATCTTTTTTTTTTTTTTTTTTTTTAAGTTCCCTCTGTGTCCGCTGCAGGCTCGGTTTCTAATTTTCACTTTATTGATCATTTTTTAAAAGTAATATCAGATTAAAATGTCTCATTACTTAGACATTTTTACCATTTCTCAATTTTATGGGTAAACACAGGTGAAACAGACAAGATTGGTGTTAATTTCGCACACCAGCCAAGGTGCCAGATTTTCTGATTTACCATAGATAAATGGATGCTTTTCAAGGATGTGGCCTTGCCATTTTGATTGGATGTCATGCCGTATAAATAAGTATACTAGACCTAGTCATTATTTAGATTAAAGACAAACCAAAGAAATAAACAGGTTGTTTCAGGAAGTTGACTTTGGCCATTCATGAGAAAACACTTCTCCATCTCTTTTCTGAACCAATAAAACAGCATGATGATACTGTATTTAGAGGTGCCTTACCTTAAAATTATTTCTCCAAGAATTAAGTATTATTAACCATTCCTTGGATACATTCTGCCTTGCATAGTTACATTTTACTTAATGTTCTTCATTTTCAAATGGTTACTGCTTAGGCTTCTTTTTTTACAATACTTCTTGAGACTTTTTGTTTAAAAACTGTATATAAGGACTTGAGGATGATATCAGACTTGGATGTTTTGTAGCAAGATTTATGTTATTAATAAACTTGGTATCACAATTTTATGTTGCCATTTTCAGTGGTAATATTAAGCTAAACAGTCAGAATTTGTTTGACTCTCTTAAGGAATAGTGAGGAAAAATTATTTCATGTGGCCATACTTAGCTATTTCCCATGCATGAAGCGTTTCGCATTAGCTTCTGGAATTATCTATAAGCAAAGGGAATGAAGCATATGCTCTGACTTGTATCTAACCAACCATTCTTCTGTCAAGAAGAATGCTGTAGTATTATCCCTTGATAATATTTATTTCAGGGAATTGCAGGGAAATGTTCAAAAAACTGCGTAACTGATTCTTATTAGAATGTGATCCTATATTCAGCAAACATTGTTGACAGAGGCATACAGTATATAAATTAATCCGTGCCATAGCATCTTTTGAAATGGGATGGAAAGTTACATGCTCATTACAATGACATGATTTGTGAGAGCAAATGCATTTTTTTTTTTTTTAAAGTAAAATCAACTTCCTACTACCTTGGGATGGAAATCCAAAGACGTAAGTGTTTATCACTCTGCTTGGCATATTTTGCTAGTAAATCCCTTTTCCTATATTTAAAGGGGTTGTATGTTTCTAATTGATGCCAAATCCAATCTGAACCACCTACACAATTCTTTCCTATCCCCACTTCCCACCACTATCTGGTATTTTGTTTGCACAGTCATTATTCATTAATTGTTTTAATGACCAGGGAATGCAAACAGGGAAATCATATTGACAAGTAAGAGCTCCTACACTTGGTGATGAAATCTGTATTTTTTTTCCCATTCTCTTTTTCATGGTCTTTTAACACAAGCCAAAATTCTCTCATGGCTATCTGAGGCAACCAGTTTTATTTGTGCATGAGTACTAACGTGATATTTTATTCCATAAAAATATCTTTAATTCTTGCCATTGTCACAACTGAAATTAAGCTAGTTATAATTTGTGTGTAGGAAGCTACTGAGCTTATCCATTACAATTGGAAAGGCAAAATAAAATTTCTTGGCACTATGATTTTATAATAATAAATAAAGACAGTTTCTTCTTTTTGCCTGATTCTACTCATAAGGTTTTTCTGCAGTTTTATGTTTTGGCTGTCTGTGTCCTTTTGTCCAGAAGTTTTGCCCTATTCTTATGCAACTGTCATTGTATCACCTGGTATGTGGTAATGTGAGTAAGCCATAAGGCTAACTCTAGGACTGTATAAGAATTAGGTCCCTGGCAAAACTCCCATTGACTGAAATGGCACAAAATTGGGCCCTAAATAAAGGGTTTTTTTGTACCTTCCCTCTTTCCATTGTTTGGTCAGTTGTAATCCCAAATTTTAATAATAACCATGCCTCATTCTTACTTAGTGCTTTTTACCAGTAGACCTCAAAGCACGTTTAAAAACAGAAAGGAGTATCATTATCGTCATTTTACAGATGAAGAAACAGAGGCTTAGCAAGGAGGAATGTGTTACTTGAGCAGCCCAGCAGCACATATGTAAATAGAACTTAGTTCTATGAATTGGCCTAGGCCTCTAATCATGTACAACTCTGCTTCCCCCAGTTCCACCACCCTAAATAGATGGAAGCACAGCTCACTTCAGCATGGGTCTCATATACTCTAAAGTAGTGTTTGTTGGAGGGGAGGGTTGTTTTGTTTAAAGTATGCTGTGTTTAATGAAAAGTAAACCTAGAAGGATTTATAAAATCCTGACTCCATTACATATGGGACATTTGAAACATAATGTAGGACTTACACAAAATACAACTCCATAAAGGTAAGATTGCAAATCAGCTCCTCTGCCTTCTTTTATAATACATCCATGGTTTTCTGATTCCACTGAACCAGTCTGTAATGTAATTATATTATGAATCAGATAGGGTTTTAAATAAATCTGAAACTGAAAACCACTTTTTGGGACTCACCATAGAAAAAATGGAATGGAATATCTCATATCCCCAAGGGATGATGAGGTCTAACGGTCACAAACTCCTGCAAGACCGTTTCAGGCTGGACATAAGGAAGAATTTCTTTTCTGTCTGAGCCCCCGAGGTCTGGAACAGTCTGCCAGTGGAGGTGGTTCAAGCACCTACATTGAACACTTTCAAGAGTAAATTGGATGCTTATCTTGCTGGGATCCTATGACCCCAGCTGACTTCCTGCCCTTTGGGCAGGGGGCTGGACTCGATGATCTCC
>NW_017728931.1:31619219-31625780 GCF_001723895.1 Crocodylus porosus
CCCAGCTGACTTCCTGCCCTTTGGGCAGGGGGCTGGACTCGATGATCTCCCGAGGTCCCTTCCAGCCCTAATGTCTATGAAATCTATGAAATATCAGAAATATAAATTGACTTAATTACTGTAAGAAGCCCCTCTTCTTTTTGTCTGCTTTCCCTGTGTCCCATGTCCCCCAAAAAGCTCATATGCAAAAAAAAATTTAAAAAATGTGGGAAAGAAAGCATGAAGAAAATGCAACAGTTATGTCTGGTCTTGTAAGATTTAATAAACTGATCAGTTCTTTGCATAATCAAGCCACAAAGCAAATGATAAATGTTGGGCTCTGCTTGCAAACAAGAAGAAATAAAAATAAACTGGTGGAGATATCAAGTGAAAACTGAGGAGATGACAATGTCTAGGGAAGCTAAATTGGTTGAAGGTGCAGAATGTCAGATTCAGGCAAGGGCAATCACCCAAAAGAAAATGGAATTGGAGCCTTGTGAATATCAGAAGAAGTTGTGGCATGTTCTTTAATGCTTTGTCCCCCTCTTTAGATTTCATTTTCTGTGTTCTGTTCTTTCAGGTATCTAGAGTTTTATTTACTGATCCTGTATTTCTTATCTCTATCACTAATCTTTTGCAGGCAGTGGCTTCTTGGGTGTTGCTATCCTGGGCACTATTTCTGGGGCCTGTTTTCAAGTCATCTGCCTCATGCTTTCCCTATCCCGTTTTTAATTTTTCATCATTGATCTTCTTCTCCTTTCTTTTCTTTCTTTTCTGTCTTGTGGTCCTACCATTTATTCCCTTTCATTCTAGCCCCTATGCAACTTTCTTTTTCAGGATACTTTTTTTACTGATATCATTTGCCCATGATCCCTCTTCATGGTTGGAAAGCAGCTATGCTGGCTTGCATACCCTTAGGGCCAGGCATACAGTGCCCCTGTTTGCCTTTGGGCCTCCCGGCCTCCCTGCAGAAATGGTAGAATAGAGGAGGGAGCAAATGTGCTACAGGGTTGACCTAGGGGTGTTTACTGTCCATAAGAAATCAGAGGGTGAAGCAGTGGCCATCTCCCTCCCTGCCTCCTCCTTTGCACTCTGTATTAGTAGTAGTAACTGCACAGAGTTGTCTCTACGTGCAATGTCTATGAGCCATATGTTTCCATATTCTAGCAAACTGGGGGAGGCCAGAGGTGGGGAGGGGGGAGATGACACAGTGCACTGCTACAAGTTACTCACACAAATATTGGGTGAATATTCTCTGATATTCCGGTACAATCTTTCTGTTGGTGTAATGAAGGGCTGTCCAACTTCTAAGCAACTGGGGACTGCACACCCCACTGGCCACTCCAGCTTGGGCCGCACCACTTGAAGTGGTTACAATTGCTCATTTCTCCTGCCCCCCCCGCACCATGTACTTCAGCATCAGTTTTCCAGCTGTGGGCTCTCCTGCTGCAGGCTCCTCTCCTGTAGCATGCTTCTTGTGCAGCCTGTTCCAGGCCACTAGCTCTCCTGGCAGTACAGGCTACCCTCCCTCTGCCCCCTGGGATGGGAACATGCAGTGGAAACTGGAGGAGGAAGGGGGAGCCCTGGGGCCCCAGCTACTGCAGCAGCTGGAGCTAAAGGGCAGGAGCAGCTGGGTGGGAGCTCATGGACCACCATTTGGACAGCCCTGCTAAATGAATCCTGTTTCAATTTTACACTCCCACCTTCCACATCCTTCAGAATCCTCTTTGTGCAGATAATTGGAGAATGAAATGTTTCAGCCTGAAACATATTTGGAAGGCGGTTGAATATGTGAAGCAGTGGATTGTAATGGATACTTATTGATAGCTGTCATGACTCGCATGACACTTGCGCCCATAGGAATGAGTTCTGCAGATCAAGTCCGGGGTGGCTTCAGCCGGATTAAGGCAGAATACATCTGCAGGATCAGCAAAGCTGGTATTTTTAGCAGGAAAACAAACCCTAACAAAAGTTGCATTTCTTTGTAATTGTAAGAGGAAATCCAACTTACAATTTAAGTTGAATTTACTGAGCTGTGAAGTTTGTACTGTAAGTGTGAAGCTGAATACTGATTTCCTTTTCTCCTTTCCAGTGAATTGTCTTGGGCAACAGAACAAAATAGCAGCCACTTCATCTAAATCAAGCAGTGGAAGGGACAGGATCTCTCCATGCAATAGTGGTGTCAAAAGAAATGGAGGCTTGAACCCAGGCCCATAGGATTTGCATAATTAATTACTGGTGAGTTATGTTTGAATGTGGTCTCATTTGTGTGAAGGCTGAAACCTTTAAACAATTTCTTTGAACCTGAGAGGTGGAAGGGTTACTGGACTCTGTTCCTTTGCCAGATAATTGACTGGTTGGTTTCAAAGAGAAGGAGAGTTGTCCAGGCTACCAGTTAATCTTAGGAAATCCTGACTGTACACACTCACAAAAATACCTTTTTTCCCCAAAATGAAAAACTTTCTGGTGAAGCCAAACTTGAAAGAAAACACAGAAGCTGCAGCAGTTGGTAGATTGTGTAAAACAGCAACAGCTTACCTTTTTAATTGGATAGTTGTTTTATACCCTGAGTATAACGCTACATGGTCTGAGAGTACAAGCTGTGAGGCTCTGATAAGAAAAACACTGACTGGCTGCTGTCAAGCTGAGGATGATTAAATGTGTCAGGTCTCCCCCTCTCTTTGACAAGAAGACTAAATTCCCTAAAGCCCTTTATGTAACTGCCAGGAAAATGTTTTCCTTCACAACATTTTTCCCCCCCTTTCTATTTTTTTCGTTAGGTCTTTCAATTGTATGTGTGTGCATGTGTAAATCAACCCCATCTCGGGCATCCTTTTGAAGATGCTCTGTGACAAAACAGCCTAATGATGTAACACTCCCAGTGTAGTCTCTGTTATCAGTTTAGTATCTGTTATAGCCTCTTTCCATGGATAATAACCAACACTCATTTGTAGATAGGCTCCAGTGGATTTCTCCCATCTGTAATTTACTTGGTAAATCACTAGCAGCAGCAATCTGTTCTTTTTAGAAATTGATGACACTGCTGTTCCAGGACTGCACGTGTGGAACACTGCAGCACAGCTTGCAACACACTTCTATATTTATAGTATTGTCCTGCCAAGCTGTCTATGCTCTTCCCAACTGGTATTGCACAAATGAATTGTTATTGGTGAGTGTGTAAGCATAATTTGGAAAGATTTTAACTTTTTTGTCGTATTATTGGGTTTACCCTTCGGTGTGCTTGCATCTGAAAGCATCTTTCACTAACTAGGGAGGACAGACCTTTATGTCTTTGTGGAGTCCCACTGGTTTCAGTGCAGTTCAGCATCTGCTTGTGGATGTTCCTGAGATGATCATATTGCAAAATGGAGTCCTTAGGAACATGTAAAGTTAATGGTGTTCCTTTAAATATTCCTTCTAAGAAAATATTTGAGTGGATTGAATCTCCATGTAATTACAAGCTGATTTGGAAGTTATACTTATCTGGAAAAATATAGCTATATGCAATCCTAGATTAGTACCAAATGATGGAAAAAAATGAACTGGTAGAAGATAAAGATTTAATACCTAACAAAACCAGGCTAAAAGTTGAAAGCCTCTAATCAATGGAAAGTTTGGAGTGCCAGGTTTTTCACTGTTATAAATGTAGATTGCATTTTTGGTAAATCATGAGCTACCTTGCCCTTAAAATATCATAGTTTTTATTAACTTTGTGATTATTTTCCCTGCCTCAATACCAGCATAGCAGCTGCTTTCTTGAGAACTGCTTAAGGAAAAATTGTTTTATGCTGTCTGAGAGCTTAGGGCTCCAGTTCTCAAATAATGCAACAAATTTCTTTCTAAATCTAGTAATGATTAAGTGGGGAAGAGGGGAGGGAATTGGTAAAATTGTCAAAACTGAAGTATGGGTGGAAAAAGGTGAGAGAAATGAGGTTATAATGGAAATGGTGAAATTTTATTTGTTTGTACGTACAGGAGGATATTTTGGGGGCTTTTTGTTTTTGTTTTTTTAAGCAGAGCAGATGCCTTTTTAAAGTTTCCAAGTATTACAGACTGGGTTTGTGCAGTGAGCATGTCTTATCTTTTAGTCACAGAGCCTGTATAAATCCTTATTTCTAGGTTAAATAATTCTCTTGTAGTTGAGGCATCTGTACTTTGGCCTTGAAGGTTTCAAGCTCAAGAACCACTGGTGACCATGATATCTTTGGCTGCAACTTATTACATAAGTTCTGGACCTTTAGGACATAAATGGATAAGTTAAAGCAAAATAAACATGAGGATCACTCTTAAATCAAAAAGTATATCTTGGGTTACATATGGTTATGGGCCTTTGAAACCAAATATAGCTGGGATACAGGTTGCAAATTTATTTTGCAGAATAACTAAATTGTTAGCAATAACCTATCATGAATAACATTGATGTGATTCAAATCGCCTCTATTATTTAGCTATGTTAATCTATCCTGTTGTCTCTGCTTTGCTACTGTTGTTGTATAAAAATGCACTTGCATTCAAATGCATTTTTCTTATTGCAAAAGATCTGATGAAGAAAACTCACCTCATTGGCCCAAGGTTTTAGGCACATTGAAGATAGCAAGCAGCTGAAGAGTTTTCCATTTACATTTTGCTTTAGACTGTATTGCTCTGTATAATTTACTTACAAAAGCAATATTTTCCTATATAGTTTTTTGGTTCCAAGTTTCATCTTTGTCTGTTTATATTGTTAAATACAAAATCCTCCCTGGTCAATTACTTCATTCTTTTGCATTTATTATACCTTTTATCCTAAGCACTTAAATTATCACCATCCTTCCAGTAAAGTCAGTGTTATATAGAGATGACATAACAGTACAAATACTTGCAATAAACCTTAACAGTGGAAAGCATTAAAAAGATTTGCACGAATCTGGCTATGTGAAGAGCTGATGGCAGGGGTAAAAAGGTAGATTAGGTCAAATTCTGTAGCTTTAAGGCTAAAAGGAACAGATCTGTTTTAGATTTCTGTGGAACTAAGGCCAGATTTTTGAATGGCAGCATTTGATCATTTGATCTTGCAAGCTAAACTGCCCTGAATAGTTCCATAATTTAGCAAAGATTAAGGACATTCTCAATCCCCCATCTCCATAAGATTTTCTGCCCCCCTCTGCTTCATCCCAAATATTGCTGGATTGCAAAGATGATGCCCTTCAATTTAACATGATAGAAATGTCAAACTATCTAAAATTTACTTGAGACCAATGGTTAATGATGGCTGGATTTTCAAGCCAAGAAAAAATATTGGTTAAGCAGTAGATTAAACCTAACAGCTCTTGTTTTCATAAGTTTTGCTTACAACCATAGAAGTGTAAGAATTGGATGGATATCTGGTGGTCAGTATTGAGCTTTTTTTTTTCCTTGAAAAAATATAACTTAATTATCTTTTAGAATTTGCTATTATTAAAGGGACCTTATTTACTCGTATCAGCCTGTTTTTGTATGTCTTTGGAAAATGTCCCAAGAGTCATCATCAGGGATCCAGGTTTTCTGTTTTCTATGGAAAAATGGGAAAAAAAAAAGTGGATGTCTCATTTTACCGGAGGAACCTGTGGATTTTGAAGTTTTGCAAAGAGCTCTCTGCAGGCTGGCAGAGTTCCAGCCTGTAAGGGGCTCTGGGGAGCAGGAAGAGGGTGAACAGGCAGGGGGCGCCATGTATATGTATATGCATATGGATGCCAGGCAGCCAGAGTAACTTCTGCAGGTATATGCACATGGCCGCCAGGCAGCCTGGAGAGCAGCTCAGAGGAGAGGAGAGGATTGAGGCCCCTATAGGGAGGGAAGGAGTTGGGCAGAGCAACTGGGTGATGCATGGGGCTTGGCGCCTGGGACTGCAATACACAGCTGCTGGGCCCCAGTGGGGAGTGGGACAGGACTGTGGGTGGCTTGTCTGGGGTGCAGGGGCTGGCATTCCCTGGCACTGTGTGCTCTCCTGGGGTGTAGGAGGGAACCCATATCCCCCAGGTCTGTGCATGAGGCAGGGACAGAGGGCTGCCCACTGTAGGCTCGGCCTCCCTGCCATGCTGCCCTCCCCTGGGGCCTCCCCAGCTCAGTGGGTGTGAACCAGCACTGCAGGAAACAGTGGGGCTGTGTGGAGAAGCTCCTTGCTGCTGCAAGTCCTGCACTGCCCTGGCGAGGCATCCCTTGCCTGCACGGCAGCAGCAAGGAGCACAACCTTACACTGCCACCCCTGCTGCAGCCATACGGGCAGGGTTGCCTTGCTATGTCAGCACAGAGCTCGCAGCAGGAAGGAGCTTCCCCTTGTAGACCTGTTGTTCCCAGCACACTGGGTCCCACCTGCTGGGCTGCTGAGGCCCTAGGGGAGGGCAGCAGGACAGGAAGCTGGGCCCAAAGCAGGCAGCCTGCTCCTACCCTGCACACAGATCTGGGCAGCACAGGTCCCCTCTGCCCCCCCCCCCCCCGAGTGTGTGTGGAACAGCAGGTAGCTGGCCCACCCCTGCTTGAGCGTGCATTGGGGCGGGGAGAGCACGTGGGCTCTGCACTCGGCTCTGCTGCAGCAGCCACAGCCTCCGGCAGGGTGTCAACCTG
>NW_017728931.1:31625979-31706938 GCF_001723895.1 Crocodylus porosus
GCAGGGCCAGGGGGCTGGGAGGGGGCGGGAATGAGTGGCACCAGTGGGGGTGAGGGGCATGGACCTGTGTTCTGTGAGCTAATGGGGCAGAGGGAGCTCTGGTTTTCCATAATAAAAAAACCCCAAACTCAAATGTCAAAATTTATAGGTATTTAGAATTTATTTTATTGTGTTCAACTGGTACCTGTATATATAGTGACTTTTCATTTTAATTACAGATTTTGAGGTATTTATCAGGGAATTTGCAATTTTTAAAAATTATTTAAATTTTTTTTTAATATATTTTTTTAATAAGGGTGACACCAGGATCTTTGGTCATCAGCTGTGTGTTCAGTTTCAAAATACTCTCAATCCTCTGTCCTGCTTTTAAATCCAAAAGGAAAGGGAAAATAGCAGATGGTAGTGGTGGTTCAGCATTTTCAGATGGCAGTGCTGGATTCATGTTCTGAGAAATACCTGTGTGGACTCTGCGTGCAGAGTGGCTGATTGTGCATGTATTATCTGCCCTGCTAAGGATAGAAATCACAAACAAGAGCTACTTTTAATATAGGGTTGACAGTTTTTGTTTTCAGAATATGCTTTTGCTTTTGTTCTGTAGTTCTGAAGGTTCAAAGACCATCAGGAACAAGAGACGGAAATCATAATCTCTTCCCTCCAGTGAGTAGGGTAATCATGCTTTCTTTCTAGGTGGCAGAGGATGGGCTGACAATACCCTTTAATCTGTACTGAATTCCAAATTAATTTACTGTCTAAGGTTTTCTTAATGTATCCAAAGTCTGAAGCTCCTGGGACCACAGCTGGGGTTGGGGAGGCGGGGAAGAGAGACTGTCCGTGTACTAATAAGATACGAAGATACATATCCTCTGTTCTTCCTCCTCCCCACCCCCGGGATAAAAAATTGTTCTGTAAATAAATTTGCCGTAGTGTCTTGCCTTTAAGTCAAATTCTTGCCTTTGGTAAGTATAAGTAGGTGTGGTTTGTTTTGCAGTGCTTTTTTCTATGTAGAAATGATTGCTGTAAATTTAAATATTTATAAAATGTTTTACCTCTGTACCATAGATATGGAATTTGCTTTAGCTCTGACACAGAAACAATAAAAATTAGCTACCTCTGGCGAGTGCCTTATAATTGAATGTGTACAAGGTTATTTTATTTTATATCAATTAAAGAGTGCATCAGTTCACAGTTCTGGGAGCATGTTACTATGTTGAACAGAATACAATTGGAATAAAATCCAATTACATAAAAACAAAACAAACAAACCAACCCCCTACATGTACAAGCGGAAAGCACCCTCGGTGCTCTTTCATCTGAAGAACATGACAGTGTGAATTGGCTTCCACCTTTGTTTTGAGAGGTTGCTGTGGTGATGAATAGGCTTCTTAGAGTACATGTGTGCATGTGCGTGTCCTATTTTTCCTATATAAAACAGTGGTTCTAATGACATAGATTTTCACCTCAATGGCAGTGTGTATACTCTGTTAATAGTTAAAACTGTCACTAAAAACCATACAAGAATACAGAATTAGTGATTTAGCAGAACTAGTTACTGACATGATCTTAATCTGTTGATTGCTTCCTTTTGACGCCAGCTAGTGGGAGGCCGCGCATTCACCACGCTTTAGATTTTTCCATTGCATAGAACCTGAGAGAAGTCTTGTAGTTTCTGTGCACCATAGACACAGTCAGCTAACTTTGCATCATTGCTTGCACTGTGGGAGGAAAGTGGATAGTGAAATGATGGATAAAAATTCTTAAAGGAAAAGACAAAGGGAGTGGTTCTTTAACAGGACGTACTTAACATTTCAGCAAATTAACTAATGTCAGAGGGTGGGAATTCAGGGAACTGATTTATTTACTTTTAAATTCTGCTTGCTTGTAAAGATTGCAGTGCAGTATTTTTTTAACATTTGCCACAGCTCAAATTGTACAATATGTATTTTAACATTCAAAATATAAAAATCACCAAAAATGACATGCCAATGCAAGTAGTACAGAAGACTATATTGCATAGATATATAGCTTCTTCAAAGTATTCTCAATGCTCTACTCGGGTACGGGAATAGTACCAATCTTTTGCTCTTGCAAACGTTGAGGATGCAGTTATCCGAAAACTAATCAGAAAGGTAATTTCTGAATGTTAAATCTAGAAAATGGCTTTTAACTACCTACTGTTTTTAAATGATTTCAACTATATAGTATTTCTTTAATAGTTTGAGCATTTTTACAGAGGTAAGATCTCTTTACATGTATTATTCAGCTATATGAATAGTAGATTTTCATAAGAACATAAGAAATGGATGGTACATCTGCTCACTTAATCATGAAGCACTTTGTCTACAGAGCAGAACCCTACATTGACTTGATTTGACCACAAAACAATATAATAAAGCCATCAAATTAACCATCATATTTGAACAGGTTGTGTGCCATTGGCAGGGGCCAGGCATTTAAAGGCACTCTATAGTCCTGACACCTGTGGGGAGACTTCCTCATTAATACTCCTTTTGTTCCTACCATCAGTGCAGCTACACCAGTGATATAGCACTTGTAGGAAACATTTATACTGGTGGAAGGGATGATCCAGGAATCTGCATTTTAGCAGATCGAAGTTTGTCTCTCCTGCCACAGAATTCATGTGGCATCCTGGGCAAATCAGGTTACTTTATATGCCTCGGTTTTCCATCTGCCAGATAAGGATAATTTCACTTTCCTTCCCTTTACGAGGGGAATTATGAAGATGAATGATTGAGAGGCAGTTGGCTATGCTAGGCATTTATATGCCTATGTGTATGAGAGAGAAGTGAGAAAACTTCTTTACAGTTACAGGGCCTTTTAAGTGGTACAATATTTGGATCTCTTGCCTGTCAGGACAGCTTTGGAGGCTAAAGACATATGCTTTCCATGTATTAAACATGTGTTTATTTGTAATTTATCACTTTGAAATATTCCTTGAAAAAGGAATTCACTTTTAACAGTTTGTGTGTAATTGGCAACAGCTGTTCCCAGTCATGTTTTAAATTGTAGCCATGCACTAACACCCATTAAAATATAGTATGTCAGGAAAGCTTCGTGCACCCATGCGTGCAGACATTGGAGAAAAATATTCTGTTTTTTGTTAAAGTAAAGAAAATGCCTAGTGGGCTTGAGTGTGCTCAGGGATGCATTTAAAGACCCTGCTTTGGTACTTTCACAGCATTAACGGACAGTGGCGCTCTAAACAATTTTCAGCAACTTGCTTGTAGAGAGAGGGCCTTGAAGGATGGATTGTAACAGCAAGTCATGGGATATGTTGTAGAAACCATGTATAGGCTAGCTGTATGTCTTTTAATCCTGACCCTTTAGTGAACCTAAGTTACTATTTAAATGTGTGTGGTTATCCATTTGAGGCAGATTAATGTTCTTCAGAAACTGAGCTAAAAAAAATAAAATTGCTTTATTTGAAACAGGATGTTAGGGTAGTGGGGACTGCCTTTTCAGTCCTGATAGCCATGAGTCATTTCTTATCTTCATTCAGAGCTATAAATTGGAATCAAATGTTTCCTTTAAGGCTACTTTCTGATATTACCTGAGGCAACCTTGGATTAAAACAAAGAGCCAAAAGTGCATAGGGTACAATGACTTCAGTAATTGCTTACACAGATAGTTTTATGTGAAAGGATTAGATGCATCAATAACCGAGTTGCTAGATTATTTAATGAATTTTAGAAAGAATGTAGGCTGGGTGTAGGACAGCTGACTAAAGTTGTACAACAATGTTGCTGCGCTCAAGATGTTGGTAGCAGGGTTGTGGCTCCCCTGAGCTGCACAGAGCCTGGGGCTTTGCTCCACGGCTGTAGGGGCACCAAACTAAAACTCGTTGAAGTTTGCTGTGCCCCAAAGTCATTTAAGGCGCATTACACTACTGAATGTGCTATGGCAGCTGGAATTGGCGCACAATATGCCGCCAATATGTGCAAACACCAACACCATTAAAGCAGTGCAAAAGCATTTAACCTTATAGTTTCATAGTAGCTAGGGTCAGAAGGGACCTGAACAGATCACCTAGCCTGACCCCCTGCCACAGGCAGGAATGAATGCTGGGTTCACAAGACCCCAGACAGGTGATCATCCAACCTCCTCTTGAATTTGCCCAAGGTAGGGGCGAGGACCACTTCCCTGGGAACTTGGTTCCAGATTTTGGCCACCCTAACTGTAAAAAATTGCCTTCTGATCTCTAACCTAAACCTATTCTCCATCAGCTTATTATCAGTGTCCCTTATCACCCCAGGTGGTGCTGGGGAGAAAAGGGCTCTACCTATTTGCTGCTGATCTCCCCCAGTGAGTTTGTAGGCAGCCACCAGGTCCCCCCTCAGCCTTCTCTTGCTGAGGCTGAACAGGTTCAGGTCCCTCAGTCTCTCCTCATAGGGCCTATCCTGCTGCCCTCTCACCAGGCGGGTGGCCCTCCTCTGAACCGTGTACAGGCTGGCCACATCCCTTTTGAAGTGCGGCGCCCAGTACTGGACACAGTACTCCAACTGCGACCTGACCAAAGTCATAAAGTTGCTTCTCTCAGGGACTGTTATCCTTTGGGCCTGGAGGATGACCCCGTTAAGGTACAACCATCCCTCATGGACTCTGATCTCCTCTACCTTCTGGGCCCTCAGTGCCTCCCCCACTATCTCCTAAGCTCATTGAAGTTGGCCCTTCTGAAGTCAAGGGCATTAGTCTTTGTGTAAGCCCTTGACACCCTGCGTTGGATAGTGAAATCCAGCAGGTGAGGATCGCTATTGCCCAGATGGTCAAGGACCTGCAGTCCCCTCACCAGGTCATCCCATGTGGCCAGGACCAGGTCCAGCAAGGCATTACCCGGAGTGGGGCTGTGCACTTCCTGGATAAGACGAAGGTCCTGTAATATAGCCAGGAGCCTACGTGGGTGGTTAGACCTGGCTGTCTGCTCCTCCCAGCAAATGTCTGGGTAGTTTAGGTCACCCATGATGATAACATCCCTTGACCTAACTGCTTTCATAAGCTGACTGGTCCAGCTCTTCCCCCTGGTTGGGTGGTCTGGAGTAGACACCCACTGTAAGGTCCCTTTTGCCACGCCCCTCTTGTAGTACCTGCTTTAAAGTGTTCTGCACACATGCCCCTTGTTTCGGCTACATGCTCCCTCTCACAAGAGTTGGGTGTTAAAGGAGAAAAATTTCCATTTTCAAAAGTGAAATTATTAATCCCCTTTTTTGACATACAGATAATGCACTGAAATTACCCTAATGTCACCTGCAAAAAAAGTTCTTTTCATGAGATATAAGGCTTCTAATTTTTCCAGATTCAAATCTGGACCAGAGCCCTAGTCTTACATAGTGATTTCAGATGCAATCAGCTGCCAGCTGAGAATTTTCAGGAAACTGGCCTGCTAAGCCTGGTCTCTACATTACCAAGACAAATTGATCCCTGTCTTACCAGAAAAATTACTTAAGTTTTTTCCACAAACAATGGGAGCTCTAATGTAGGTAAGGGACAAACTTTTTCTCTTTCTTCATCATTATGCAGTGAAAACTGGAGATGCTTCTATGGCATGGGGATAAAAACATTGGAGCTTTGAGATTTGAAAAAAATAATTATATACGTTTCCCTTTTCCTTTTTTTTTTCTCTCCTCCTTTACCATGTATGGCTGTTTCCACCCATCCACCCACAAACATGCCTTTTCCTCCTAGTGTGACATCCTCACATTAGATTTTGTGAAATATTGTACAGATGTGCACATAGATTTCCTAAGGCTGTCAGTTTGACACCTTTTATGAATACTAAATTATCTGAAGACAAAAAAAAAAGTGCTGAGGTGAAAACAAGCTTGACTTCATTTACAATCCTATATTTTACATCATTTGAATTTGGTAGTTGAACCATTTATTTAAATGAAGTGTCTATAATTTGCATGTCTCAGAGCAGTTTTGTTTAATACATAAAAGGCAGGTTCTGAGCTTGGGTATATTATATTCTGTTGGGGTTTTTTTGTTTTTGTTTTTTAGTCTTTTTAGTGATGAAGAAGGAAGGCTAGGTGAGCTGGATTCTAATTCTGGTGGGGAGCAGGCTTGCGGGGGCTCAGTGTGGGCAGGCTTTACTGTAAATAATTCTAAACAATTCCCTAAGCAGGACATCTATATGCCCTTTTCACTCCAGAGGGAGCTGGCAGTCTGGGCCTTACAGCAGGGCCCAGGGACTTTCCCCAAATTGGTTCCCCATGATTTTCTTTAATTGTAATAGGTGAGTATTGTCCACAGGTGACTATCATTTTATAGCTCTACTGATGCAAGTAGAGCTGATTAGGTTTGAGGAGATTGAGTGAGGCTATGAGAGAGATCCCAAGTGTGAAAAGAATAGTCTGGGGTGGACTGGGAGAAGGTCCCAGAACAGATGGCGGGGAGAAATGCTTTCGGGTCTGACAGTAAAGTGCAAGTGAAGACAGAGCGAAGTTAAATGGCACAATAAGGACCATTTGTTTTAGAGATGTGTGAGACAATCAGCACTCTTGTCCCCCCCCCCCCCCCCCCTTTTTAAAAGAAGAAAACACTCCCTTCTTCCCAGGACTTAACAGAAAAGAAGGAGCTCACAGATGTGAGGGTGCTATGGATTACTGGGGAAGCCAGGGACTGAGAAGAGCCAGGTCTCAGACAGATGCTTGCCCCCAGTGAAGCCATGCTTGGGCTGGCTGCAGAGGGTCCTCCCAGGAGAGGGAGACCAAATAAGGATGCTTTCTGGGGAGTCCCAAGGAAGAGTGTTGATGCAATCACACATCCTTCCTTGACTCTGTCATGCTGCTGTCCAATTGCGGCGCAAGGGACTGGAACGGAGGGGTTAGAAGGGCCGATTAGCTCTCTGCGGGATGGTTAATGCAAGTCCAGCTCACATCGCCCGAAGAGACTGGAGGTGAGGTGATAGTCACGAAGACAGAGAGTAGTTTAAGGTAGAGGTTTATTTACTCACAGTGAGCATTGAGGAGAGAAACGAGATGCAGAGAAGTGGACTGCTAATCATGTTGGGGCTGGCAATGAAGCGGCGTTCGGCGGTTGCTAATCGTGAATGGGAGGTAGAAGCTAGGTGGTCAGGCTAGCGTCCCTTGTGATAATTGAAGCGGGTCATGAACGACCTCGCTTGGGTGCGGCTGTGCGCTCCGTTATATCACTCAGGTGACGTGCTCAACGGTGAGCTGGCTGTTTTCACCTATCACCTCTCAGGGTTTTGTGTCCCGACCTTATTTGGTGTTGCACACTAGCTGACCTCACCTATGTTGATGATGCTCTGCTAATGAAAGTAATAGTATGGCACTGTATGTTTTACTCTTTTGTGATGGTTGCGGGGAAGAAGGGTGGGGCTCGCCATCTTGGTGCCTCACGCATCGATGCCACCATTATGGTGCGCGTGTGACAGACTCGGTCTCATAGTGAAGGGGTCCATTTCTGAGCCATTGCTGAGAATGGTTGCTGTCACACTGTCATGAAGGGAATCCAAATGTCATCACGATCTTCCATAGGGCCTCTCTTTTGATGGAATCAAAGGCTTTAGTTAGGTTAATGAAGGCCATGTAAAGATCTTGGTGTTATTTAGCAACAAAGACAATATGTATTATGCCTCTGACTGGTCTGAAACCACATTGGGACTCGGGTAGACTGGGGTAGAAGCTCCTCAGCAACAAAAGTGAGTCTATTGAAAAGAATGTGGGTGAGGATCTTCCCAGCTCTAGACAGGAGTGCAATACCAGGGTAATTGCTGCAATCCAATCTACCTCCTTTTTTGATCATGGTAACAATTCTGACCTTTCTTAGGTCACTGGGAATCTGTTCATGTTTCCAGATGTTCATAATAACAATGTGTAGTTGGTGAGAGAGCTTCCCCCCCCCGGCCGTCTCACCTTGCTTTTACATTTCAGCTGGTATTCTATCAGGACCACGTGCTTTGTTCTTCACCTGCTTAAAGCTTTCAAGGCTTCTTGATAAGTTAGTGGATCTGCAAGGTAGTCCTTAATGAGGTGATGTGAAATGCCTTTGATGAAGTTGTCTTCAACCATTACAGTTTCAGTTTAGGAGCTCTTGAAGTTACTTAAGGAGCAGTAGTTAAAGAGTCCTGAGAGGACTTCAAGAGCAGCTGCACAATCCTACCTCATTGACTAAAAGAAGAAAAAATGATTGGCTGTGTATGCAGGTCATATATGTATCTGGTAGGGAATTTTTCAGCAACTTTTTTTTTTCCCTCTGGGAAATGAAGTGGGGGAGGGGAGGAGGATTTCTGCTTAAGAGAATGCCTCCTCCTATAGCTTGGAGATGAAGGTTCTGGCTAATTTGGATTGGTGATTATGTCAATCTCACATCCCAGGTGGTGGCCCTGACCATCAGGGTACTGCCTATTTTGGTATCAAAAAAAAGCGTAGGGATTGGAAAATAGTTTCCCCATCAACATCTAGTCTTCATAAAATACAGAAACATTTGGGAACAGTCCTCATTTGGCATCATGGGTGCCTGTACATGAGTGCAGAGGCTGCTCTGATGGGCAGCAATTACAGCGCATTGGAGCAGAGTCCATTAATTGAGTCTGGAGCGTGGTAATTGCTGTGCTCCAGCAGCCTCCCATGTCTTTTGTGTATCAGTGTCCCCACACTTCAAAATGGGTGGGGCTATTTGAGAGGGAGAAGGAGAGAGACTTTGTTATTCATTCCTTTGGAAAATGCATGTTTCATTACAATTTTGCAACATTTTTCCAATGTTCCAATTTTGCTACATATTTTGAAATGTTTTGAGTAAAGGAAAACTTTTTTATCCCGCTCTGCCTTTGAGCTTGCTACTTCCTACTATATAGGAGGATTGTTTCTCTAATCTGCTTGATCTTTTGGATGAAGATTTGTACAGCACCAAGCATGTGATCAGTAATTTTCAGTACAAAGTTGTGAAGATGCTCTTGCAGACTGCTGATACCTTTGTATGAGTATAATTCACATAGGCTAGTCCTAAAAATCCTTACTATTTAGCATAGTTCAGATATTAAAGTATCCTACAATGCATTGCAAAATATAGTTATATATTTTATCAAAGAATATGCTGTCATTTAAAGGTCAGTTTTAAATGATCTTTAAATGATGCATCAAGTTGGAACCTGGTTTCTTTTGTAAAAATGTTAGAGACTGTTGAAAGTAGGCTTTTAAAAAGCATTCTTCAGGCAGCTCCTTTATCTTGTTGCACAGGAAGGGTGACAGAAGAACTGAATCTTTTCAGCTCTTCTGCTGGAGATGTACTATATGAACCTGAATATATGACAAAGCTTATCTGTCATGTGGACACATGAATGGGATATATGGGGGAAACTCCAGGTACATCTTCCTGTCACCTTCCTCTCCTCATCTGCCCCCACAAAGGTTGTGACTACTTGCAACCCTTTGATTTAAACCCTTTAATTAAATCTTTAATTGATGACTCCTAAAATAACAGTACTTGGTAGAGAGTTGAGACCTGAACTGTGAAAGTCTGTCTACTAGTAGCATAATAGTCATCCAGTCATTTTTTGGAAATGTATAAGTAATCTACGGTGCCCGAGTACATAATGTGAAGACATAACTGTAGTACTATCTCTCCTCAGTTTGTATGGCAGCTTTTATAGCAAAATTTGAAATATTTTTGCAATAATTTGGGAAGAATAAGTCCTTCTATGCAGTATTTATTCTGAAATCAGACATGGAAGGTGTGTTTTAGGTATAGATAAATGAACACTGTCAAAATTTCTTTTTCCTAACAGGTTTTCTTTAAAGCCCTATAGGCTAGAAATGAGCCTTGTCACTCAATTAAGTGTTTTAATTTTTTTTTCAAGAATAATCAAGCAAACCGGGTTTGTTGTGCTCTTCCCGAATCCTAACTCTCACATATGGAGGACTGTTTGTTATATTTAGAAATTTCAGCTTCCAGGTAGCTATCACACTTTCCAAATGGCTCCCTCTCCATAGCAAAAGCAGCAATATGGAATAAGACAGGTTTGTTTCACTTGAATGTATCTTTCTTTTCTTTTCCTGAATTTGAAAGAAAGTGGCTGGTTTGTACTTTGAACTAATTGCCAAGTCATCAAGTGACAGGAATAAGCAATGTGGAATTTCTCACCTCATTTTTTGCTGAACCTGCGGCAACTTGCTTAAGAAAATGTCAGGAAAAGATATCCCTCAGTATTTGTGTGCAAATTGTATTTGTGAAAAGGAATGTGTGCTGTGCAGTATAACATTTTTTCTATCTAGCATGTAGTACTTAAGCAGATTTCTAAATACCAGCCTGATAAAAACATGTACGTTTATATTATCAAGCGCTTTGGTTTTTAGTACTTCATTATAAAACCTGAACTGATCACACATGAAATGACTGAAAGTAAATACAGCTGATTAAATTATGACACAAGTTTTCACTGGGCATATGGGAACAGTCTTTTAATGTTGTCACTATTAGTGAAACTCCACTGTTGCTGTTAGAGGCCATAACAAATTGTCACTCTGTACTCATTAATAAAGTTTAGCTCACTGTAAATTTGTTTTAGCCAATGATCTTACCATATGCTTTCCTGGTAGCAGGCATCTGTGTGCATAATAGAAGGCCAGATACCTGCCTCCTTTATCCAGCTCCTTGTCTTGCCAAGGCAGTGGAAAGCAAATGAACAGCAGATTTGAGGCAACAAGGGATTTACTTGAATTAGACAGAGGGATCCTATGGTATCACAAAGGAGACATAGCTGGCTCCATATTATCTGTTCCATTCTTCTCTCCTTCAGTCACAATCTCTCTTCCTCTGTCATGCTCTGCATACTGCAGTGGGATAGAGCATGGTCAGTGTGAGTCATACTTAAGTACCCAGTGGTCTGTGGGGTCACTTTTCTAACTGTAAGGTGCTTCCTGACTTGAGGTCAAAATCAAACTTACATCATCTCATCCACTCCCTCAAGTTCTGTGACAAGTATATTCCAGGCGGATCATATCCATTAAATCCTATCTGGTGTATAGCTTTTACTTACCAACTCCAAATCCATCAGCTATTAATCTGAGTTCATCTTAGTCTGTGATCATCATACCTCTAGAAGTATGTTGATTTCAGTGCTGATATGCTGAAAAGAAGCCATGGATCTTATGCTAATTATATAAAATATGCAGCACACTTGCGTAAGGGTGTTTCTGCACCATGACTTATATGATTCACCAGGTAGATATTGTATTTACTCAAGTTCAAGATGAGGTATTTTACACATTTAGGATGGGTGACGGGGAAGCCCCTTGTCTTAAGATTTGAGTACAAGTGGGCTGCAGCTGAGGCGCCAGTACCTCCCCTGCCACCTTATTCTCATAGCCTCTGTTCCTCCCCCAGCCAGACAGTGAAGGGAGCAGTTTTAGCACTGACCCTGCGGCTGAGGCTGAAGCAGCTGCCACTGCATAAGCTGCTGTTTGGCTGGGCTGGGCCTGGAGGCAGCATGTGCTCCATGCTCCCTTCCCTGAGCCAGAGCAGGAGCAGTAGCTGCAGGAGGAAAGTAACCCATGGTGCAGGAGGAAGATGGGAGGCCAAGCAAGAGAGGGAGCAAGAGCAGGGAGGTGCAGTTCATGGGGCAGGTAGCTGGGACAGCGGGCAGGAATGGGGCAGGTGGGGGAAACAAATGCCCAGGATTGCAGGCACTGTTGGGGGGAGGACAAGTGGTAAGGGTGGGCAGATGCCATGGCAGTGGTGGGTAGGAGGCTGCAAGTTGTGTGTGTGTGTGTGTGTGTGTGTGTGTGTGTGTGTGTGTGGGGTGGGGGGCAGGCAGCAAAGGAATACAGGCATCATGTGGAGCAGGCATGGGGAGTGTAGACACTGGGAGGCAGGCAGCTGGGGTTGGGGGCAAGTGGTTGTTGGGAGAAGTCCCATTCATCAAGAGTGGTATGCTACTTAGAGAGATTATTTATTGTAACTGCAGACCTTGATCTAGAGGGGAAAAACCCATAATTTCTTGCGTAACTTCAAGTGTCTGCGTAGTCCTGTTGTTTTGCATAGGACTACTTGCCTCAGGTTTGCACAATTGCTTTGTGGTAATATATTCATTTGGCACTTTACCCTTTTATAGGGTTGTGTGTAGCTGATTAAACTAAGAATTCACGTAAGAGGAAATCCAGGTGTTGAATAGCTTTTTGTTCATACTGTAAAATATGCTCTTTAAAACAGTTATGAAACTGAAATTAATGCATCAGAGAGAGGGGAAGGTACAAGGTAGTGGTATCGAGGTGACCAAGAAGTACAGGTTATAAAAATAATTGAAACAACTACTAATTGGCAGCTAACTTTTTAATACAAAAGGTTTCAGTTATTATACTTTGTCATGAGGATTACCTACAGAGGTTAGCAAGATATTTGTTTTCGTAATATATATTTAGGAATATATATATAAAATATGTATTTTATATTAAAAATATGTATAAATATATTCCTAATATATTTCCTAATATGAGAGTACAATGGTTTACAATAGAAGTTGGCCATGTCTGTCCTTTTTAATATCGTTAACTGTTCGTCACTGTCAAAGGAAAAAGAGAAGAGTGAATGGAGCAGTGATTTGCTTCAGCATGGCAAACCCTACATTGCAAAAATTACTCCTTCCTTCTTTCTTCTTCTTTTTCAAATTCTTATATTTGCAGAGAAATGACAACTTAATTCTTCCAAAGTGAATTTCTTTTCCTACAGCTTCCTTTAAAGTTTTTGAAACATGTCAATATGAAATAGCAGAATATAATGTAGTTCATGCTAAGAGTATTCTGTTCTTAATTCCGAATAAATCTCCCAAAATAAAGACCTATCTCTTATTGTTGCCAACCCAGTGTATAAAAAGGTTAACACCTTCCTTGTATGTGAGCATCTAGAAAAATATTTCAGGTTAAGTGCTAGTCTTATTTTTTAGTAGATAAAATTTAATTGAAAAAGGTGGAAAGTACTCTTTCATGTTGTTAATGGATGCATCTTTATCTTTATTCCCCTTTATAGGTGACGATATATTTTATTATTAGTGCTAGCTCTGGTATGCTGTTGAAATTCCAGATGTGAGCAGGTGCATCCTACATAATAAGCATTTGTTGTTTAAAATGGATACCATACCTTTCACTTTTTACACTAAAATGCTGTGTAAAGTTGCTGCTGCTGCTTCTCAAGTCCTGCCACCATAATTACAGATCCCACCCCTACCCCCCCAGTATGAGTCGTATAGTATGGCCCTGTCTTTAACCTGGCTAGGTATTTCACGGTGCATAGCTGCTCCAGGAGTCGGCCCACCAGCAGATGTTCCGTGGTCTTTCACCATAGTTGCACATGGATCTGTGCCCACCTGGAGGTTTTTGATAATGTTGATGTCCTTTTTAAGGCTAGGTACAGATAGACAAAAAGCCCAAGGCTGAATCAGTTCAGTCTTTGCAGGTTAGTCTAAGCTGCACAGATTGAAACAGAATTGAACAGACATTTACCTTTGATTCAGGAAATGCAGCCACATGCCTGCAGTGGTTCAGGCCAGAAGCCAGGGGGTGCTAGCATATGGCTCTCTGGCAGTGTGTTCACTTCCTTTTCCTGCTGCCCCAAAGGTCTTGGGGATTTTCAGGCCAGAATTAGGTAGCAGGGCTCTGCAGGTTCCTCTTCCTGCTTCCAGGAGCCTCTGGGTTTTGTAGTCCACAGTTGCAGCCAGCAGTAAGTTTGAGCTGGGAAGGGGTGTTTAGTGCCCCCTCCCTGGCCCCAGACCCCAGCCAGGGCTTGCTTGGGAGGTGGGGCAGTTCGCTCCCTAGGTTGGGCTGCATCCCCATCTGAACTTTTCCCCCCGAATTGGTTTCTGATAGCTTATACTCGTTGATGTGTTAGTTCTGTCCCTAGCCCTTGAGACTTTTAAAAGCTTAACTGGGAAATTGACTTTCACAATTCTCATTCATTCCAATAGGAACCCTATGGCTCTTGTAAGCTTTAAAAAATGGCAGCTGTAATCTGTCTTTATCTGTCTGTTTAATGATTTACTTCTGTAAGATGTATGAAGTATTTGAGTGAGGAATGATAAGTTTTGTGCTTCTGTAAAATATTACTTATCCATTAATCTATTTACAGAGCAGTGTAATACAGCTTTTGAAAATACTGTAATCAAGAGTCTGGATATTTGCTTTGTAGTGTGAAAAAACACAAATACTTTGTGTTCTAAATATTCAATGATTTGTGTTGATTCTAAATCACTGTCTGGCATAGGTAATTGGAGTATCCATATTTGATTGAAAATTTTTTTTTTCAGTTATACATAGTGTGGACTTTTTAAACAGCATATTTCTGTAGCTGAATCCAATTTGCTCAGAAACAAAGTAAATATTTACTTACTAAGCAAATAAAGGAAATCTTGGATAACGCCCTTGAAAAACTAAGTGAGGAACTTCGGACAATACATAAACTGAGACAGTATCCCGCCCTTATTGTGATATATGAAGGGGCAGTTCTATCTCAACCATTGGCTGTACACCATTTCATAAAATATTTGTTCTGCTGTATTTGAGATAGAGCTATGAAACCGTTTTCTGTGTGTTATATAAGCTTTGAAAGACTTCTCATCAAATTTTGAAATACATTTCAAAGTATGCAACTGTCATTACAGTCCTTGACTCCTTAGTTTATTAGCAATATGCTGCATTGTAAAAAAGAATTGTAAGCACAAATGCTGCTTGTATTTTAAAACTCCTCAATCTGATTACCCTGAGCTGATGAAAGCATGATTATCACAGCAATTTTAGATTTTGTTGGGGTTATTTTTCCAGCATTAAAATAGCATGCTTATTAACTTGCATTTGTTTATGGACCAACTATAGTTCAGCTCAGGATGGTTTTGTCTGTGAGTTCATATACTTAATCCTGCAAATTTCCTGTAAAAATCTTTGGATTTGATTCCGAAAACTTGCAGAATGTTGTTTCTAATACCTTGTACTGTCTGGGAAAATTTTGAGGTGATTTGCAGGTTTTCAAGGAGGTACTGTAAATGGATAGACATTTCTAATGCATGGATAAAATGAATTGGATTGAATTTGTTTTTATTAAAACAACTTCCTAATGATTTTTTCTGTGACCGATTCAGCAGAATATCTTATCTTGAGATTCCAGGGTAAATTCTATCCAAGAATTTTTAGCCATTTGAAAGCAAACTTCATATCTCCTTTGTGAAGAGAACATGTAGTAATAATCCCATTTTACTGGATTAAAATGAAGCACTAAGGCAATGAGTTATCCAGTGAATTCATCAAAGGGGAACAGAAGCCAGATATTCTAACACCTCTTTTTGTTCTTCAGCCATTAGAAATGTAAGCGTGCATCAATAGAGATTTTTGGGCTGATACCGATGGCTGATTTTTAATGTGCTATACCAGTCAATATGGATCCAATTCTTATATGCACCACTGCAACATGGAGTGTGACATTCTGCTGCTAGGTCTATTGTGGGGGAGGGAAGGGATGTGGGGGATGGAGACCCCCACAGCAAGGGAGGGAGTGGGGCAGGGGCAGGTGCTGCCCAGCTAGGGTGAGGCAGGGCATGGGATAGAGCTTCAGCTTGTCTGGAGAGCTTGGGCAGGGGGGAGCAGTTTCTGTTGCTCCACGCACCCCAGGAGGTCACGGGGGGGCATGTACCCCACATCTTGCACAAGGTGGGGCATGGCATGGCAGGCTGCCACTGTGGGCTGAGGCTGGGGCTGTACCGGGCTCTTGCTTGCCAAGGGCTGGGCTGGGCTATGCTAGGGGCACATGCATGCTAGGGAGCGGTGGCTACAACAAATTTTGGAATGGCTGCAGCCTCCCCAAACCCCTCTCCCAGTGCTGCTGCTGCCACCTCGTGCCCCAAGTGCAGCCCAGTCCAACCTCCCACTGGCAGGAGCCTGGCACAGACCCAGACCTAGCTTGCAGCAGCAGCCCACTCTTGCCCCATGCACAGATCTGGGGGCACATACCCCCCGTGCCCTCTTGGGGTGCGCACAGCATCTGCTGCCATTCCCCAAATGAGCCACAGCTCTGTCCCATGCCCTGGCCTGCTTCATCTTACGCTGCCCCCCGCCCCAGCTGGGCAGTGCCTGCACCTGCCTCAGGCCCACTCCCACACCCTCCTTCATCATGGGGGGCCTCCATCTGCACCCCCATGCCTCTTCCCTCCCCTCATCCCTTCCCCCACAACAGACTTACCACAACAGATTTACCTTCTAGAAATATTTTCTTTAAATACATGACCTATGTATGTGTGTAACAGCATGTTTCTTAATAACCAGAATTAAAAATATTATCTGTAACATTGAATGCCCAACTTGAGATGCCTTGAACTAATTTTCAGAAAGGACTATGTCCCCATCTCCTGAAAACTGGTGAAGAATTCAGAATCACTAGTTTAGTCCTGAAGATCTCACCCATACATAGGAGTGTGTGTGTGTATACATACTGTATGTGTGCATATAAGTAGAGGGTTTTTATCCTTCGTAAGTAAGCAACTATATGTAATGTCCATATCAACTTTCATGTCTGTCACAGGGACAGCTTGCAAAATTATACACTCAAGCATGTCTTTCTCTTAGCTGATGTTAATAAACAGTTGTGGCCAATCCAGACAAATTCTTGAAGCTATGTGTCTTTTCTGTCTGCTATGTCTGTGGTATTCCTGGTGTTTGCCATTAGTGTTCTTGAGGGACATTTAGATTCAAGTAGAATAAAGTGTCTGTGCCTGGCTCAATACTTGCCTGTTTTTCTATGGTAGTCTAATAGAATATTCTAGCTGAAACTCTACTTTCTCACTGATTATTATAGCCATTGTTAACTGCAAAATAAAGACCAGGATTGGCAACCAAGTGTTTGGTCCTGGCAGCTGTTATTGAACCCCTCAGATAGTAAGCCTGGAGGAAAAGAAGGAATCATGAATTTGTGGTTGCTTGGGGAATGTGATGAAGATGTGAGTTAACTCACCAGGACTCCTCCCCAGTTGTGTGCATCTCTAAAAGCTGATATTAATAAACATTTGCATCCAATCTAGGCAAATTCCTTGGGAGCTGTGCATATGCTGCTATTTAGCTGTGTCTATGGCAATGTCAAGTATGACCTTTGGGCCAGAAATTTCCTGGCACCAAATGGCTGTGTTTAAGTGTCTTGTTGACTCTGTTTATTATCTTTATCTGATTTTAGTAGTAGTATCCAGGAAATGTTGTCTCTATCAAGCATCATTCTTTCAATCTGAGAATACTTTATTAGTATGTCCTCAGTTAAATTTGATAGTGTGGATATTGGAACCAAATAATTTAGAACATGTGAAGAATTAGTAAATCTCATATCAGTTGAATTCCATGAAGGAAACCATGGTGCCCAAAGAATACCTTAGTAACATATTTCTTATGAATTGGGCTCTGCTGTTACAGGGCACATACAGAGGCCAGGAGTCAGCTGATTGTTGTTGGCTGCCTGCCTACTTGCTGGGTGCTTCTACTTAACGTCATTTAGGAAGAAGATCAAGGACTTGGAAGTAAGAGGAAGACAACTGCCCATCCCATGGGGACAAAGAAGGAGTGTCTATTCAAGAATAAGAACAAAAGTTCACTAGATCAAAGAACCCAGTTTAGTTTCTATTCACCTTAGTCATTAGTGGTTCTCTGGTGACATTTTTGTTTTCTCATTGGAATTTGTTATTACTTAAAGCATTTATAAAACATTCTTTAGCAATGTAACAGGCCAAAGTTCAAGGTAGCTTATGACATGGTGTTGATTCTAAAACTTACCATATTCCAATAATAGACACTTCTGCACAATGCATAACATTTTATATGCTGATGGTGCTAGTTACACCCATTTGTAATGGCTTCATGTTTGGTTTTAGTCATTTGCAGCCACGTTCTTTAAAAGATTGCATATTTTATTCCTTAAACCCAGTCAGTTGAACTGAGCTTCACTGAGGACTGTTCTGCAGCATACACTTCTATAATTTACATTTGAAGCAATACTGCTGTGTTTTATTTTGATCAAGCTACTGATTGTGGATTTAAGATGGATGATGACTCTGGGCATTTGCTGAGGACAACAGCCACCTCTATCAGTAAATAAGATTTGAGAGAAAGACTTGTTGATATGTTTGAAATAATGTCATTGTCAGTCTTTCAAAATTGCTTATACAGCTGCTATAGTTTAAGCTATTACCTCATTGTAAATGATATTGCTGGCTATTTTTAAATGATTTTTTGGCAAATATGAAGATTGGTGTAGTCTGATTTTTTTTTTTTTTTTTTTTTTTCCTGACTTTCTAAATACAGTTGTGAACTGAGCATCACAAGAAGCTCAAGAAACTCTTCAGTATCATCAATAAATGTTAGTGTAATATTGGATATTGGCATCTTGTGGCCAGTGTTCAAAGCTTTTTTGGCAAATATGAAGATTGGTGTAATTTTTTTTTTTTTTTTTTTTTTTTTTTCCTGACTTTCTAAATACAGTTGTGAACTGAGCATCACAAGAAGCTCAAGAAACTCTTCAGTATCATCAATAAATGTTAGTGTAATATTGGATATTGGCATCTTGTGGCCAGTGTTCAAAGCTGGTCATCTAATTATGTAGTGGGCTGACCACATTGTGCATCAACTAGACCTATTTGAGTCATGTAAAAAAAATGCAACTTTGTAAATACTTATGGTGCTGGATACAGTCCAGTCAACATGGAGCTTTAGTATTTGCAAAACACCTATAATTTATTTTTTCCAGTATTCACCCAACTCCAATAATTAACACTGCAGTTCATCTTAAATGCATTTTTGCTTAAGTTTGTTCTAAACATCCTTTTTTAGTTTGTTCATTGTGAAATGCAAGTGAATAAACCATGTTTGCTTCAGAGTCTGCTCTGTGTGATGCTTGTTGTTTTTATTGAAAAAAATATTATAGTTAAATGACTCATCTTGTTCATGAATACATTTTTGACATTTAAAGAACATTTCCAGATTTGGTTTCCAGGCTAGAATAATGTGTCATATGGTGACACACTAATAAATCTGAGCTCTTGATGAAAACAGTGGTGGTGACGGTGATATAAACCATGGGTTTACATAGCTTTTTCATGTTTTTAGGCTAATTTAAAGACTGGAATAGATTAACAACACAGTACTGGAATGAATCTCCTGAGTTTGGAGTCCAAGGAATATATTAAATTATTAAATTTCTGATTAAATTATCTGAGTGAGCACTGAGACGTTGAAAATAATTTGATTTGTAATCATCCTGTACTTGGCAACTCAGACTGCATTATATACAGTTCAACCTGTTCCATTTCAGTGCCTTAGAATTCTACTTTATAATAGTTCAACTAGAATGATTTCCAGTTCTTTCCCATTTTTATGTAGAAATATTTTTTGAAAGTTTAAAAAAAGTTTAAAAAATTGCCTCAAAAAGGTGTATGTTTTTCAAGCACCCAAATGCAATACAAGAATGCTTGTGCAAATATTACTTTCTATGTATTTTGAAACTCAGTTTCCAAGTGCCGCTTTCAGTGCCCTTGATGTAAAATTTAAAAGACAAAGATAGCTAGTTAATCTGAGAAGCAACAGTGACACCGCCTACCCGAGTCCATCTTTTTCCTATTGTTTATAAGAGGGAAAAGCAGCTTCTTGGTATTCTGAAATTCTGCATGGTTTTCCCTAATCCAGGCGGGGTCCATAATTCAGATTAATCAGAAAGCCCATTGTTTTATTTACATTTTATTTACATTGACTTTGAAAACTGTTATGATTTTATTTTGCCTGCTTGTCTGGAAGAGAGAAAAATTCCATCTTGATTTTGATCAGTGTTTCTCAGTGAAAGCTAGTAAGGAGGCTTAGCAGTGAATTTGCCTCTCATTTCATCTACACATGGCCTTGCATGTGTACATGACACTTTTTTAAAGCAGGCTAAATGCTTTTGCACTGCTTTAATGGCGTTGGTGTTTGTATGCATCTGTGGTATATTGCACATTAATTCCAGCTGCTGTAGGGGAGGTGTAATGTGCCATAAATGACTTGGGGTGCAGAAAACTAAAACTCCTTCAAGGAGTTTTAGTTTGCTGCCCCTACAGCCGCGGAGCAAAACACCGGGCTCTGTGCAGCTCCACGGCTCTGCTGGAAGCCCTCAGGCAGCCTGGCAGCAGCCTGGAAAACCAGATTCCTCCCAAGAAAAGCAGCAAGCCTGATCTTGCCCCCTGCCTGGAGCCTGCCTGCTTGAGCTGCACGGGGGCCCGGTGCTTCCCTCTGTGTCGGGTGCCACCTGGGGGGGGAGGCTGCTGCTGCCATGGAAGAAAGCACCAGCCTCCCCCCTCTCCCGGCAGCTCAGGGACTGCTTCGCCTGCCAGCAGCTCACCTTCCCCTCCCCACCGGAGAGGCAGGTAAGTCAATGGGGTGTGTGCATGACATGGGGGTTTAATCAGCCCAAAATTAAAGTGGAGTTTTTTTTAAACCCACCGCTTCAGCTTAGAACCCCTGTTTCATCTACACATGCCCCAAAACACTGACATCAGTTTGGTTCCTAACCTCTGTTGAAAGTCAGCAGGGATGAGATCCTAACACATCTGTGTTTGAAAAGTTGAATGGTCCTTTTATGTTATAATTTGCATCCAGTGCTCATGATTCACTGTTTTGGCTTTGCTTTGGCATGGCAGGCTGTCTTCTTATGTGTAAGGCAGAAGGTAGGATAAGGTGGCATATTAGAGGCTAAATTATTCAGCAGTGCATAATAAACCTATGCATGTAAGAACACAATAGGTAAAAATGTGAGAGTGAGTTGTGAACATAGAAGGAGAAAGGTTTGGAGGTGGCTTGTAGAGGAGTTTGGGAGGTGCAGACGGGTTGGGAACAGGAGGATGGGTAGGGACAGGAAAGGTTTGCATCTTTTTGGTGAGTGGGGTAGAGAATCTTTAATGCTAAGAAGGTTTGAAACATAATTTAAAAAGAAAGGTGCTTGTTTTTGCTCACACCCCAGTGATCTTTCAGTCAAAAATTGGCTGGGAAAAAGTGTAAGCCAAAATTTAAATTTCTAATGAAAGAAGCAAGCAGAAACAAAAATAAGTAGTTATTTTCTTCTGTAAAAGAAGTTTTTTAACCTTGTGGTTAAGCCTGTGCACAGATACTTGGAAATCTGGACTCACTTGTCAGCTCCCTGAAAGATTTTCTATGTGACCTTATACCACTCATTTCTTATACCACTTTATTTCTTTCACTGTATATCTGTTTCCCACCTGTGAGGCATCTGTCATAATTGTGATTTAATATTTTGGGGCATGGAAGAGGTTATAACTATTGGACATGATTTAACTGCTCAGACAGAATTTCAAGATTCAAATAAAAAGATATGACGTTCCCCAGCACCACCCTTTTCCTTTTCTTTTCTAAATTCAACTTCCTAGAATTTACAGTATCTTTTAAAGATAAACCTCCTTTTGATGCTTTTTTCCAGAGATCAGTATACTATCAATCATTTCTCCATACATACAAGAAATTATCAGATTGGTCCTTAATTTCATTGATTCATTAAGGATACAACTCTGATAAAATTGAGAAATATTTTTATTTTTTCAAACCTCTGGGTAGAAACTGTCTCAAGCAAAATAAAATAAAATAAGTCTCAATTTTATATACTGTACTGCCATGTTTTAAGCACACAAATGAGCAAGCTGGTAAGCTACCAAGTTAGACAGCTGTCCAACCATCACAACCTGATGCAGGATCTTTGGTATTTAATATTTTACTATCTGGACTGATACTTCTGGATTAGATGCATCTGGTTATACATGCGTTTTCAAAGCCATTGTCATCCTCTAGTGCAGGGACAGGCAATTATTTCGGGCAGAGGGCCACTTACTGAGTTTTGGCAAGCCATTGAGGGCCGCATGACAGGCAGCCAGGGGCAGATAAATATTAATTAACTAAATTTTTTAGGGCCCCTGAGGGCCAGATACGGCCTGCTGGGCCGGATCTAGCCTGCAGGCCACATTTTGCCCACCCCTGCTTTAGTGTGTTTTGCAGATCTGTTTGAAAAGCTCTAGGCAATGACCCATTTATATTAATATGGATATAAATGAGTCTGATGTATTTTTTCAACACACAACTTCCCAAGATAACAAACTTACATGCAGCTGAAGAAAACATGGTTTCAAAACCAAACTTACTCTGAAGAGGCTGTCAGAACAGCATGTTTGTCACTGTCCTAATCTTGTCATTTTGACAGAACAACAGAAACACCAAATCTTTTGGTCAAATGATTGAGAAAGGTCATGAATCTTAGTGACAAGTGCCAAAAAGACTTCTACAGAGCAAGAAATCATTCAAATCACAGTGTACTGAACCCAGAGGAATGAACCTTTAGTAGAACTTTTTGTTGGTTGGTTCTTGCTTTTTTCCTCGGTTGCCTACTTTTCCACAATAAAGTCCTGGTTTTCCAACTCAGTAAAAATGTGGGAATCCACAAGGATTTTTTTGTTGTTGTTTGTTTTTATTTTGTTTGGGGTTTTTTTACCTCTTTCCAGAGCTGAATTTGAAATCTAAGATTTAAAACAGTAAAGGCTGGAAATAAGGAATGGAGATAGAAGACAACATTTTACCCTGACTCTTTGGATTTTAGTCTTTTATTTGAATATAATCTTTAAAAATCAAACATAGCATCTACCAACAAAGCTTAGGATAGAGGAGATACTTGCTGGGAGGCAGGTGGCTGGGAACTTGTATGAAGCAAAGGTTCCATTGAAACAGAAGTGTTGGAGTCCTCACCATATGCAGCTTTGTGAAATACTGGCAAAATGCTGCATTAGGTCTGCAGGGTATGTTTTGTTCATGTTGTTTCTTGTAGAAATGATTTCATGTACGTGGCTATCTAGTTGTGTATCTCCAGTTGCGAGAGATGCTGTATAAACTTAGAATAAATGATGGATCCTAGCTGAAAACTGGTTACAGTCTTATTGGACAAAAAACAGACCGCATGCAAGCACAGGGGAACTGTGTAATAGTTGGAAGCAACAGCTAGGGATGTACCCACCTTCAGCAAATTAAAAACCATGAAGTCACAATAAGAAGAAGGAGTATTTGTTTGCTGATGAAGTAGTAGAATATGTAGTTCTGACTTTTTCATTTTTGTCAGGAGAATTGGCAAAACATTTTTGGTGTTACTTTTGCACACACATGAAAATGAACCATATGTTGTTGCAGGGTCATTAGGGGAAAGAGAGAGGCTTTTTTTCCCCCTTGGAACCAGCCTGACGCATGCCTGCAGACTGAAAATACAAGCTGTGGATACTGGGAAGGTTTTATGTGCGATTGACACAGGGAAATAAAGCTTCATCCTTGACTATGAGGTACTGTTTCAGAGCCCATGAGGTGAAAACTAGGTTTAGAAGGACACTGGAATATTGCAGTCAGTGTCAATGAAGTACAGTTGCCATGGTCAATAGGTGTAAGGTCCTCTATCCAATAGAGTCTGTGCAAAACTTACATGAGAGGGGAGCGGGGAAGAAGGCAGAGATAGAAGGGAAAAGACTTTGGCTGATACCCAGTAATTGTTCTCTTTACCCTTGCAGTGATGAGTAATGCAGAAGCCTTCCACTGTATTGTTGCTCAAAATCCCATTGGGCATAATTCAGTGAGTAATGTTGGTTATACTGGATGGATACAATGATGTGCATACACATGTGCATGCATGTTTTTAATGTACGTTTTATTTGTGTGTAGGTGATATCCATGAGATAAAATGGGGTGGGGATTGTTGGGGCAACTGTCTTGGGGCACTGACTTTGCCGGGGTGCGGGAGCAAAAAACAGTGGCTGCATCTGCAGTGCTGTAGGCACCCAGCTGCGTCCCCACACAGCTGACCAATGTGATTTACCACAGGTCTGAAATTACATCACGTGCCCTATTCAGTACCTTTCCTGTAGCTTGTACTCGCATTCAAAACTGCTGAGAAGCTGCTATAAATATTTTCAGAATTGTGTGTATGTTTTTAAGTCAGCCTCTGGCAGAAATGTATCATCTTTTTTTTTCAAATGTGGATTTTCATTCAAAATTGCTCTATACTTGGACTAGCAAGATTTCAGACCTGAGTCACTGACAGTTTTTTTTAAAGTATAAAAATGTAACACCTAAATCATTAATAGAATTCATGAAGCTATGCAGCTGCATAACATTTGAGAATCATGCCTCTTATGTGAAGTTAAGTAGAATAAACCTCCTTGTCAGAGATACTTAATGTAATCAAAACTCTAAGTTCCCAAACATCATGAAATTCTGTAGATGTGGTGGAAGCAATTGTTGAATATGACTTTTGACTAGGCATACCAACTAGCATTTTTAAATATATGATCAGTAAAATAAAATGTAATAACTGAAAGATTCTTCTAAACTGTCCTTGCGTTATTGCAAGGGAAAATATTTAGTTTTAAGTTAATCATTCTCCTGTTATGATACAGAGGGAATGGCTAGGTTGAGGAATTGATAACATTATGGGGCCTTTATTTTCTAGCAGCGAAACTTAGTTTTTGCTTGTCTGTGTTGGATAGATATGAAATGCTTAGTTGTCTTGCTTAGCACAAATTTAGCACATTTGGTAGTAGTTTCTTGTAGGGAAGAAAGATCAGTTATTCAGATATGGAGAGTAAATTCTTAAGTGAACTGTGGAGGAAGGCAGGAATTAAGTTTTTAAAAAGACATCCTCAATTAAAAAAAGAAAAAGCCGAAAAAACCTGCTTAGCATGTATATTAGAAATCTCCTTACTGCTTGAGGGGACTCTGTGAAGGACAAAACAGTTGGCACGGCATAGCAATGTGTAACATTGACCAAGTTGGCAAGGAAGATTCAGACTCATTATGAAAGAAGTGCGGGGAATGTATTACCTGTACTGTGGTAAAGAGAAATCTTTAGTTTGCAGAGCTGTCAAATCAGGACCTAACAGGCATACCAAATAGTGTATTGGCAAAAATGATGATTTGGCGTATTAAAACATTCTCAGAGTAATATTGAGTATCAAAAAACCTTCTACATTTTTTTTCCTACTTCCCTAAATTTAGTACTTCAGTAGACTTCTCCAGTCATGGTTTCTGATTTTGGAAGCTTCCTTATACATATTATTTAGAACTTCTAGAATTGCATCCCTAAATAATCATTCCTTTTCAATATTTCAAATATATTTTAATCCTCCATTTTCAAGCCACATTGCCACTTCTGATATTTTTAATTTACTTCACTAAAAAACAAAACAAAGAACCCCTCTAACAGATGCCAGTTAAAATACTGGCAAAGTCTTTGGGTAGAGGTGATATTTTTTTATTAGACCAATTAAATAGTTGCAAAAAAAGTTATTTGCAAGCTTTTGGACGCTCACGTTCTTCCTCAGGCAAAAGAAAGAAAGAAAGAAAAAATGGTGAGAGATATGAAAGATGGTCAGAAATCCCTCAGATATGAAAAAAGCCAGTCTCTAGAAAGCTGTTCTGCAAGAATGCAAATTTAGGAGGGCTGCAGGGATTTATTTAATTGGTCTAATAAAAGATATTGCCTAGACCCAAAGACTTCTCCTTCCTTTTGTGCTCAGACCAACACGGTTACTTCCTAGATCCCAGTTAAAATACTGAGCATCTTTACTGCAAACTTTTCAAATAATTAGCTGTTACTTGAAAAGCTGAAGCCCAGTTTTTTTCAAGTGTTAGGAAGCAGGACTTCATGAATGAGTACATCATTGTATCTTTTCTAATATTGAAAATTAAATATTCAGTTTATAACATCCTAAGAGTGGCACTGAAAGCTACTTACCAAATCTTTTATTCAACTCAAGTGCTCATTAGCTTGTTACTGCAGGGCTCCATCTTTAAAACTGCTTCCCTGGGATTATTTTATTATAGCATAAAACCTACAGCATTAAAGTACCAATGTACTATAATTGATTTTTGTGTAGAAGTGATTTTGGTGAGGTTCCATGTTAATGACTTTGGGCGCGTCTACATGTGCTGATTTACTGTGCAGTAACTGAAATTACTGCGCAGTATGGGTGTGCATCTACATGTGCACACCCGTACTGCATGGTAAATATGGTGACTTGCTCCGACCTGAGTGTAAATTTGATATTTGCATGATGCAGGTATTAAATTTACTCCTGATTAGTTACTGCACAGTAATGCACATGTAGACACCTTACTGTACAGTAACACTGCATGTATGGACTGACTTGGGACTAAAGTTAGTTCCAGTTTGTCCACACACTGCATTAATGCACCTTAGTTTCTGCATGTGTAGGTTCTGGCCTATTCCCACTTACTGCACAGTAAATTTAAACTGGTGTAAAAGCACATGTAGATACACCCAGTGGCTGCAAAACAAGTATGTTCACTTTATGAGCAAATGCCAGTCAAGATAGGGGAATTATGCTGGACTTTTTCTGTCATGTACAGCATCATAAATCATAGTTAGAATCTGCAGACCAAATGCCCTGGTGATGCTTTTGGATGCTTTACCCATCATTGGTTGCACAGCTATAAGCCACTGACATAGTAAGCAACTCTCTTCTCTGCGAGACAGTAGAACTTGCATTAATTGTGCTGACATTACGATGCCAACAAGCATATAAGTTGTAAAATTGTAGATGTGTTACTGAAGTGGGGAACACTGACTCTAAAGCATATACAGCATGCACATCTCTGTGTAAAAATTGTACATATGGGAGGCTTATAGACACTGATGTGGGATACATATTAAATCAGTCGTTCTCAGCCTCCTTAGATTTGAGGCATCCCTTGTCATACTTGAGGCACCCTTTCATAACTTTTGTGAATTGAGCACCATTTCATTTCAAAAACTAGTTTCTTGTAGGACTTACCTCTTTGCAGATGGGGCAGGCCTTGGGGGTAGGGGAAGAACTAGGCAGGAAGAACCTGAACCTGCCCTTATTTGCTTATCTCCTCGCATCTTGCTTATATGCTCATATTTCTTATGACAGCCTTCAAAGGATTTCTTGGTACCCTGGTTGAAAATCACTGTGCTAGATATTTAAATGTTCATTCTCTGGTTGAGTTTACACAAGGGAATTCAATTTGTAATTCAATATTGTGGCCCTGGTTCAGGTGGGATCTTAAGCTCCACTTCAGTGCTGTCCTGACTAGAGGTATATTCATGAATTGGGGCCTCAATGGAACAAAACTGAATTAATTTATAGGGGCTCTGGGACTTTTTCCCCTTTCCATATACCCAGTGGCACCTTTTCTTGGATAACTGAGCTGCACTGCTTCCCCTTCAGCCCCACCAGTGACCCTGTCTACATATCTTTTAAAATGCCTTCACTTTTTACTTGAAATCATAGAACTAGTTCGCTAACTGGCACCTGTGTTCCTATCAGCCTGTCTTCTTTTCACTCCTCCCTTCCTCCAGATTTAATATGGCACATGAATGGAGCTCTTTGCTTTAATGGCTGTGAGAAGGAAAGTAGCTTCCAAGTTTGCTTCTTGGACTGCAGCCCTAGTGGATCAACTGAAATAAGCTATGTTCAGTGGTTATTACTATGATCAGTGAATGTTTTTGTGTAGGTGTGAAGATTGATATAGCTGGGTATAGAGTGGAAATCAATTTCCTGGCTGGGGTAGATCAAGTCTTAGGTCATTTTTACATGTACTTACAGATGCAGTGCCAGGCGCTTTAATTAGCAAGCCGCACTAATGAAAAGTTGCTCGTGGGTCGTGTATCAGCATTGCTGCATGTCTCTGCGCTGAAAGAATGGTGGCAGGATACTTTGAACTAAAGCCCACCGGACATGTTTTATTTCAAAGCGCCCCATCTTGATTTTTGTCAGCACAGTGACGCTGATAACATGTCAATTTTCGTACTCCAGCAAGCTTGATTAATTGAGTGTGCTCTGATGCGCTGGATTTCCAGATCCCACGCTTAGGTGAATTTTGTTTGTAATCTTTTTAGAAGCCCTCTTGAAAAAGAGTACTGCAGTTATTCTTGCTGTAACTCAGGTCAACAGGGAAAATATTTGTCGGTTAGGCCATAACAGCACCTGAGAAAATAAAGGTATAAACAGGGATTAAGAAGCCTGTAACTCTAGCTACCTTAATACCTTAGTATGTTGCTCATTCTTTGGTTTCCATTTGAAAACAATGCAATAACAACATAGTAATAGCTTTTTATTCAACAAAGTGAAAGCAAGTCTATGGTAACATATACCTATCACAGTTGTGCATAGCAATTTTACACTCAACTGATTATGTTATTGAATAGCCTAACTTCTTTGTCCTTCCTGTAACCGTAACCAAGCATTAGTTTCATTACTGTTACTCTTACATGCCATAAATGCAACACTGTTTAGTCATCTGGGGCAGTAAGCATTCTATGAAAATGCTCTTGCTACAGAAGGTTTTCTGTGGTAAAATGAACATTAATTTAGCTTCTTGTGGTCACGTTGCAGCATTCTTCAGAGAGAGATTTTTTTTAATAGTGCTTTTGGCACTTGGATGATAAATATGGAAATTAGAAATGATCAAAATCAACGGTATACCCAAAACTGACTTGATTTACATGAACTTAGTGGCTTTTTATGCTTTTTCTGGGAATGCCTGCTTTTGTCATGTGGTAGCTTTACATTCAGAAGGAAGCAACTTGATTCTGTTTGAAGATCAGACCCTTTCTGGTAGGTATCAATTTTGGATACCCAAAAATTGAGACTACCTGCAAAAAAAAAAAAAAAAAAAACCACTCAGAAGATTACTCTGTGCGTATGAGTGATCTAAACCATGGCAGTAGTAAGATTGCACTAGTATTATTCCCTTGATGGGGTGCACTAGGACCTGGCTGCCACCACCACTACTTCTTCCTGCCACAGCCCTGGGGGAGTGCTCACCACTGCCACTTTTCCTTGCCAGCATTGCATTTGCCATTGTACTTTGCAACAAGCAATGAATTACATGTCAGGCAAGGAGTCCCATCTACCTTAGCTCCATTAGAACCTCAGATTTTTGTCCGCTTCACCTGCTCTGGGATGTATCTGTGTGCTGTCATGCCTATTCTGATATGTCTTTAGTGGCCACTACAATAAAAAAAAAACCTTTATAAAAATGTCCAGTTCCCATCAAAGTTGGTTCTTCAGTGTTGGAGTCTGGCATAGTGGAGAGCTATGCATGTATTGGCTGTATTGGCTCAAATTAAACATGTTGTGAATGCTTAAGTAACCTCTTGTGCACTGTTGGCAGTCTTCTTTTTTTGTTTGCAAATGGAAATTGTTACACATGCAAAGGGACTGGCATGTTAAATTTCCCTCCCATAAATTAGGCTAGCAGTAACTGTAGCTTGTGAAAAAGTCCATTTTAATGATTCGTTCATGATCTGTTTACATTTTTACAATTTTCATTTTGAGGCTGTTGTGGTAATCTCCTGTTATGCCACTTAAATACCATGTCCTATTTATAAAGTACTTCCCCTTTGTTTTAAGTGAAAATATTTATCCTGTTACTAACCTAGTTCTGAAATCTTCTCTGAGTCTTGCATGTTTATTTAAAGGTGCATTTCGGCATTCTCCTTTACTTTACAACCCAAATTGATAGAGTTCATGTGCTGGCGTTTATACTATTGGGAGCTAATGTTTTATCTTCACACTTCGTAATAGATGACCTTGGAAAACAGTCTTTCATGGAATGCACTGTAAATAATTAAACCATTCTCTTGCAGTACCCTGGTAGTGAACCCAGGTAGTCGTTAGTTACAGACTCAAGATGGCTTGCTTCTAATTGAGTTTGTCCCCTCCCCCTAAGTTTCTAGTTATAAATAAACAAAACAAATAAGAAAAAGAACAAACTTTTACCCTAAAAACCACCCCCATTTATTTCTATAAATAATTATATCTTTATATAAGCGTACACTCCTTCTTTCATTGTATTATCTATGAGTTCCTGTGTGTATTTAAAAATATACACATACTTTATATTTTAGCAAAAAAACCCAAACAAAACAAACACATCAGTCAGCCTCAATTATGAATTAGAAATTGAATTCAAGAAAGGCTGCTACTGTATTGAGCTGCTTTTTCTCCTCCCTCTCTCAAAATTTACAATCTACCTGTACAAACTGCAGGCTTCTAATTCATTTTCTGAGCTAACCTCATTCTGTGAACCAAGGCTTCTGTTTCCTTGTTCCATAAGAGCTTGTTTTGTAGGCACAGCAGATAGAATAAGGTGAAAAGAGAAAAGTTACAATAATAAATGAAGGATCGCTTCTTTCGTATTTTCCATTGTACATTAGAGTCCTTAAAACAGATAGGACTAATATTATAGGAGCTGTGAACAGAATGATTTGTAAACATCAGTGTTCTGTACAGTTGTGGAGGTGGGATCTACTCAATAGTGACAGCGTACTGTGGTCAAATAAATTATTTACCAAGGTAGTTAGAGGCAAATACAAATGATGGCAAAAAATGGCTACGTAACTAACCTGAGGTGTGTATGAATATTACTTATGCAGTGTTTTTATTCTGTAATTTATCTTGGTGTTCCTGGGTGCTCAGATACTGAGGTTTGAGCTCTTTCCAATAGGTAAAATCAAAGAATAAGCAACACAAGTTGAGTTCAGTAATTAGTCTGGTTTTGCAAATGCCACAGAATATTCTCTGAAAAAGTGTAGCTTTCCCTTTTGAGGAAGAAACATGAGTAGATCTCCAAAGGTAGGTTTTCCTTGTTTGAAGAAAAACCTGTGCATTGATGGATAAAATCTGTTCTTGAAAGTACAGAATGTAATTAAAATGAAAAAGCTGTAGGATCCACTGGAATAAATAGAAATAGATCTCAACTAAGAGTGAACCCCTTAGGATGAATCCTGCTTTAACCTATTGTCTCTTATCTTAAGACTTCCTAGAGATCCATCACTCTGTGGATTAAGGACGTACTTTCATAAAGGGATTTATGTATGAGAGAGAGAGAGAGAGGGAGGGAGAAATGTATTAGGGCTGTGTGAAGCTTCAGGTGCTGATTTGATTTGGAGGAAATTCAACCCAATTCGGTGGCTGAATTTCCAAATCTGAACTGAATCAGGAGACCAATTAAAAGGTCCAAATTGATTTGAAGCTCTCCAAATTGATTCAGAGAGTTTCGGTGATTTGGGCAGCTTCTTTAGGCAACTTTCCCTTTTATATAGTTAACAGCAAGTTGTGGCAGGCAAGAGATGGGGAGTAGTGGAAGTTATATTTCATTCATGGGTGTTTAAGTGTTTTATAAAGATAAATTTGTTTAAAATTAAGGCATATAAAGCTTATTAAAATCAACACAGTGATGGATTTATTCCTTGTTTACCTTTATGCTGCTTTGTAAAAAAAACTCTTCTTCCAATAATATTGACCATTCCATTTTTTTTCTGTCATCAGCTCTCATTTTATGTCTTGTCCTTGACTGTATGTATTGGGGATAAACCATCCCAAAGACTGGTATCCCTTAGGGCATCATCAGTCAGTGGTGCCAGAGGTCCTTTAGGAATCAAAGGAGCATGAGGCTGTGTGTTGACACACACAGGAAACTCGTGGTGAGAAAATAGTTTGGAAAGTATTCTGAGTTACTGATGAGGTTCAGGGACAAATTTTCATTATGTGCTGTAGACAAGGTTTATTCAACACAGTCGAATAAACACAGTTTATTCAAAGCAGAGGAAGGCATAAGATGAAAGCAAGATACAATAGGAGGAAAAACCTGATTTTGGATAAACATTTTGTATTTCAGTGCAAGGATGTGGCTTAAGAATACTATGTTTTGAAAGAATTATTTTCAAAATCAATGTGGAGGCCATTTTAATGCTGAAAGAGTGAAGAATGAATACTTGACACGTTGGACCTCAGGCATCCATCAGGAAGTTGACTGTCTTGTTACTCCTCTTTCTTTTTATTGCTGAAGACCATTTCTTTACTCAGTTTTGAGTTTCTGCTCCCTGCCCTTTCATTCTTTGAGGCAGTAGTCCCCTTAAGAGTTCTTGTATATTGGACAGACCAAGTTATCATTCCTTCAGACTTTTTCATCTGAAGCAGTGCTCTGGCTTTTGAACGCTGCTGCAGCAGCTTTTCCATGTATATGGGAACAGTGTTTGCAAAATGCTGCCTTTCTTCTTAATTTTTAGTTTTTTTTAATTCCTTTTTTGCAGCTGATTGATGACTGAATTGGCTTGTCTTGAGGAAACGTCTCCAGTGGGTGACAAATAAGAGGTGAGTTTTGTTGGACTTCCTACATAATTTACCCTCCATGTCTATCTACTAATTGCTCTTTGCTGTTTTGCCTCGTTGCAGTGGGTGCATCTATACACATAATTAATGCAACACAATATATTCTGGAGCCATTTGGGCCAGAGAAAACTGCTCCTGTGTGCAGCGTCTGCGTGTGCCCAGGACAGCAGCAATTTGAGTTGCAGCAGAGCAGCCCTAGGCTGCAAAGGGGCTGGATGGGAAACTGAGTGCGGAGCCATGTTGTTAGGTGGCAGGCAGCCCCCACAATTTAGCACCCTTGTGCCCCAGCCTTCCCCTGTCATCATCTACATGTGACTTTCAGTACAGTTACTTAATCCACAGTAAGGTAGTACCATCAGGGACAGTACTATTTTACAGCAGAGCTGATTAGTTTACTGCACCCTAATGCTGGTGCACATGTAGGATGGTAATGTTTTACTCCAGAGTTAATCTACTCCACAGTGAAGTGCACATGTAGATGCACCAAGTGTTTTTCAGTCTTCCAGTTGTTTTTCTCCTCCTTCCATGCTTGTTCTGTTGTTCAGTCTTTGTTTCTCTCTGCATTGCTTTGTCCTCATCAGGACAGTAATGCTCTCTTCAGCTGGCCTCTGTATTCAGCTCAGTGTGCATTAAGAAGCCACTGGAACTGCTGGTGTACACTGTCAGTGTTTTTTCCTTTGTATCTTCTCCTGTTATCTTTCCCTGAATGTTTGATACCATTCCTTATAGATGATTCGTAAGGCACATCCCCCATCAGTGAAATCGGCCGTGGGGGTCATTGACTGGTGTCGGGGGATACCCATGATGGCTGGTGCCCCTGGGAGGCACCAGTTGCCCATGCTATTCCTTGTTCCCCCCCACTCCATAAATAGGTTTTATGGGCAGACTTTCTCTACTGCTTACAGGTCCAGCAGCCTGTTTCTAGTCTTTATGTTTACTGTAGGAGTGAGAAGATGGAGATGGAGCTGCAAGAGGTACTGGATTAAGCTGTCTTCAGAGGCAAAACTTTCTTACAGTATAGTTTTTTTTTTTTCCTTGGCAGATCACCTTTCTGTTAGATATCTGAGTATCTTCCTGCTCCCTATATGTCTCCTGAGAGAGGACCCATCTTTTAGGGCTTTGCTCTGTGAATGCTCATATGTTTTAAAGCTGTGCTAGTGTAAAGTACGTTTTTACTGTGTTGGAAACCTCCAGCCACTTCATTTAGGCCTGGGCAGGGTTCTTTTTTGTTTAACTTTTTGGCCACAACTCATCCAGAAGTACTGCCTGTCTATTTGCTATTTTGAGAAGTAGATTTGTAAAGACTGCAGTTGGAAGGGAAGTGACTGTTGAATAAATTCAGTCCTATGAAGGTTTTTTCAGGGGGGGTGGGGTTTAAAGGGAAGCCTACCCAATGTTATGGAAAACACTTATTAGATGCCCTTTCCAGAAATTCTAACAAATCAAATGTGGCTAACAGCAAACTCTTCCTTCTCTTCTGTATACAACTACAGTTGTTCTGTTTACCAGTCCCACCCCTTTGCCGTATCAGCAGTTTGTCCACCCATTTCCTCTTCCTTCTAGGCAGTCTTATAATATAATCATTGTTTTCTCCTGGGCCTAACTAGATTCATAGCAGTAGGGTCAGAAGGAACCTTGTAGATCATCAGGTCCGACTCCCTGCCCTGGGCAAGAGAGAAAACTGGGATCAAATAACCCCAGCCAGGTAAACGTCAAGCCTCCTCTTAAAGACCCCCAGGGCAGGAGCCAGCACCACTTCCCTTGGAAGTCGGTTCCAGATCCTAGCCGCCCTGACTGTGAAGTAGTGCCTTCGGGTGTCTAGTCTAGAGTTTTGATGATTTCAAGTTTTCCCTTTTAGCATTTTATAATGGATGTTTTTTGTTTACAGTGTGAATTTTAGGGCCTAAAATTTATGATGTGAATAATAAGTATATGTCATGGTTACATGAACCGATAAATACTCAAAAAATGAAACAATATAAGAAGTGAAATGGAGTTGATTTTTCACAATTCCAATTTTATAGAAGGACCTGACAGCAAGGGAAAGAAAAGAATCGCTGAAAGAAAAACAGAGAAAGGATGATGGAGGCAAAATATAGCATCCTGTGTAAGAAATTCTTTTTCCCCAGCCTCTTACACGCAAAAGTGAAATGGAAACTGCATACTTAAAAGACGTTTTAATTATGCCTTTGCATTCATTCATGCTCCCATTCCTGACCCCTCTATCTGTTTCCATTCCCATGTCCAACATGGATTTTAATTCCACTATAGGTTTCTCCTCCTAACTTCCTGAGTATTCCTCCCTTACCTTCCTGCATGTTGCTGAAATGTCTCAAGCCCTGAGAATATCTCAGATACGGTGAGGGCTTTTCATTATGTAGAAAAGTAAGTACATGAAAATCCTGAAGCATGCGTTTCCTCCATTCTGTGCAGTACCATTTTTTGACAGTTCCAGCCACCATCAATCCTAGCCAATAATGTGAGTCATTTTGCTGGAGTGAGAGAATTCTTCCATTCCTCATTTGTGTTTAAAGGGGTTGGGAAGTATGTGGTGGAAAATTATTTGTGGTCATTTTGGCACCAGCTGCATATCCTTGGTGGCCAGTTTTCTGTGTTGCATATCTCACTTGCCCCTAGAGTATACTAAAGCACAGCAAGTAGGGTAGTAAAAGAACATTGAATAGAAATAGTCTCATATTTGAGAAGTGTTAAGCTACATGACATATTTTATTTATTTTTATTCCAGGAACAAGTGAAATAGTATCTCATTTCCTTTTGAAGAAGCCCTACCCTTGCTGCACTGCTTCTATAGTAAAACTAAAAGTACAGTGGTAAGGAAGCTGAAATTAACTGTTAATTTACCAGACAAAGGAAATGTAATGTGCAGCAGTGTATTTGGGTTACTTCATCATGTTACATATAACACCCCATAATACATATTATGAAGGACAATAAATAATAAAAGTCTACTTTGAAAGTGACTTAGTATGGTTGTGAATTGGGTTGACAATAGGAGTGTGCAAAGTGGGCCATATTTGATTCAGTTTCAGCCCAAGTCAGGGACAGTGATTTGATTCATTGATTCAGATCACTGTCCCAGATTTTGATTTAGTCAAAGCTGAATTTGAAGATTCAATTTGGAGAATCAGTGATTTGGCCATAGAGACAGCTTTAAATGTTTTTTCTACATACCTGGAGTTACCAGGCATGGCTCCTGAATGCTGTGATGCTGGGGTGCATGGAGCAGCCCACAGGAGTGTGGGGGGCCTCCCCTCATGCTCAGCGCTGAACCCAAAAGTGGACCAGAAGTACTATTGGGTTCACTGGGGAGCACGCGAGGGGGGTGCCCTGTGCCCCACCAGCTCGGTGATTGGCAATAGGGGGACCCCAGGTGCTGCCCCCCCCCCCCCCCACAAGACCCAGGAGGCGCCAGTCAAGCTCCTCAGCGGACCTGGAAGTGCTTCTGGTCCACTTCTGGGTCTACTGCCAAGTGCACTGGGGAGCTCCCCAATGTTCCTGTGGGACACTCCATCCGCCCCAGCATCACAGCATTCATGAGCTGCCTGGTACCTCGAGATATGTAGAAAAAACATTTAAAGCTGTGTCTGTCCAAATCTCCAAATCTTTCCAAATCTCTCTGAATCGATTCAGAGAGATTAAAGGGTCTCCTGATTCGTTTCAGATTCGGGGATTCAGCCACCATATCAAGCCAAATCTCCACAAAATTGAATTGGGGACTGAAGCTTCACACAGCCCTAGTTGACAAGCTAAGAGTTAGAATTGATAGACTTGCCAAAACTAATAGAGACAAAAGGAATGAACCTGCTAAACGAAGTGTAAATTGACGAAAGTGAGTTTATTCAAAATAAACAAATGTATCCTTTCACTGGGGGGAAAAAGCAGGGGTACAAAATGAGGAACAGCTGTCTACAAAGCAAAATTAAAATGTGGAAGAAGTGTTGGGAATAAAAGTCCTTCATGTGTGCCAATCAGTATTGCCAGCAGGAAAACCTGTAAGGACTAATTAGAATTTTTAACTAAATAGATTCTGAACACCTGTTAGAATTGCCATATTTGCAGGCAAATGGAGTTTTCTGCTGGATGCATATCATTTTACAGTTCATACCTGATTATGAAGACCTAGAGGAATTTTCTGTCGCTGAGCTCCATGTGATAACATGGTGAGGGGGAGTCTACATTTTCTGAAGTGACTAATTATTTTGAAGTATGTTTTGGATACCCAGCCTGTTCTTAAAAGAACTTGATTTGCAGAGAGTGAGTGTTCTCTACTTTGTCAAAGTTGAGCCTGTTTTTGTAGTATCTTAAACTGGGCATGCAAAAACCATATGCATCCCAAATCATTAATCAGTTTTGAAATCTGGGACTATGGCAGTAGTGCTCAACCTCACCAGGCCCTGTGGGCTGGATCCTGTGCATGGGTTTGTCTCTGTAGACTAGACACACATGGCAGCTCAGCTCTTCAGCCCACATCTTAACACTGAGTGACCATGTCCTGGTAAGATCTGGTGGACAGGGCCATGTCATCTGGACTGTGGGTCCTGTGGGTCCAAAAGTTTGATAGTGGGGAGTGGTGGTGGTATTAATTGCTGTAGGTCTGGGAGCAATTCCTCTGCTGACAAACTTCCAGACCCATGGGCTGGATGGCATAGCTTTGCAGGCTGGAGATTGAACACCACTGGTCTGTGGTAGCAGAGATGCTCTTTGTAGCCTTAGTAGATCCATTCTTTGAATTCAGCGTGCATTCCTGGTTTGTGAGGGAAAGGATATGGAAAAATTATTAAAAAAACAAACAAACATGGTACAAGGATTACAGTGTGTGTGAGCATAAACTCAATCAAATTGAGCTGCTTCCAGCAATATGCTTTTGTTAGCTGCTGCAGAAAATAGTGCCTAATCTGTGTATTGTTTGACTGTGTGTAAATTCCAAGAGGCCATGCTCTAGCAGGGAAAATTGCAATGAAGAAAAGCCTTACCACAGACCGAACAGCCTTGCTTCAGATGTAGGGGCTGAACTGGGCAAGCTACAATCATAGAATTATAGGATTGGAAGGGACCTGAAAGGTCATCCAGTTGAACCCCGTGTACAGATGCAGATGTGCTGTCCCTAAACCACCACAGACAAATGCTTATCCCACCTTCTTGAAACTTCCAGTAATAGATATTCCACAACTTTTCTGGGAAGCTTCTTCTATTGTTCTTGAAGTTAGAAGGTTTCTGAAATGTAATCGAAATCCACTCTGCTGCAGTTAAACCTCCCTGTCTCATTTTCTGCCTTTGGGTGTAGGATGTCATTGACATTTCTAATGTCTGTGGTCCTAAGACTCTCTCCCTTGGTTAGAGCTATCATCTCATTCCTTTATTACTTCTTTTAAGAAAAAAAAACCCAATCACGTATCTATCAGCTTAATATTACCTAAGATATTGGCAGCAGCTGATACTGACTTAACTCAGCAACACTGAATCATAAATCTGAGTAAAACTAAAGAAAGCAAATTGTTTTGACAGATACTTTTCATAAATTCTGGCTTCAGTCTTTAGGTTCCCGACCATGTTATGTTCTCTTTAATAAAGATTATGAAGGTGGTTAGTTTGGCCTGCCTGACTGGATATTAATTGTGCCAGCCCCTATGGCTAGGAGGTGTTTGACAGTGATATTCATGGCAGCGAATTATTCAGTAACCCCTTCATTCATCCTGCACCATGTAGCATCCTAATTAATTGCTTCTCTCCCACCAGCCTCCTACACAATTCAGGGATGAATGTTTCTATTGTCACCATTTATCTGTAGGGAAGGGGCTCACTTCAAATGTAGTTGTTTGGGGTGGTGAAGTAATTCTTAAGGACACAGTAGAGTCGGTGCATCTTAAACAGCCTAATGCATTTACTGTACCAACTGAATGACCAGGACTGGCACAGCTGCTTCAGAGGAAGTTATTTGACTGTGTGTGGTGGTGGATCCATGCTGTGTGATTACATGACTAAACACCACTTGAGCCTTATGGTTCTGTGACCGTTGCAAAGAAGTTCAGCATTGCAACAGAGAAAAGGTTTACCATTACAACTAGACAGTGATTCAGCTTTGAATATGGAACGAGGTTCTTGCAGCTTAGGCATCCAAGTCTTGCTGATTGGAAGTGCGAACCAAGTACCTAACTGTCCTATTATGGCTTTTTTTATGTATACCCAACAAAGAAAAAATGACTCCAGGCTGATGGTAATAGTTTCAAGGCCTGAATACTGAAATGAGTATTTTACAGGGTGCATGTGTTCTGTTTGTTCAAGGTATAACTCAAATGTTGCCCCATATTTGACTCCTGTCTATGCCCGTACATCTCTAGGTTAAACTAGTGGTGCTTTAAATTTGAGCCAGATTATTTCTATACTAGAAAGTCTTGCTGCTGAACTTCTGTTGATTTACCATTGCATATATCTGCAGTCACTAAAGCCTTATCTATACATTACACTTAAGATGTGATTAACCACTTAATCACATCACAAACTGTCACTCAGCCATATGTTTAATCAATTAAGTGCATGATCATGATAAAAGGAGGAATAAGACACAAAGTTATTCCACAGAACATTTGTAGTAATTGATCACAATCCCAGGCTCTCCCTGCACTGGCAATAAGGTGTGATGGGATCTAATTTGCAATCCCACAATCATGCCTCCTGCCATAAACATGTGGCATGGCATGGCAGGAAGTGTGATTGGATCACACATCAGATCCCATTCCACCTTTAGCAGCACATCTAAAGCACCAACCCATATGGCTGTTTTTGCCAATATTGTGTGTCCTAACTGTAAAATATTGCATCAGCAGATGTGATTGATTGTGGGCGAGACTGGGTTTTAGATGCCATTGGCACCAGTGTTTTGTCAACAGTTGTCAGCTGAGAGATTGTTTTACCTGAATGATGCCACCTCCTCGAAAAGGCCTGAGTATTGCTGGTTTTCATCAAGTTTGTTTGTGAATGAAAGTTTAACCTTTAACAAAAAGGCTAGATTAGTTGGTCATTGTGGTGTATGACCTGGTGGTGCTGATGTTTGCCATTAATTATATAGGTATCAGCTGTGGCTAAACTGGACACAGTTCCTTAAGCTTTAAATGCTAATCCCATCAATCTGAGCAGCAATTCAAATTCGTTCATGTAGAGCAGTTGTTTTGCACTGGGTCTGCTCTCACTTGAGGTGGGCTTGGTCAAATGGAATAACTTAAGTGGATGCACTTGAGCTAGCTTTTTCAGTGAAGACAAGTGTGTATAGTAACAGCTACCTGAGAGGGAATAGATACCACCATCTCAGTTTTTCTTCAGAGTTTCTGATTTCATAAAGAGGAAAACCCCTTAAAACTCCAGCTATCTTGACTTTGAAGAGAACCTTTGTAATGTTATTGGTGCAGTGATGTCTTTTTGAGTTTGTAGAGCTTGAAATAATAGCCTTGCTGTATGCATTTCAATAAATTCTAAAACCAATCTCAAATGCAGTATTTCCAGTATTGATGGTTAAATGTTTCACTGTATATCCCAGTATGTAAAAAGGGAGAGGAAGGATCTTATGAGGATCTATGGAATATACTGAATGACTACTCTAGGTAAGGCTTTTAACAGTACATAGAAGCTTGAAGGGTGTGCAGTTGTCTTTCTTTTTCCTGGAGTATAACTTGGCTTTCAGAAAGGTTGTTGTAAGTGTGCAGACTAAGGGAAAAGGAGGAGAAAAGTGTCAAGTGGAATAAAACAATTTGTGGAAGAAGGGCAAGAGGTTATATAAGTTGAAGGGGACAGGGTTAGAAAAACATTTGGCTAATGATGGGCAATACAAAAATGTGATTTTTTCTTTCCCCTTCTAACGTATTTTTCAGGTTCCTGAGGGGAAAAATGAAGGCTGACATTTGCTTAGTTTTGATTGCTTAGTTAGAAAAAACATTCAAAAGGGTGTTATGAATTTTTGCCCTTTAAACCTAGCGCAGTGCTGATAGGTGCATTAAGCTACAAAAGAAGTTTGGAATTTTGCTAAGCACAAGCGTTCTCTGCAAAGTTGGGCTGAGGAACAAGATATTTTTATAAGCCCATATCACTACTTATTGGGTGAAGGCTATAGAATTATTTATTTATTTATTTTAGTTTTAGGTAAGTGATATTTCCTGACAGTGTAAGTCTCTGCATGCAGCATTTGTTCAGTGTCTGTTGTGACTGTTTATTTTGTTTTATGCAGATACCTGTTTCACACTACAGTTATGGACCACGTTAAAGTCTTCAGGAAAAAAGATACTTTTTGAAGGGCAGATCCATATGTTGATTTCCCCAGTAAAGCCAGACAAACAATATTTAGTATTGGAGGAGGTCTTCAAATTCCTTCTCACAGTATTGCTGTTTCAAGTTATAACTAAAGGTTTATGTTCAAACAACTAAAATTGGTGCCTTCCTGCCTGTATTCTCATCCGTCTCTTCTTAAACTTTTATTTAGGTAGCTGTTTACCAGTGTGGATGTTGCCTTTTAATGTCTTTGTGCCTTACTTCTTCATGTGTAAAATGGGGATAAAGCTCCATTTTCTTAGCCTTCATCTTCACAGTTCAGGAAACCATGGGCTTAAAATGCTATAAATCTAGTTTGTTGAAACTTTTCAAGTTCGCTATCAAAGAAGGGTCCATTAACAACCCCGCTTTTTATATCTTCCTATGTAGGTTGCCCTATGCATGAGTACAAACCCTTTTTTTAATGAAAACAGAAGAACTAGGAGTGCACATGAAAGTAGGATTTCATAACTTTTTTTTTAGTTTTTTTAAGTGTTGCTGTGTGAATGTTGGAATGAATCCAGTGTGCTTTTATTGGCATATGTGAGCAAATTATCAAGGGCACTAATATTTTTATTGCTGTTATAAAAACAGGAATATTGAATGGAGGCTTTGTGTGAAACAGAGATTTCTTTATTTGAAAGAATAAGAGTTTGGAGCTTATCTAATATACCTGCAGAGTACAGGAAAATGATCCTTCTTGGATCACATCAGTTGTAAACAGAAAATGTATAACAATATACATACCTTACAACTCTAATTTTATAATTTAGAGACCGGGTAGATAAGGTCTTTTTTGTTACATTAACTGTGTAAGAAGGTTTTATTCAATTTAGGTCCTTATCTTTCAATCTAATTTATAAGGACCCTGATGTAAAAGCCTCCTTTGACCCTCCAGAATAGCCCTACATAAATGCAAGAAGTTTTCACAGTTCAGGACCTCATAGAAAATCAGTTGTTCATATGTCCTTCACTCATCTTATTTTCTGTTTTTTGGAAAACGTCTATTATTCTACTTGGTTTTTTCAGATGATTTGAACTGGTTCTGAAGGGATGCTGGCATGCAGTGACTTGGTATGGCATATACCTCTTGGATGGAGCAGCACCATGTAGCAAGATGAGGCAAGCCCCTGCACAAAGTCAAATGACTATGTTGAAGGGCTGACTCAATCCTTTCTTTACGTTTACAGAAGGGTAGATATATTTTTATGAAGAGTGTAGATAGTTATTTTATACGTGATATTTAAATCACCAAAAGCACTTCTGCATTTACTAAAAAGGTCATGTTCAGAAAGTGGACTCTGATCTCTGTTGATTGGGAAACAGAAACCATAGTGAATAAATAGGTTTGGTCCTATTTTACTCTTTAAATAAAAGGCTTTAAAAAAAAAAAAACTGGGAGGAGAGCAGTGATTTGTTTTCACAGGGAATTTTGAGAGTTAGGACACTGGTTTTGTTCCACAAATGTTGAATTCTGTGCAAGGTGGACTTGCTGTTCTCTTCTCAGCTCCACTGGAAATCGGGGGCCCCAGCTGGAACCCCTGATAAGCTGGTTAGACCCCAGGCAAGTTTCTCTTGGAAGTCTGCCTGGGTTTTTTGGTCAAAACTGGCATGTCTCAACAGAATGCTTTGATTTCAATGAATTGGCAAATTCTGTCCCAAAAAACATTGAATTTGCTAGTGTAGCTGCATTGACTATAGAATATGATCTTTTCCCATCTTGGTACCAGATAAGTCTGTTTACATTTGGTTAGTGTTTTTTGTTTACTGAATTGCTCTATAGTCTGGGCTACCTTGCAGACACTTATTTTAGTCAGTATATGCGCATGCATATTCACAGAATTTGGCAGTCAAGATTTTTAAATGACCAAATTTAAAATACTTCCTAGATAAATATTTATGAATTTATGAAAACTGCCATATTTCCAAAAGTGCTGAGTATTTAGTAGCTTAAGAGTGAGGTTAGGAATTTTACTGTTTTTAGTTATATATGCCCGCTTTTGAACTCAAGGCAGGTAAAGCTGTCCTTGAAGTTTGTTTTTCTTTTATTTTCTTGCTTTCAAATGGAAGTCCTCAGAATGAAAATGGGCAGGTGAAGGCCACATGATCTAGAAAGAACTGGGTCTCAGCTCTTCTTATTTTCAGCCTACTGTTTAAATCAACATGCCACGTTGTTCCTTCCTTGCATATCCCTCAACACATGAGTCTGATGAGAGGGGAAAAAGACTTTAAAATTGTATGGAGGTTAAGTAAGCGCATGTGTGTGTCTGTACACGCCTTGTATAATTTGGAGAGAATGTTGACACTTGCTGAGTTTGAATCCTGTTGATCCAAACTATTGTTCTGTTGGTTTTAGTTATAATATCCCAAGGATGTAGTTTTGGGCCCTTTTATAAATATTACTTTAGCAAGCTGTTTGTTTGTTCGTTCGTTTGTTCGTTCTTTTTTCATTTTAGTAAAGCAAACCAGTGTCAGGCTCATGGAAAGGGTAAATAAGTAGCAACCATCCAAGTGCAGGAGGCTTCCAGGAAATGAGAGCTCAATTGGAAGCAGCTGACTTCTGAATCACAGTTAAGAGACTTCTTCCTTTTGTTGTTGACCTTATGAAATGCTCTGCACTGAAGTGATGGTTATTTTGCTCATTTTGAAAGAAGGATATATATACTCCTGATTATAAGCAGTTAGCATTTGACTTGCATTTTCTGATCTAAAAAAATGGAGTGTTGAAGTTGAAATAATATTTCACAAAATAGCATGTTCATGGTAACATTCTAAAATTTGAATAGATGCTTCTATTTAATTTTAGTTTGCAAAGCAAAAAATAGTTTTACGTTTTTTAACTCTAACTTACTTTTTTAATCCCAAAGAAAGCTTTAAACTTAGATTTTTTTCCCCCAACCTACTCAGCATTTCACCATTGCCTACAAAAGCCAGCATTCCTACATACTGTATTTACTTGAATCTAAGATGAGGCTCCCCTCCCCCATTCAACATGCAGGGTGTGGGGGGGAGCCTTTTATCATGGATTCAACTATAAGGAGAGGGGTAAGTGGGCACAATGCTGGTGCAGCTCTGGGCCTGACCTGGACTCAAAATTGGCAACCATAACCACTGTCACTTCCTCACCACCTGCCCCCTCTGCTCTGTCTGTCCTCCCATTTGCCCCTTCCCCTCCCTTTGCTGCTTACCCTCAGTTCGGGATCTGCCCTGGCTGGGGCCTGTGAACACATGCCAAGCAAGCCAGGTTCTGGAGCCAGCAGCAGCAGTTGTGGGAGTAGCAGGCCTAGCACTGGCCCCAGATTTGGCTTTGACCCCAATTCCAAGGCTAATTGCTGCAGGGTGCAGGCACCACAGAGACCAGGCAGCAGGGGGCACAGGTACTGGGGGAGCAGGTAGTGAGGAAGGAAGCCACCATGGAAAGAGTGCCAGGAGTGCACGTGGCAGAAGGGGTAAGTGATGGGGGAGAGGTGCAGGGGTCAGGACACTCTGCTCCCCTACCACTTGCCTCCCTGCCACAGTGTTGAGGCAAGAGGAGAAAATTAAGATGAGCCTCCAATTATTAGTTTCTGTACATGAAAAATTATAACAATTTGTAACAAATTCTGTCTACAGAATCTAATTATTGGAGGGTCATTCATCTTAAATTTTAAAGTTGTTGTTGTACTGATCCAGATGCAAATCTGCATTTTCTCATGTGAAATATAGAGTAGGAAGGAAATGGAGGTTTGGTGTGGCAAAAATAGGAATAGTGGTTTGCAAGAGAAGTTGGAAGAGCCACCTCTGAATCATGGGCCTCTGCTCTTTCTAGAATTAATGAAAGTGAAGCTGCTTTGTGTTTTGCGCTCAACCTTTTTTCAGGGGAAAATAATATATATAAACCTCCTTTATTCTTTGCGTCTCTAGGATCTTCCTCCTTCTGCCCCATACATCCTATTTTCAGGGTCTTTATGGGCACCCATTCAGGTGACGGGCCTCTGTTCCAACACATGCTATTTAGCATGCTCCAGCAGCCTCTGTATCTCATGTATTCGTCATCCCCAGGCTTCAAAGTGCTTGCGGAGGCACTTTAACCAAGGCTTGTCAAATGAACTTTAGTTAAAGCAACCCCACCGCCATCTTGCTGAATACCTGTGACGCTGCAAATGTTTTAATTAAAGCGGCTCTTAGAGCTGCTCTAATTAAAGCATCTTCCATCTCATAGCTTGTGTATAGATGCCCTCTATCTTTGTTTTCATTGCTTTAAGACTTGGATATTCTTGCATATTGTCCTCTTCTAACCAACAGGAGATAGCACAATACAGGAAAAATACAATGCCTGGTAAGAAACTTCCCCTCTGCACATACAGACTTTTCAGAGTACTATATTTTCTGCTGGAGAAAGATGTAGTGTTATGCTGGACAAAACAATTTATTAGATTCCCATAAAATGGAGAAGGTTTCAAAGGTTAAGATGCAGCTATTAGTCATTTTTGTTCATAAAGCAACTCTGAAGCTTAGTGGTCGAAGTGGTTTGTGCAAAAAAGATAAAGGTCTGAGTTCAAGGTGATTCTCACTGTCACAGCCATGTAACTTTTATGGTGAGACAACAGTTTCTGGTGATTGCCTGTATATTAACATAATTGTATGTGGCACTCTCTGACTCCTGATGCAAGGCATTTACCATCCAGTTACCTTAATTGCACCTAGAATGGGTTATGCTACTTTCCAGATGGTTTGTCTTTAATGCTATTTGCATACATGCAGTTTAAGTACATTGAAACTTTTTAAGGGATTAGTAGAGATTATGGCTGTGAAAATTATTAATTCATTATAATCTGAAATTTCTGATGAACGTAGAAATCCGTCTTTAGTTTTCTTTAAAAAAACAAAAAACATGACAGCTGAAGTCGCAAGTATTTCCAAATCAGCCTTGTAAGAACTTTATTTGTGTGTCACAGGGCCTAGATGAAACGGAAGGTAAGCAACACTTCCTAATCAGGGAGGTTTAATATTAAACAGGGTTACTCGTGCCCATTTTTATGTGAATTTAAGAAAACAAAAGTTTAGGGTTGGTATCAAGTGTCACTTTGAACTTGCTTTCTCAGGTCAGCAATCTTGGTTTCCGGCTTGTTGACAGGTGGCTTTGTAATGCTTTTGTTTTGCTTCACTTTAGTTACAAAGGGCATTTCTGGTTGAATTAAGCTTCATGAAAATGAGACTTTCTGCAGCTTTGGAGAAAGGAAATGAAATTTTATAGCAAAATGCTGAGCATTAACCTCTTTATTGCTTGTAAGAATTAAAATTGTATGGTTTGATATTTAGTATTTTGTGTTACTGCTGCAGAACCTGAAACCTGGTGGGACGCTACCCACAATTGGACAGTAGGCATTGAGGGCTATAGGCCGTATGGGTGCAACAGTAGAGAAAAGGAGTACGGGGCGGTGTTGCTGCCTATGTTAGGGAAAAATGCACATTCTCTATAATCAAGATGGGATCACTAGAACGGCAAATAGAGGTACTGTGGGTCAGAATACAAGGGGGCTAGGGGGAAAAGGGACTTGGTAGTGGGGGTCTATTACAGACTGCCACACCAGGAGGATGAGCTAGACCTGGAATTCTCAAGGCAGCTCTCAGAGGCCGTACAGTCAAGGGACATGGTCGTCATGGGTGACCTAAACTACCTGCCTATCTGCTGGGAGGAGCAGTCAGCTAGATCTGACTGTTCACATAGATTCTTAACCTGCGTGCCAGACCTCCACCTAACACAGGAGGTATACGGTCCCACTAAGGGAAATGCCGTACTGGACTTGGTGTTTGCTACAGGGGATCTGCAGATACAAGGTAACCTAGGGTTTAGGGACCACCAATTGTTAGAATACACAATCTGGTGAAAGGTGGGGAAGATAACCAGTAGGGCAGAAGTGCTAGACTTCAGAAAGGAGGTTAGTAAGCGAGGCACTGAAGGACACGAGCATTGGTGAGATGGGAGTCCAGGAAAGGTGCTCATTTCTCAAGGGAATAATCATTTGGGCACAGAAGGGGACAATCCCATTGCACATAAAAGGGGGTAAAAGGGCCAAGAAATCCTCTTGGCTGAACAGGGAAATCCAGCAAAGCCGAGGGAAGAAAAGAGGCATACAAACTGTGGAAGGAGGGGGTAGCCACCAAGGAGGAGTATAGATACTTGGCTCGCACTTGCAGGAAGTCAGTTAGAAAGGCAGCAATGGAACTCAGGCTGGCAACCCAGAGCCCGGGCCGGCTGCAGCTTGGAGGCTGCAAACAGCTGCTCCAGGCTCTGGCATCAGCTTCGTACTGGTGGGTGCAGCTCAGGTACGTGGATTAAAGCTCAACTGAGTCAAAACAAAATGTTTCAGTTCAGCTTGACAAAGCATGACAAAGCAATAGGATTTGATTTGGGTTGACACAACTTGAAAAGCGATATTTTACTTCAGCCTTTCAATAAACAGCTGGTCAAAACAAAAAAAACCCAAAACCTGAATGATGTTAGGAGGGAAATGGCTAAATACAGGAGTAGGTTTACATGCCATGATTGCTAGCTACAACAGGGAGCTAGGTTTGATGACTAAAGTGCAGCTGCCTCCAAAACAAAATTGGTAGACAATTATTCTCATTTGACTTTAGTTTCATGTTTGCTTTAGCTTTTTGACTGTGGTTTAAGACATGTTTGTCCTGCCATCATGAATTTGCTGTCTACAAGCATTTTTCAAAGTTGCACAAAGAAAGCTTTGTGGTCAATGACTACGAAAGTGACAAAGTAGGAAACTTAGACCTGGACATAGACCTTGTCACATGGTACCGGAGCACTCTGACTACAAGATTCCAGGGCTGGTCCCTACGTGCACGCACATTTTGGCTAGAGTAAAGGGAGGTACTTCTGTAAGTCTACTGCTGGAGGGCCTGGGAGTTATGGGGCAGTATGTGCGCTAACCCATTGATCCTCAAAAAGGTGTGCCACAGCATGTACTGCAAAAAAAAATATACTCAATTAGGATCACATCTGACTTGTGCAATTTCCCAGGTGTCTGGGAATTTGGCAGTGGAGGAGCAGTGGCAATTAACACTGCCATTCCTTATCCACTGCAAAATTTCCAAGCTGCACGCTCTGGGATTGGGGCCCAGCTGTGCCAACCCTGTGTGCCAGGATTGTGCCCATTGACTGGATCATCTTGCAGACTGACCAGAAACTGCTTATCCAGTCTGAAGGGCCAGATGATTGGGCATCACTATATAAGTCTGTGTGTGTGTGCATGGTCTGTTGGGATGCAAGAGTGAAGTGTGTCACCAATTTAATCCAGAGAAGTTGTTGATATTCAGCCTCTCTGAAAAGCTGACTTGTAATTTTAAATGATTAAATATTGACCTATATATCTAGGCACACAGTCTCAAAATTGTCCCTATAGTGATTTTATCAAAGTTGCTGTGAAGCATGCACAAAAAAACCAAAACATTCCCATTCCTTTTGCTTGGACTGACAGCTTTCCAAATATCCTAATATATAGAGGACAAAGTGTTACATGTGAACGACTAGTTCAGCTCCATTAAAAGAAAGAGTTTGTTTAAAGGACAGTGGCAAAGCAAATCTCAGTTCTGCAAAAAATATGAACAAGCACATAAAGGATATGTCTGCCCTCCTGCTTTCTACAACCCGGAGGTGTTTCTCACAATGAAACTGTACCTTGTTGAGTTACCAAGAAAAAAAGGCAGGTTGGGTTAGAGTACAAATGTGTTAATTTATAACAAGGGTAGCCAATCTGTGGCATGTTACAGACTAAATAGGGAGTAGAAAGCAGAGGAAGGGATCAGAGTGGCACTGGAGGTGGGCATAGGCTTAGTTTGTGGCACGTCTGCTGAAAAGATTGACCTGCACTGGTTTATAAGATGCAGAAGAGGAGACTTCTTGAATAGCTTTGGGTTGTCTGTACAGGCAATTTCTTCTGTCACAGAGATCCAGAGAGATCAAATCAAAATAAGTCTCTCAAAGGGAAGGGCTACTTAGCTAGAGTGTAAATAATTTGTTTGCCTGCTGCTGCCATTAAATTGTTAGGCTGCTCCTGCAGTGGCTTTGATGATATTTGGCCCAGATCAGAGTGCTAGATTGGATTTTTTTAAATAGCTTCCATTCTCTTGTTAAATCAACTGCCAGGTGCTGGATTTACCAGAAAACGCTTGTGAATGTAGCATTTTAATAATCTTGCTTCCTTTTTCCTTTTGCACTGTATTGTATTAATTTTAAGCTGCTCTCCCTTGTTAAAGTTAAAAACATAGTTTTTGTAGCCCCTAATTGTAGATTTTAAGATGAAATGCAGCATTCTTTCTTTTTGAGATTATCTGTCTAGACTTTTGGACTCTGAGGGAGATGTAGATTAGTTACCATGTCACTTCCAACGGCAAAATTATGTGTGTATATACACTCATATAAATGTGTATGTGTACTGGTTTGTGTGTTTATACATGCATATACACATTTATGATTGAAATGGATTGATATAAACTAATACTACACAAATATGCTTTGCATTTGCATATATTAGATATGTATATGTGTGTGTATCTTGACTCAGAATCTAGTGCATTAATTGCTAGATCTGTTTTCATCTATGCAAATTCCTTTGGAAAATGTTCTTGTTTCAGAATATTCTTTTATTACAGAAAGAACCCCTTCCTTTGCTATGATTCCTTTTTGATAGGCAATAAGCAAACTTCTCTAACAGATAGCACTTCACTGGTTTCTCTCTTCCTCTCCACTTCCCACGTCATTATTTATTTTTAAGGAATCAGAAAATAATATAGGATGCTTGTGGCTTTGCTCCAGTTGTGCTAGCCAAACCAGGAAACCTTGTGTCCCTTTACAGCTGTTTTGGATATTCATTTAATAGCCAAATTGAGGTTTATTCTTGGCTGAGAACTTCTGAAAGAGTTAGACTGGAGAGCAAAACTGCAGTATTCAGTTATCTCTAGTGATGTTCTGATGGAACATTTGTCTCATTGCAAAATACCAGTTCAGGTTTGAGGTGAGAAGGATTTAAAAAAACATGCAAAAATGTGGTGGAGTTGCTTTGAGAAAAGTTGCACTGGAAGGTAAATGTTTGGAATCCATCATATGTAATGGAGGAGACAGAACAGGAAAAATATCTAGCAAGTTAACTTTTTTAAAAGTTTCCCAAAACGTGGTACAAAAAATTCCTTATAAAATATGACTAAGCAATACTAGATACATTAGATATTTTTAATACAATCATGTTTAGTTATATAATAACACAGATATGTTTCAACTGTAGGCAGTAAAGCAAAAAAAAAGTGCATTTCTCACATTGATAAAATCTTGTGGTCTGCTACCCACACAAGTGTTGCATTGTAATATTCTACTTGGTTTTTCTTTTCAGTATCAGAATGTGTTCTGCCTGTTATTAAGCTGAGAAAGAAACCTTCTTTGTGGGGTATGTGCTGACATTGAGTTTGCATTTTGTTTTTAAGTATCTACTGATATTAAGGGAAAAAAACCCAACCAAACAAACCTCATCCAATCTGTCTTTCCTCTTTCCTTCCTCTCTCACGTACCTTTCAACCTTCTGCATAGTTGTTTACCAAAGCAGCCTATCAACACAGCTGATGTTTATTTGTTATCAGTACAATATTTTATTTTTTTGGTTGCATGAGGCTGATATATTCAGAATGAGTAGAAGTGATTTCTGTGATTTCTTGATTCTATTGCCGGCTGCAACTACTAGACAGTTCTATCTTCCTGAAAGATCAGTTTGCTTTACAATGTCTGTTTTAAGGTAAATTCATGGAATTAATTATTTCTTAATACCATAACAAATGTGGAAGATGGGATTGAGTGCACACTTAACAGTTTTGCAGATGATACCAAGTTGGGTGCAGATGTAGACACTCTAGAGAATAGGATTCAGAATGGCCGTAATAAACTGCAGAAATGATACAAAAGTCAGTCAAATTAAATTCATCAAGGACAAATGCAAAGTGCTATATGTAGGACAGAAGACTTGCATGCACAAATATCAGGGGTGGGCAATTATTTGGGCTGGAGGGCCCTTAGGGCCACTTACCTGTTGCAGGCTGGTCAGCAACCCCCTCCCCCCCCCCCAACAACAGCTCACCAAAACTCCCTAAGTGGTAGATTACTAGACAGTCTGGGGGTTCCCAATGGAGCGAGCCAGCAGGGGCTCTGTGGAGACTGACCCAGGACCCCCATGGCCAGGGCATGCTCAGCTGGGTAGGTAGGATAGAGCTGTGGGCAGGCAGGGAGTGGTGTCCAGGGATGGGATGGACAGACAGGGCTACGGCCAGAATTGTGGGGAGGGAGGGAGAGGAGGTGCCAGTGTGGGGCTGGGGTCGGGGCAGAGCTGATCCACTCCACCACCACGGCTTCTGAGAAGTGAAGTCCAGCTGCTGAGCCACCCCAGGCCTGCTGCGCACCCAGGGGCAGTGGGACCAGCCGCATGTGCCATGGCCAGGGCTGCTCCCCATACCCGAGCCGGGCGAGGCTGAAGGACCTATTGCAGACCGTATAAAGTATATGCGCTATATTTTGCCCACCCCAACAAATACAGTGACAAATACAGTAAGTAATGATAACATCAGCAAGTAATAATGATGCATCAGCAAAAATTAGTAATGAGAAGCTAGAAGAAGTAATACTCTTTAAATACCTTGAAGCAGCCATCACAGAAGTAGTATAAACAAAGTGCAAAAATGTAGTACACACAAAAATAGCTATTGCCATTGAACAATTAGCAAAGCTGAAGGAAATCTTGAACTAGGAGCAACCTCACAATGAAAACAAAACTCCACCTATTATATACTATTGTCACTTCAGCAGCTCTGTGGCTGTAAGACCTGAACGTTCACTAGTGCACTGGAAAAGCAAACTGAGACCTTTGAAACGTAGTGCTTCAGAAGACTTCTACACATACCCTACACTGCACACAGAACAAATAAATATGTGAAAGATCAAATCAGACAGGAAGTCAGCAAATGCGAATCCTTGAAATCATAAGAAAAAAATGCAGTGGTTTGGACATGTAACAAGAAGGCCCAACACCCTTACCAACACCATCGTATAGGTTGCTGTGGATGGATGAGGAGGAAGAAGACCTGGGACAAGGAGAACCACCAACATCAAAAACTGGACAGGATTAAAACTGACTGACTGTACAAGGGTTGCAAAAGATTGGGAAGAATGGAAGAAAGTTATTGATACATCAAAGGTTCCCCAGTGGTCCGTGAGGTCTCGGGACTGATTTGACTTGACTTGACAAATGCAGACTGGGGAATGCTCAGTTAGGCTTCCATGGTGGAAAACTAGCACCTGGGGATTACAGTACAGCATAAACTGAACATGAGCCAACAGTGCATGGAAAAACCAACAAACCCAAAGCAATAGTATATTAGGATATGTTAATGGTAAGTCACTTGCAAAACATGGAAAATGTTCCTTCCAGTCTGTTTGGTACTGGTTCAGCCTTGCCTGGAATTTTGGACCCTGAACTTCAAAAAAAGATGTGGAATAATTAGAGTCCATTTTAAGAGTCCAAAAGAGTAGCACAAAAATTTAGAGGTCTGGGAAAGATGATTTACCAAGAAAGGAGAAAAGAATTAGAATTATTTAGTCTGGAGAGAGAGGGCAAAAGGGCAATTAGTAAGTCTTCAAATGCCTGATGGGTGGTTGTAAAGAAGATACTGTAGACTCTTCTCTGGCTGCAGTGAACAAAACTAGGATCAATGGTCTAAAACTGTAGCAATGGAAATTTAGGTTAAATGTTAGGAGGAATTTTCTCACTCTGCTGGTGGTTAAACATTGGAACAGGCTTCCCAGAGAAATGGTGGAATCTCCATCCTTGGAAATTTTTGAAGAGTGGTTTAGGCAAACATTTGACAGGAATAGTTTGTTAGGGTTAAGGTTAGTTAGAGCTGATCCTGTCGTGAGCAAGGAGTTGAGTTAGATAACCTCAGAGGTCCCTCCCAGCTCTGTTTTACTATGATTCTGTCAGATAGCTATACAAAAAGTTAACCTAGGTATGTATAGCAAATCAGGTGGCATCAAATCTCAATGTTACTAGCTGTCAACTTGTTTATACATATATAGTGTACTGCTAATGATAGTGGTGTGGTGAAAATGGTGCAGTTCTTCTCACAGCCACATTATTCACATGCTTAGAAATAGTTATGTTTTATGAATGAAGTTATATCATCATAAAGTACCCTTTTACTGGTATTAGGGCTTCTACTAATTTTTACAATGTTATCTTTTTTTAATCAGTGCCTCATTGAAATAAATGAATCAGTACAAAAGCTCCAGACCTTATCGTTTTATTCTGCCGCCTACCACCTAGCATTGAGAAATCCATGCAGGATATCATACAGTCATCTTTTTCAAAGTAAAAACTCTGCTGTGATAGTACTGCACTTCTTATGTCTTTTATATATTTTTTAACTATGGTATTACTTTAATTTATAACTGGGGTTTTATTCCTTTTGATACTAATTTCTCACAGCAGTATTAAAGTATAGTAGTACCTTGAAGCAGAAGATAATACTCTGTGGGGAAAAAAAGTTTCATAAATACCATTCTGATGATTCAAGTCCATTTACAGGCACATATTATTACAGGTAATTTTGAAGGATGTTTATCTTAAAAATATCTGCCAATGATGCCAGTTTACATGATTGTAAACTGCTGGGTTGAAGTGAGAGGAAAAATTAAAAAGGAAGTGGAGTTGTTGTTAGGGAGTAACTTGTTTAACACTGTTTTCCTAGTGTTTTTTCTGTGGGACAATTTTGTTGAGATTTTTTTTTTTAATTGTTTCCCCCGACCATTACACATTTAGTTTAAAGAAAAGCAAATATTTTCCTTAAAATTGTTTTTGACACACTTGGGTTTAAAATGTTGAATATTATTAGTGTATAATTTTAGCATGTTGGGCTTAAAAAGAATGCAATTTCAGTAATTAAGAGCAATTTTAGTATTATATAGTTTGGTTTGATTTCCTGGGGTGGCTTGGCATAAGAATTGGAAGGGGTTTTAAGTATGTATGTATCATGACAATTTCCAGAGTATTCTTCATTTAATTTAAAAGGAGTATAGAAGATGCATTAAAAAAATTATTTATAATAGTCTATGTGACTAAAAATGCTGCTTTTTTCTGATCACATGAAAATCTACTTTACGAGCTATTGTAAATGAGTGTAAAGAGCACTGCATTCCAGTTCAAATTTCAATTGCAGTCTGTATGCCTTGCTCCATATATTTATTGCAAGTGTTAATATATGATTTGATTTTTACTGAAGATATTTGTTTCCTTCCCTCATTTTATGAAGTAAAGGCTATAAATAGAAACAAAATACTAGGGATTTTTTAAGAAATCAAAGATTGATGTAGTTGTCAATAAACATATACTATTCCTGTTAAATAAGGTAATCTGTATTGGAGGAATGGGATATATTTATACTCAATTTCAAGAATTTTAAAAATTCTGGAAACAATCAATTTGCCTCCATCTAGATCTAGAAAAACAGTAGTTCCCTGAAAATACAGCTGTGAAGTTTTAACATGTAAACACACAGATCATGAAATGGTGAGACCAGTGCAATTAATGAACTGGTAACAATTTTGAAAGCTTATTGTAAATAATGCATAAAAGACAACTGGTGGATATATTTTAGTTAAGCTTTTCATTCAGTCCCTCAAAGGAAACTAAATACATGGTGAACGGGAAAGGGATGTCAAACTAAAGAAGAACTAAGGGACGCGGGGGAAAGGATGAGGGGTATAAGAATAGATGAGCAATTCTCTGTGTAGCAAGATGTTAGTAGTAGCACAACCAAGGGATCAGGACTAGATGCCATGGTGTTTAGTATATTTATTGATCTAAAAGGAGGGGTGAATTGTGAGCTGGCACATTTTGCTGAGATCACAGAATGTTTTAATTTAGCCAAGTACAGGGAAGTAGTAAATTATCTATTCTATAAGGGGAAAAAATTAGGGAGTTAGAAGGAACCTCCAGGGACCAATCCCCTACACAAACTAGCAAGATGCTTCATTTCTAAACTTTTCTCAGACAAGTGCTTATACAGCCTTCTCTTGAACACCTCCCATGAATAAGATTCCACAACTTCCCTGGTCAAATTCTTTACTGTCAGGGCAGTAGCACATTGAAAATTAGGTTTTGTGCGTCTCTTCCCTCCTCCCCTTTCTCCATCCCACCCTGAAATGTTTTCCTCTGACATTTTGCAGAAGTTTAAACCCATTGTATTGTATCCTGCTCTCTGAAGCAAGGGAAAGTATTTGGTCTACATCTTTGTCAAACCTTTCAAATATTTGAAAACTGTTATTTCCTCTAAATCTCCTTTAAGCTAAAAATACTTAGTTCCTTCAAATTTTCCCTGTAGATGACATGTACCACATGTCTCAAGAGGGAGAGACATGAATTTAAAAGATGAGAGAAAACAGCATCGAGTGATATGATAAAAAGCTATAGAGAATAAGACACTACTTCATATTTTAGTTGATCATGTAAAGTGGAATGTTCTCTGTGTTTAGGTTTGGCAACCATGACTCAGATCAGTGCTGTTAGATAGTTGATTTGCCTAGAATATTATCTACTTCAGTCTTACAGCTATTTCCCAAATATCAAGGTGTTTTTTTTCCTTTCCTCTTATATCCATCCATCCATCCATTGAATTTTTTTTCCCAATATTAATGTAAATCTTCCATGTACATATGGAGGATACCTCACCTTAATATTGTGGACAAAGAAGTTTCATTGTTTACAAGCTCTTCAAATGTAGCCTTTTTTAACACCCAGTGGATTCTTCTGGGATACCAAACTGTTTACATGTAAACTTTAAGAATGTTTTATGTAATCTTAGACTGTTTGCTCCTGTGGACAGGAGCCATCCTTTTTTCTGATCTTCAATGGCATGGAGCGTTACAGGCTTCTAGTGTATTATAGGAGCACCCCTAAAATCTACTGTAACTATTACAATAATTTTAAATTGTGTGTGGTGCTTCCTTCTTAACTTTCAGTCGTGTATCATATTTTTCTAATTGTTTCTACTTCCACACCCAACCTATGTGTATAATTCCAGCCTATAAACTTAACGTATTTATTTTTCCTCCAGATTTTCCCTTAGTGAGTGAAGATTAGAATGAATGGACATATTTCAAATACCCCTCCTGGTGGATATGGAAATTACTCTTCTCAAATCAAGTAAGTTCTCCTTCACTCTTTCCCTCACCTACCAGGAAAAAATAAGTTTGTTTTCTCATTTGTAAGCAAAACAAAAAATCATCAACAGCAATAATAAAAATGTGACACTTTAAAGAGAATTCTCAGTTTCTGTATTATGTAACCACACTGAAAAACAGCCTCGATACATTGCGTTTTTTTGTCTTAGTGGTAGTAATGTAAAGCCATATTGTTGAATGGCCTCTTCCACCTGTCTGTAGCAAGAAGATATACCACAGCAGCAATAAGATATGTATTTGTTAGTTTGGAAAGGGTGACCCCGACTATGTTTGGATAATTAAATGACTTAAGTCTCTGCTAAATCCAAGCATGAATTTATCTCCTTCTTCAGAGGTTAGACCATTCTTTACATGGGTCAGAAAATATCTTCCTCTCCCCTTGCACAGAATGGCATGTGTGTATATGTTTACTGGTGGGGAGTGGTACCTGACCTGTGCTGGGCAGGTGACATATTGCTAACTGACAGAGGCAGGGCATTGGTCTACAGAAATGAACTGATTTTAATCTAGTACTGAAGAGCATGCATTTCTTATGTCTATTGCCTAGGGGATGGTACTGTCTAGTAGCAGGTGGGACCCTGCCCTGCCAATTCCAGGAGGGCAATTGCAATAGTCTGGGTGTGGAGCTGGGAGGTGGAAAGGCATGGGGGCACTGGCTTCCCTTTGCAGGTTTCTGCATTCCTGTCCTTGGATGGGTATAGTGGGTGAGGTCTGTGCTGTGAGGAGCCCTCCATTAGCCCCTACTGACCTGATCCCAGCTTCCACCCCTTACCCCCCAACCAAGTCTCAGCCCTCCAAGGCTTTCACTCAGAACCAGACAAAGGCCACAGAAATGTTCAATTAATTCATTTACTGAAAGTTAATTGAAATTTTCCCATGCCTCCTAGTCCATTTTTCCCAAGCATTGCTGGCTGTCTCCTAGCTAGGCAGCTTAATGGGTGCTGTGGCTTCCCTCCACACCTCCCATTCTAGTCTAGGGGTTAAGGCGGGGAGCAGAAAGAGGACTGTGCTACCAGGATGGAGCCCCAGGATTTAGCACAGCAGAAGGATGGAGCCTTAGACAGCAAGGAAGTGTGCTTCCCTGTGGCCCCATGCTGCCACCATACTAAACTCTGGTAGCCCTGCCCCCAGCATGGAGCTGAGGTTAATTTCTGCAGCAAAGGCCTTTCCTACCACTCCAGGATGAGAAGCAGGGGCGGGTGGGGGGGGAAGAGGAAGGGCGTGGGGGGTGTGGAGTGAAGCCATAGTACCCAGGCTTCTAAGCCTCCAAGCTCCATGTTTCTGCCACTACTCCTCTGGCCTCTCCCCTGCCACCCAAAGCAGGAATAGAGAGAGGGTGTCTGAGCTCTTAGTCACACCTCTTCCCACTAGCCCTATAGTGGCAAGTGAGATCGGTGCAGACAAGAAATTGTATTAACCCTTAACGTGCAACTGCTTATAGCACGTTCTAACTTTTAATACCACTTAACATCCCGGAGATTTAGCATGGTTTAAGTGTACCATGCTCGTTATCCTGAGGTGCCACTGTGGCCTGCCTTTTGGATATTTGTGAAACATTCTTGTATTTACTCAGGGAAGAAATTTGTTGTTCTTTTCGTTATAGCCCAGTGTAATCAATTGGTCTTTTCCTTTTCTTTTTCATAAGAGAAACACTGAACTTTTAGAACAGTGGACAGTTGCTCATTTAAAAAAAAAAGAGGGAAAAATCACACCAAATTCAAAGTCCTTTTTGACATGTTGTTGTTATTTATTATGTTGATAACAGCTATAATTTTTTTCTAGTGGTAACTGGAAGCCCCAATCTTGGACCAGGGCCCACTATGTTCTGTACAAACCCATGCCCTGCTCCAAATGATTTACTCATACTGTAAACTATGCATGATTAGCACATGACATGGGATGTGCATTTATTGTTGCCCCAATTGGTAGCACTAGGGTATGACTGTGTCCTTGTATATGTTTACAAGCCTTCATGAAGACCTGTAAATAAACTAACTGTGATCATTTTATTACAGTGGATATGGCTCACCCACCTTTGCACAGGCAGAAAGGGAACAAAGTTCGAAAACGAGTGCAAAGGCTCTCTATGGTAAGGTTGCCTTCTGGGATTTTAATTCTATTATTTGGTTATATATCAGTTATGACAATGTAAGTATCAGGATATCATAAAATCATATCTGAGTCGAATCTAATTGTGCTAGAGAATGTTTTGTGTGATACATTTTTATGTTTTATATAATTGTATAGATCGTTTCCAACCACTAACTGTAAGGGGGGGTAACACTGATACAGTACTTAATGTGAGACCAGCACACTACTCCTTCCATAAGGTGGACAGTGTGAAGTTGGGAGATCTGGGGTCTGTTCCCAGTGGTGTCGCAGACTTATCACAGCTAAATAAACATTCCATGAATCAGGGGGCAGACACAGCACATTTACACACAGTGACTTCACTTTTACTGTGTGATGAAGCTGAGTGGCCAGGCAGTGTAAAAGTGCCTACTGCAGGCAGCTAGCTTGCCAGAGCTGGTTGTGTCTCCTTTCTTTACCACAGGGTAAATTTACAGTAGAGTAATATCCATGGTAGATTACTTCATGATAATTATGTACTGTGACAACCCCTTTAGTTTCTCAGTTTTGCAAAAAGGCAATGTAACATTTACCTGTCACAGTCTTGGCATTAGGCTTAATCAATTATTGTTTATAAACCACTTGCAGCTCCTTGGCTAGAAAGGACTGAAGACAAAAGAAGTTTATTATTGTTGAACATGACTACTAACTCTGTCAAGCTGAATGGGCCTAACATTTGTCCTCCCTTGAATCATGGGTTAATAGTTACAGGAGGATGCTGGGAGTCTGTACTTTTCACTTCTGTTCCCCGCACTGTCATTTAGAGTATATCAGCATGGCACAATGAATTCCTGTGTTGAGATACTGAAACCATCTCTGAAAATGTCAACTGGGGAAAGGGAAGCGAAATAGCCATGTTAATGCAGTGCTCTGTCCTGGCTAATTGTACTTACTGAATAAGGTAGCCTGGGTAACTCTGGCATTGCATCATGCCATACGCACATGCCCTTGATGACTTTATGATTTTGGACGTGACAGCTTAATCTTTCTGTGTATTTTTACTGTTTTAATCTTTCAAATGGGTAGAAAAATCTCTGCCAAGAACTGCTCTCGTAGTCTGGGGAGAGGTTAAAGTAAACCAAAATCAACTACATTTGCTTAATCCATAAAGTGGTAATTGCATTTCAGTACTCTGGCATTACTTTCCCTCTAAGTGCTAGAGAAAAGTAAATGCATTTTTACAGCTACTAATTAGCAATTATAGATTATTACTATATATTCTGTAGTGTTGTATAATACATGGGATGTGTTTGTGAACTGGTGTTCCCTACTGGAAATAAACTTTTATATTTTATATTTGTTAATGTGTAGACTGGGATCTGGAGAAATCACAGACATGAGTACAGTGGGCAAATGAAGGAGGCTTAACTGAGAGCTTTCTGTTAACTTGGATCACTCTTGGATTCTCTTATGTTTCATGTTAATCCATCTCCATTATGAATGCTTAAGTACTTAATGAAATAACATATTTGTAGATAATCTTCTTTATGCATCCCTTTTTCCTCTTTGGCCTCATAGGCTAACAAAAAAGTCAGTGAGCCTGGGTTGGGTTTTGATAACAGAAACACCATGTTAATTTGAAGTCAAGCAGAAGGCAAGGCAGGGTGACACCATAGAAACTAAGTCATTCAAAAAGGCATAAACTTTTGTGGGCAGCAGCTTGTTTTGTCAGATGCTATGAAAGCATGTGTGTTCAGATTATCAGGTGCTATGCTAGATGCTTTCATAGCCTCAAATGATCCCTCCCCCACAGACAGCCCCCGAGCTGGGTGTGGCGCTAGGGAGTGGGGCAATTCAGCAGCCTCCTCAGCGGTTGCTGGAGCACCTCTGCCTGCTGGCTAGGGCCAGTGCAGGCAGGCTCAGTTTCTACCCCTTTCCCTCCCCTTAAGAGCTAGTCTGTCTACCATTTTTGACTCCACCTACTATAGCCTTATAAAGACTATTAGTTAAGTAGAGAAGGTTAACACAGGCTGGGAAGCCAAAGGAGTAATATCTATTCAGTCCTGGGTAGGGCTCCCAGTGAGGGAGGAATTACCAGGAAGAAGATGGTACTAAAATCCAGAGGTGACAGAGTGAATAGTTATGAACTTCAAAAGTAGTACAGATAAATGTCTTGGGGGAAGAGATTGGAAGTGGCCCAGGATAAGGCATTAAGGGTTAAGTGAGGCATGCTGGCCAGTTCTTATTACTGCTTGGGGCCTGGACCTAGCCCTCAGTGGAATAGTCTCCCTATATCAACCCTAGGGCACTACATGGGTTAAAGATGTCACCATGGAGGAGAGAGAGAACACATACCCTGTACTTGAGATAACACAAGGGCTGGATGTGAGTTTGTGGGGGAAAAATAGCATAAGGTAATTTTCTGAAGAAAGGTGATAAACTGTGGCTAGGCGACTAAGAAAAGGACTAAAAACCCAACTCCCATTATATGCTCCAGTGCAGCTCCTGTTTATATATTTTTTTACCAAATACCTTGGTGATCTTTTTTTTTTTAGTAGGAATTTCTGCATTCTGCGTGCATTCACTTGACAGACAAAATTGTGTATGTTTATAGCATTAGGCTATGGGTAAAAAAGAGTAACAATCAGGGTTCAGTTAGATCATTCTACTTTTTGAAGGTCCAGAATGTTAAGGTTAAAATGTCTGGCTTTTTCTAGTTTATTATTATTATTATAGAAAAAGTCCATTAACTTTCTGTTACTATGTGTAGCAAAATTGGCATAGCTATGTGCATGTGTTCTTGTTTTTTTTTCTGTAGTTAGGTGATATAGTTTCCTGAGAATTTTATTTTCAACATAGTAGATGATTTCAGGTGTGTAATTCTCATGTATGGGTAAAAACAGAGACAGATGGATAGATTTGGAACCAGTACTGGACAAAATAGTTTCACCTCTGAATACCTATTAAAATTCAGTCCAGGTCAGTATTAACTGACACTTGTACTGTGTAATTGCTGACTGATAGCCCATATAAAATGATTTGGCCATCTTGCTCTATTTCCTATAGTAGTAGATATATCACAAAACCACAGCTGCAGTTGCCAAGAACTGAATGGGCTTGGAGATTCAATTATCTTGTAGGTCAGATGCAAGACATATTGGCAGGAAACTGACATAAAAATATGCACTGTGCTACTTGTGTTCTTAGTTCTGTAGAAGCAAAAGAACATTAGGCTGTCAGTGCCACCAAATATCTGTAAATTGGAGAAAAGGAACAAAAGGAGCATATAGGCCATTTAGACACCCCCTTCCTCCCCACACACATGTTTCAGGTATAGCACAATTAACTGGTCAATTTTGCAATTACCTTAAGACTTTGTGTGTGTAGCAGGGTCTTTCCTGTGGTTGGGAGCCCATCAGCTAACAGGGCTCCCAGTCATGGAGGTGCATCAAGCCCAGTGTGAAAACCCTGGGCCTGGGAGAATGCAGCTACTGTGCTCCCCAAAGCTCGGGGGGTACATGAAACGCTGGGCTCATGCATGCAGCTGGAACCTAGACACATGATTAGCATATTGGTCCTGGCTGTATGAAACATGCATCTGGGACTGAGTCCCTGTACCTGATGGGACCTTCAGTCGTGCACATGTGCAGCCAGGACCCAGAGCCCTGTCAGGTGTGGGACTCCCAGTCCTGCCTGTGTGTGGCGTAGCTGGTACTGAGAGGTCCATCAAGTGCAGGACTCTTGGTCCCAGCTGCGTGTTGCTCCCATGGCTGGGAGCTCCCTCAAGAAAGGAGACTCTCAGCTGTGGGAGCCTGCTTCTTGTCAATGCAGGATCCAGGATTAGGCTCCACCTAAACCAACAATAATGCATCATTGTGTCTAATGTGTGAATCCACAATCATGCCTCCTGCTATGCACATAGGGGGCTTCGTAACACCTAGCTAGAAAAAAATACTTCTGAAAAGTAATGCAACTGTTTTAATTACAATATTTTGAGAAGCCGTCGCCCTACCCAGCTGACTTCAGCATGTCTATAATACCCTCCTTTTTCCCACTGTTAAGAAGTTTTTGTGCATTCCTGCACTCATGGGTGGATCTAGGATTCTGAAAAATGGGGTGCAGATGGTATGACACATCATCACATATAAACCACATTTTCTTCCAGTTAAAGAGAAAATAGAAACTTTTACTAATACAGTGTTTGGGAGGGACCAGGGGAAGCAGAAGGACTAGCTCTGTATTACTGTATTTACTTGAATATAAGATGACCCTCACAATAATTAGATTCTATATATGGACTTATTTATATATTTGTTATAATTTTCCAGACATAGAATCTAATCATTGCAGGTTTACCTTGAATTTGTCACCCTACCACTGCTACACCAGAAAAAAATAATCTGGGGGGAGGGAGGGGTGTCCCCTTTGCCCTCTGCCTCCCTCAACTTTTTTTGATAACAGCCACCCCACAGCTTTATTTTCAGACCCTGGTCTCCCAGAGCACATGGAAATTAGGGGTACATTTGAAGATACTGACTTTGAAATAAACAGCAGAAACTTGCATATAGACAAATTACTATGGGTTCCCAAAGAGTTAGTTCATTCAGAATTGGTGTATTTTTACCTTTTTTGAAACTGCTTCAAGTTTAGGCACAGGTACTGTATAAATACTTTTAAGCAGCACTTTTGAACCTACTTAGATCTAGTACAAACTGTGTATGATATTAATCCAAAGCCAAAAGACTAATGATTTACCATAGAGTTCATTGGGCTCATTCCCTGCATATTCAACAGAGTTTCAAGCCACGGTGTCCCACAATTCATTGCTGAGTATGTGCATCTACTCCAGGTTACCCTACCCCTCTACACCCAGAAAAGATCCTTGTGTTAATCAGCCCTTACTTGTGACTAGAAATGAATGTTCTTGTCAAAAGTCCTGGGATCCTCCAAAAATGTATATAGAGATGAGGTGCAGGAATACCTGGTCCAGCTCCATCTCATGCAGGGCAGGACCAAACTAATCAAATGAGAGGAGGTGATAGTTCAGTTAGAATCATTTTATTTTGGGTCCCACTTGGTGGTGTTTTCCAGACATTTAAGGCTGGTGAAGATACAAGGATCATTGCAAATGGAAAGAAAGGCACAGCTTAACTGTAGGAGTGAAGATAAATTCTAAATGTATTCAGTGTAGTGGCTCACCATGACTTGAAAGAGTTGGTGCTGGGTGGGACTGAGCACAATGGGCACTGCCATACATCTTTGTGGTAGGTTTTTAATAGTATGTTTCCCCAGTATCCCTTCTTGGCCTCTTGTGGCCTAAGGTCAAGTGTAGTACCAGGATGGGGCTTTTCTCTTGCACTCCAGGAAGTCTGACCCCTTTGAGTTTCCCCAAATGCAGGTAACTGGACTGCACAGTTTTGTGACAATAGGGGGGACTGCCTTAACACTCCCCCTCCCTCCCCCCTTCCGAATTTGCTTCTTGCAGCCATTGGTGAGAAGCAAGTAAAACTAGGGCATCTGAACCCCAAAGCCTCTGGGCTTGGGGCTAACACACAGTATGCCTGCCATGGATTTGGGGAGCATCCAAAGTCCCATACTGATGGGTCTGGGAGAGAGGATGCTTGCCCAGTGGCAGAGCCATACAGACTTCAGTGATTGAGCTCTGCTCAGTCAAAATTAGGAACTTGACTATTAGGTTTGCACAGTAGAACTTGGAACTGAGTTGACTCTTGAAACAAAATTGAAAAAAAAATATATGGGCCATGTGTTTTATAGTCATACTCGGTGTTAGCTGAATTTAATCAACTTCATAGTTGGTTTCCAAGAGTGAGCACATGCTGCTTTTGGCAGCAGTTTAATAATAGACAGTGTATTTAATGAGGTTTCCTTGTATGCAATTATAAGATGAGGTGCTTTTTTCCCCATGCTGATGGGGGGGAGAGGAAGAGAAACCTCATCTTATATTTAAGTAGATACAGCATTAAGTTTATGACCAAAGCAAAAAAACAATTCAGCTATTGGAAAGTTCAGTAATTTCCTAGAGTATTCATAAAATAAAATAAAAAAAACAGAACAAGCTAGGCAAAAATAGTCAAAGGATATCGTATCATTAGTTCTTTAGTCATTATAGTTAAATGTACATCTTTTATTCAGATTCGTAAAACAAAATCTAGTCTTGAGTGTCTTGACAGTACCTCTAACAATTCATTATCAGTTATTTCTACACTTGAGTTAAGGTTTTTATCTAGAGTTAATAAGAGTCAGCAGGGCTGTAAAATAGGAGAGATTACCAGGAATAGCTAACAGACAGCAGTATTGCAGAAGAAAGGATAGCTTGAATGGTGAAACATGATGATCATTAAAAAGGCTAGAGGAATGTTAACACTTGTGGTGTGGGGAGAGATTACTAGGAATCAGGGATAATAAACCAAATGACTTTCTGAGCCGTGCCTGCATTGAAATGCCGCTGCCCCTCCCAGGCAGCTGGTTTTAGAGTTTGGATGGAGCAGAAATCAAAGCAGGGTGCAGCTGCATCACTGTGCCTCTTCTGGATCTGCCCCTTTAGGGATAGGGGAGTTTACTCTGTGTTTGGATGAAACAGATTCAGTTTTGCTTTTCAATTGGGTCAGTAGCAGTCTTTGTTTCTGTCCAGTGTATTTTTCAGGAACAGCCATGCCTCTGTATCTACTGGCCTATATAATATAGAAACATCTAAAAATTTAGTATCTTTCTATTTAAGTTTCACCATCTAAGGCAATTTTTTCTTAAGTGCCCAAGCTGAGTTTTCAGAAGTGGTTAGGTCCACTGGCTCTAACTCAGTGAAGCCAGTGGGTCCCAACTGTATACCTTTACTTGCTGAACGGTAGAGCTTCAGCTCCTAAGTCACTGAGGCAATTTAAAAATGGGAGGATAAGGTATTCTTAAAGTAAAAATGTTTTGTGATTATGAGGGTACTTGGAGGGAGGAAAATTATTCACATCCACCTCCAAAAATTGTTTAAAGGATTCTGTGGAAACATCCACTTATTGAAGGTATCAGACTTAAAGTACCAGCTAGATTTGTGTTTAAAGACTTAATGTTAGAAGGTTGTTCTTTCACTGTGGTCACGCTGAACAAAGTTGCCTTGCATTGCTTTTGACCCTCCAGTGCTAACTGAAGATTTTATAAGGTTCTGGCATTTAATACATGTGAGGGAGTAAAAAGGTCATCTCTCTCCATCCAAACTATTTGACATATTTTTAACTGTAAGTGCTGTGTGCTTTTTTCTACTAATTTTCTCTTCATGTTAATTTTTTTCATTGTGGTGCATTCTTCTTTGGACCAAGTTACCAACTGGGCTCAATCTTTTTTTAAAAAGTGTCCACAAAATTGTTCAGTTTCCATAACATTTTCATCTGAGCCTATTGTTGGGAAGAGGTATGGCATGTTGTTTCTGACATGGGCGCTTGTCCAATAAGAGTCAAACTGGAGCCACACTTTTCATGGCCCTCAACTAGTTATAAGATTTGTTTGCTGAAGTCTTAGCTGCATGTGTGCATGTTCATGCATATGTCAAGGGCTACTGACAGATACTAAATTTATTGCACAATGAATTACATGATAAAAGGTTCTAGAATGTGCAGGGAGCCCCATGTCCTGTAAAACCCACATGGTATAGTACTGCACTGCTTGCCTTTAAACTTGCTGGTGCATGTAAAGTTCTGGATTGAGATCCCCGGACATTAGGAGGGTGAGATGGGAACTGTAGCATCAGACACTAGTTCTGAACACTGTGCTTTCCATGGTCATGGTACCCTTTGAACATCCAGATGTGTGGCAAACTGGTGATACTGAGCTCCCTGTGCATCAGCGGTTGTGTTTGGGATTAGATAATTTTCATGCCAAATTGCAAAGATCTTGAGTTCTGTCATGGGCATCTGGGATTCATGGTAAACCTTTCTCAGAGCCCAATCTGGTGGCTAATTTAACATTTCCCAAGGGTCAAAGACATCTTTGTTTCTAACTCGCTCCCTGCCTGGCATAACCTATTTTCTGGAGATTCTGTGCGTTTCAGTGAGGGAATGGTTACGTATTTCAGACACAAGAAATCCTCTGTGCTACCCAGTACTCTTTTAAAATGTATGTTCTTTGCTTCTGATTTGAGCTTTGGCCATGAATTGGTATCTCCACCTGTCTTCTGTGGCAAGGCTTTTCCTTGTTCCAGGAGATGTGTGACTTCTTTTGGAGCCAGTACTTGTGCTTTGCTGAGTGTTTGCCAGTGGGTGATAAAGAGGTGAAAGCGCTTGAGATCCTAAATTCTCCTTCAAGGGTAAGCTGGCTGATAGTGGCACAATAAATTGTTAGATTACTGACATCTTTCAGCACTGAATCTAGTACTGCTAATATAGCCTCTTTAGTTTGTCAGTAAAGTCAGGTGTGTTCTGCTTAGAGCTGTAATTATAGTTGTGCTGGAGCTTAGGTGGTAGAGGCTTCAATTGTGGATTTTCTTACTGTTCAAATATTTGATTCAAAGTAGGGACTGGAAGGATTTCAGAATGTTTCCTGTATACTACAGAGTTCCTGGGCCTATTAAACTAGGAGAATTGCAGGTGGGCTAAAATGGTGAAAAGCTTATAATGTATTTCTACTCCTTATACTTCTTTTACCCCGCTGTAAGACTAAGTAGGGGTATAGGGCTCTCATCCTTTCTGTGGATAGTAGGCCATACTAAGAAATGCGCTGCACACATGTTTTTGCAGTATAGCAACTTCCTTTGTCATCACAAAGAAACTTATAGCTGCCAGAGCTGGAATCAGAAGCAAAGGCAATCAACACCTGTGTTTTACTTTATTTGTGAGGACTGAACCTGGGACCTCTGGATAGAAGAGCACAGATAGAAAAGAAAGGTGTAGGCACAGCTCTAAGATGGTTTGTATTCTTGTTTTTACTGTTCAAGGGTAACTCAACAATACCAAATCATCTGCGAAGACCAGATCCTTTTCAGGCATTGTCATTAAAGGATCAGGAATTAGTTTGAAGGTTAAAGCAGGCTCATGTTGCTTGAATCTTGGTTTTGACTGGGCGCAGGAGACCAGGATGTGAGGAGTTCCAATAAGAGTTGGTTGTCTTCAGCAGCCACATGATGTCATCATGGGATAATGAGTCATAGCCAAAGTGACCATATATAAAAATGACTCTGAGGTTTTTGTGAGATTTCTTGGCTTGCTCTATAGGATATAGGATTTTCAGGTTTTCTGAGTAGCTAAATGCTACAGTAAACCCACATGCTATCTCAGGCAGTTAATGCATTTCATCACCCTGCTCATCAGCTGCCTTGAAGATAGCCATAGCACAATGGATCCAATCATGACTGGTTGCCAGTTCCCCTAGGTGCCTGAGTTCTATTTGTAGGTCTGCCTGAAGTGACTTTGTGCAGTTATCTGTGAAATTGGTGGTGAATGACAGTTAACTCTTAAAATACAAATACAAAACCTTCCTACAGAAACAGTCATGAAAAATGAAGGCAATCATTGAAAGAGTGAAAAGTGGAGTGAAGAATGACAATCAGCGAAAGAGCTGGGACTAGAGTTCAGGGTTGAGGAGCCTCTCCCTTTTTCTGTTTTTTTTGCTTCAGAACAATGCCAGAAAGATTGTACCTTTTCATATCTTCATGACACTGGCTGCATCAGGAACCAGAACCTCAATGAATTCCTGGGAGCTGGCGACAGTGATGGAGTTCTCAGAGGCCTGTATAACTGTGGCGAAGTCCACATCAGAAGGACTTAAAAATCTTCTCTGGACTGATACTCTGCATATACCTCTTAGTTAGTAGCAAACACAGATTCTGCTAGTAAGCCTAAAAGACAGAGGGAAGGCACTGGCTGTGAGTAAAATGCTGCACATCTTATTAGTCTTTTTTTTTTCTTGCCATATGATTTGATTTTCAAGTTAATGCTTTTTTTTACTCGTTTTGATGAGGCTTCTTCAGCTGTTGAGTATAATTAACTCTATCTATAAAATTATGTAAAATATAATTAATAGTTTGACTTAAAATGCAGAGGAGGAGAGTAAACTTATTTTTACTATGGGGAAAAATAGGCAGCTAATTTTGTGGCTTTTTATCTGCATGTAAATTATCCATGGTATTAAGATGATAGTTTTTTTGGCAATGTGTTTTAGATGCAAAAGCAATAATAAAAGAGAGAGCTATCTGATTAAAAAGAATAAACTCAATAGTTTTGACAGTTTTATTAATTCTCCTTGGCTGTGCTTGCTCTGGAGCCTCAACTTTAGCCTTAATAATTTACTTCATGCATGGAGGGAGCTGTTGCAATGGCCCTGGGAAGTTGGGTGATTAAAATGGAAATTGAGAACATAATGGCAGAAGAATGTTAACTTTCAGTAAGTCAACAAATTCCATGGCTTGTTTTCAAGAGTCACAGTAAAAAATACGCATATTTAAATACTATGCAGAAGACTGGCGAACATTTCATTGTTGCATTTTAGACTGTCAGAATGATATGCATGAATATTAATTGGGCATTTTCTAATATTAGAAACTTTCAACTCTTGGATTACATTCTAGTATTTCATCAAAGAATTCTTTTGAAAATACTTGGTATATGTGAGGAAAAAAAACAGCCTGACCTCAGCCTCAACAATATAAGTTTCCATCTTCTGGCTGAAAAGGCATGCAAGATTTTTTTTTTTCCCTTCTTTTAAAATCATATGCATATGAAAAAAAAAAATAATTTAGGGCTCTAATGAATGTTGTAACTTTTGGTCAAATAACTAAAAACATGGATCAAGCCATATTTGAGGAGAACAAAGGGTAGAGCAATAACTGCCAGTCCAGAATTACATTAAGTAGTTCAAAATAAAACACTTCTCAATAACGAGGGCCGTCACGAAGTGAATGCATCATATACATCTTATTTGGAAGCCTCAAAATAGGGCTCTAGTATAGAATAGGCTTCATGTTGTCCTTCTGCCTGTGGTCATCCTTAGAGCAGTAGTTTTTTTTGTACTTCCTCCCACTAAAAAAACATTTAGCAGTTATAGCTTGCTTTTTTCTTAACCTGTTTCTGTAAGTAGCCTTTGTCATCACATGTAAGAAGGGAAGAAAAAGCACCAAGAAAATAATTTTGTCAAATTTTCTGTCCATTCCTATCAAAATTAGTTTGGCTTTTATAAACAATTGGTGTTATTTAATCAAGTTTAATTTTAGCAAAATAAAAAGTTATCAAAATGTAGTATTTAGAAAATCAAACTTTGAAAACAGTAATTTTTAAGGTAGGCTTTGGATAATAAAAATGGGAAAAATGACTCTTTAACAGCAGAGAAATTGCACCTTTTAAGCAGCTGGAAACCTAGGATTACATTAAACTATCCTACAGGTATTGGGAATCATGTGCGTCTCAAGAACAGTTTGATGTGGAGCCAGTCTGAAGATTACAGGAATAAATTTTATGAAAAAAATACGTCGAGAAATAATCCCCAACTTGCATACATTTTTTCATGGGCTAAAACCAATGTTTATTCATCAAGTTGTTCAAAGTGGAAGATTTGGACCAAGGATTTGGAAAAAAAAGGTGCACATTTAGAATTGAGCTCCTCAATACACGGCTTGGTGGAAAAACTTTAAGAACCATATTCCTGGAAAATATGGATTTCCATTAAAACTCAAAATGCTTCACATTTTGTTAATTTCTCATCAAAATTTCATTTTAAGAAGAAATTTCCTTTGGCAGAAGGAAGGGAGATTTTGATAATATATAAAAAAAAATAAAGGACTGAAACCTTTTGATATATTTTACAAATAGTCTTTCATTTTTTATTATGTTATAATGCAAAGTAAAAACAAAGTTGAAATTGGAATGACATTATCCCATTGGAAAAAAAAATGTTTTTATGAGCCCCAAACATATCTATCCTTTTCAAATTTTCCCTGAAGGCAAATTTAGGAAACTTTCAGGTACCATTCTTATTTGAGCTAAGCTTCCTTTCTTAGATTTGAAACACTTTATAGAACTGAGTTTGTACTCATGACTCCTAAATTGTATATAGACCTCTGTGGGTGCTCTGTCCCAAAGAATGCTGTATGTTCAGCTTTCCCCATTGAGCCCAGTGGAATTACTTGTATAGATAAGCATTTGCAAAATCAGGAAATGACTGCTTTTTTCCTTTGTTCGTAAAGATACTTTGATAATGAAATCTATTTTGAATGTTTGTTTTTAACTTCTCGAAATATTCATTTGTTCCTAATGTTTACCTCAAGAAAGGTTGATGATTAATTTATCCCAAATTCCCTTTTTCTAATATGGTTAATCGTGAGCCTTGAAATAATTTGATGTGATATTTCCATCTGCCACTTTACTCAAAGCTTGTTGAAAATGGTAAAACAAATGGTTTAATGCTGCAGAGTGAAAGTGAGCAGATTCCTTTAAGATTATAACCTTGAATTCCTTTCATCAATCTTAGTGTAAACCTAGAGCCAACATAGTTTATACCAATAAGACTCCAATAAGCAAATGGATTTGTTCAACTCATCAAGCACCACAAGGCTCCAGGCATTTAAGGTTTCTGATTTCAGTGCTGAGGACAAGGGGACTCTAAGAAAGCCCTAAAAAAAAAACCAAAAAAAAAGGCCATTGGGAGAAACGCATTTTGTTTGTGAAGTCTGCCGACAGTGATTGGCTTCATTGTGATAACATGAAAGTTAGAGTAAGCAAGTGCCATTAGGGAGACATTAGAAAGGAGCAGAGTTTGGCACGAAGACTTATCAGCATATAGATCCCTAAAGACCAGGCAGGATAGTTTTGCTATCATGCTGGAAACTGCAGCTGTTTAAGGCTCATTATTAGCTCTAGTACAGAGTACTTGAGGTTCTCTACCTGTCTGAGTGGGAGTTAGGGGATGGGAGATACGGTGAGTGAAAACGGGGACGTAGCCTTAGGTTTGGCCAGGTAAACCTTAGACACAAGCCAAAGCTTTTAGACGAAACCTGGACTGAGGATGGTTTTGTTTGGCTGCTTGGTTGGGGTTTTTTTCTTATATACTTACCAGGTAAGACAAAATTCAGAAAGGGGATACATTTTAGACATTAATCAACTGTGGGCGTACGGGATTGAGAGAGGAATGTGAGGACTCTGCCTGTTCTTCAACCAGTGCATGCTAGGAAAGTCACAAGAAGTGACCTGGACAGGGGTTGAATAATAAGAACCTGAGTGGTCCTTCTCATGGGCGGAAGTGAAGTTTGCTAAATATTGGTCTTTAAATCTGGTCTTCCAGATTTTTTGCTTACATCTGTCAGAAACTGTATTTTTGAACAGTTCTAATACATTCGTGGTTAAAAAAAAAAAATTCCCTATATAACCAATTAGTCAAAGGCCTGTGTAAATGCTTGTGGTCTCTCTGAATATCAGTTTAGTTTTGCCTGAAAGCTAGACTCGAGCAACTGTGAACTGTATAATACACTAATGGGAAATATAGCCTGAAAAGAGGACTTCTTCCCATAGAATTTTTTATTCCTCTTGATAATATAGATTTAAGGTTTCTGCCTGGATTGTGCATCTTTGTCCCAAAGGTAATCTAAACTGAGAAAATCCATAGTGGGCAGCATGGTATTTTCCATAAAATGCAACCTTGGAAGGTAATAAATGGTAACTCAGATATGGAAGATGTTCTGCTAAATATCACACCTTGGCAAATGGCTGAAACATGTCTCTTGGCACTGAAGGTGTCATGGAGCAGAGCCTGTTAGCCGTCTCATGATATGCATAGGTGATCATTGTTTAGTGATGAATATAAGGAATTCTGTACACCTCAGGGGATGCCTCTCAGACAGCAACATAGCTCATCATTACGGCGATGTAGTGTTGGCAGGCACAAAATGATGCCGATGTTTTGTCGCCGTAGTGACAAGCTACCTCATTATAGCACATCGCTATGGCAATGTAGCTTCTAAAAATAACCATGCACCACCAGGATGGTACAGTAACAACTGTTACTGCACCATCATTTAGTACTTCCTTTTGTGTTTAGTACTGAACTTTTGTGTTACAAATTTGAACCTGTTTCCAATCACTTGCATCTGTTTGTGTAATTTCTGTCCCTAGCTCAAGTGTCTGCACGTACTTCAGTTTGGCCACCTAGAGTAATGGTAGGCCCCCCAGAAGCACTCTTAAGATGGAGGATCTGAATAGTTGTTTTCACTAAAGAGGGTAGATATCTTTTTCAAAAATTGAATCGTGGCCTCTGCTTTAATCAATATAACTGTATGGTAAAGTTTCCTAAATACTAGATTTTAAGCGTGTGTGTGCACTTGAAAACCTGCAAATGACTTCCAGACTTCTTGCTTTTATCAATCAGAAACTTCTACTGTAACCCCTGTTTAGGCCAGTGTTTCTTTAATTTATAATATAAATTTATATTTTAATATTAATATTCTTATTCTCTACCTACACTATAGTGAATGAAGATGTCTCCAAGCTTCGGAAACATTTTGGCAAATGTCAAAATATTGTGCTCTCACTTTGTTTGAAAACACCCACCAGGTTAAGCTTATAAATCAGAGGATACAGTAGGCTTTCTGCATGGCATATTTTCTCCTTTACTGTATCTAATTGTTTGCAGTTAGTAAGTTACGACTGTTGGCCTTTCATCTTTGGCATGGAAATAATTTTAGCTGTTGGGTTAAACTAGACATTGCTTTTTAATTCCCTTGTTTTGCTAGGAACAGAAGGACTTTATTTCTTCAGATCATCCTCCAAACAAAAAAAGAAAGGTAGCAACTGTACTAGAACTGGTTCACTTAATGGTTGTTTTTTTGGTTTTGGTTTTTTGGGAGGGGAGAGGGGAATGTGTGTGGCTTTTTTTAAAGCTTTTAAATAAGTAATATGCTGCAAAACAAAAATATTAGTAACAGTTAAAATGAATGAAGGAACTTTTTGTATTGGGATTTCTAATAATGAAATTATTGCAGTAGATGGGAATGTTTTATGAAAAATCTATGAGCCCAGTCCTAAATTTGGTACTCATCAGTGTTCTGGTATTTGGTTGATTGTACTGCAGACTAATCTCATAAAAACAAGTTGGATAATTGCTGTAAGATTGCCCATGTGTAGCTGTATTCTAGCAAACAGCACTAGCTTTTTTGGAAGAAGGATTGCAAATCTTAAAGGGTGCTCTAACGGCTTCATTTCCATTTCTGAGGCTATAAGCAGATATAACCAAATAAAGTAGGTTGGCTGTGCCAGGTTGATCCACTTCATTGGGCAACATAGACACCATCTGTTTTCTTGCAGGATTGGGCCCCTGCTACTCCCAGGGCTTCAGAAGCCCACTCTTAAGAACACCTGCAAACAGGGATACCCTGGGTTCCCTGCTTGCAGATGTATAGCCCAGGAATCACCTGGCAGGGGATTCCCTGGGTGCATGTACATGCTGCTGTGCCCAACTCGGGGCACACCTCTGCAAATGTTAATTCCATGGGCCACAAAGGATTGGGCCCCTGAAGCCCTAAAATCACCTACCTGGGACAGTTGGAGAGCACAGGCAGCTCTGGATTGCTTGTGCTCTCCCACGATAAAGCAAACAGATGTATGACACACGAGCGGCACAATTTTATACCATCTGTCACAGCCACAAATTTTGGGCATTTGTGGTGCAACAAGGGTCAGGGACATCTGTTTGCTTGGCCCGTATGTCGCCATAAAAAATTACTGCCACCAAAGACAATGTCTGTTTTCAGCCTGAGATGCACAAAACAGCAAGGAAATTATGGACCTGCAAAGCATCAAGGAGCTCCTACAGAGCGATTTCCCAGTAAAATTGTGGAAGCTAAGGATGCTTACTTTTTTTTAAACCCCTGTAGTCTATCTGGCTTGAAATATCTGTGTAAAGAACACTGTTTGGGAAAGTCTTTGTTCTGTATTGATCTAGGACCTCAGCAGGTGTGTTTCTCCTGATGGCTTATAGTACCCTTGCAAGGTATTTGTATAGCTTTATAGACCCTAAGGTTTTCTAGAATACTACTTTTAACAAGGATCAGGCTTTATTTTAATTGAGCTGAAGTGAGTATTTTGAAGTAATTGTATTTCAGGCTTTTAGTATAATAGCACCCTTAATTTCACAAACAATTCAGTTGTGTTTTTTGCTGAAACTGACTAAATATCCGCCTTTCTTAGCTCACAGTTAAATTAATCAAAATGCCCATGTATTTTGTCTTTTAGCAAAAAAATGAATTGCATTTTTCATTCATTACACAAAATGAAACCCAATTGTGGGGGAGAGGAGGGAGCAATTTGCTTAAAGCGAAAGTTAATTCTTGCAAACCTGACACAGTCAGGTCTCCTGTTGATTTCAGTGGGAACTTTACCTGGTGAGGGGCTGTAAGATTCAGCCTTTCAGCACTTGTGATGAAAGGTTCTAAGTAATGTATTCAGAATTTTTTTTCCATGTTAAACTAATATGAGAAGCTTTTTCATTAATTGTTTCATTAACATTTTTCCACTGGCTTGTAATGAGGTCAAAATGATATTTCTGATTTTGCAGCATTTTATAGTGTTCAGAAGAATGATGCTTCTGTTAGAATAATTTAACATGGCTGTTCCTTATCCTGTCATCTGTGTGTATGTATGTGTGGCTTTTTTAACTTTTTGAGCTTATTTCTCCATTTAAATCATTTTAAATAATTCTGAAGAAATAGAGATGAGGCCTGTTTCAAAAGTCTTTCCAATATTCAGTTTCCAGTATTCATAAGACTGAAAGTATTTCCTCCTAATTCCTGGGGCATTTTAGCTGTTGAATTCTGCATAGCAAGGCATACATCTGACTTCAGAGCACACTGATTCACATACAAAAAGCCTTAAACCAGTTTTGCTATGATTATCTAAGTGGAAAGCCAGCAATTAATAAGTGGATTACAAAACAATGTATTTTCAAATGGTATTTAAATCTCTGCTGTCTGGCTGTATCCTGGTGTGTTGTGATGTGACTAGCTTTTGTTTTTATCACCTGGTTCCACTTGGTAGTGTTGGGGTGGATATATACTTTGTGTAGTGCTACAGGAAGGTGAAGGTTTTTCCTCTGGGGTTAATACTAACCAGCTTTTCATTCATTTCATTTATACGCATCTCATGGATACTTGACTAATGCCATACTTTTAAAAGCTATAAGCTCTTGAGCAATATGGAAGCTGGTGAATTACAGTGTCTGTCTTCTTTTTTTCAGAGCAAAGAAAGAATTATGCTCGGGACAGCGCCAGCAGTGTATCTGAAACTTCACAGTATCATGTGGAGGTAAAGAAAAAAAAATTCTAATTAGAAAAATCTCTCTTATCATAACAAAAATATAGAGTAAAGTACAAGCTCATGTATATTCATCTTCTAACACAGTTCACCATAATATGCAATGATTTTTCCCCAAAGTTCTGAATATAAATCTGGAGATATATAAATCAGCTATAATGTGTCGTGTCACTTTCAAAATAAGATGCATTTAAATGTATCTGCAGTCATATCACGTAGGGCTGTAGTTGTGTCAGATTTCATAAGCTGAGCAGAGTTAAACTAGTCATTATGGGCATTTATACACATCCCTTTGGGTCCCATGATGTGCTAGAGATCCACTGCTTTGGAGTGGACTCAATTAATGGAGTCTACTCCACACGCGATCTGACATGCACTGCATTGCGCTGCACTGTGTGCAGTTGTATAAGCAGCAAAATGGGTATCAATGCTGAGAAAATGGCGCTGATGCCCATTTTGAATTAAAGCACCTTTGAAGTGTTTTATTTTAAAAGCTCGCCACTGCCATTTTCTCAGCGCTGACACACATTTTGCTGCTTATACAACTACAAGTGTCGCAGTGCTGGGTGCTTTTCAGAGTGCGTGGCACTGGGGCGCTTGCACGTGTTAAAATGCTGCATGTGAAGGTCTCTGCAAAATGCAAGTGCATCAGGAAGTGTTGTTCATAATTCAGTAGGTGATGCTCTTCTTTTTTTGAACCTGCCTTCCACTAGTGCTGACGGACAGAACTGAGAGAGTATGCACTTTTGGAACCTCATAATAGATGTTGTCTAAAATGGAGGCTTTGACTTATTATAACCCTACAAGATCCTTGAGCTGTTATCCCTGCTTTCCTGATCTTAACCCTAAGACCATGACTGGATTCCAATGTAATTAATTAAGTTTTGCTTAACTAACCACTAGCTGGAACTGCAGAATATATTGCTTAATTCCTGTCTTAAACTCTTCTGTAGAGTCTTAAACTCTACTTTTATATTGTTGTCATTTGTCAACTTAACAGGTAGGTCAAATTAAATTATATAGGGAATTAAGTCCTAGATGATTCTATATATTATTTTTAAAGGACTTTATAATCCACTGAACAATAAAGCCATCTAAAATAGAATGCATCATATTATAACCTTAATTTGACCCGGCAGGAAAAAAAATAATCTGGCAACTAAACGTCCTTGTAATAGATTTATAAAGCATGGTCCTGCAAATGCCACATGTTTACCGTTCCTCATTGTTCAGCTTTAAATTCAGACCCTGTGGAAACTGGTTCATGTCTCATCGTTCTCTAGCCCTGTCTTGCATCTGTTCCTGTAATACTCAGCTTGCAAGGAAATGCTTAAACGTTTTTAACTGCCTATGTGTTTTTGCCTCATTTAATTTCTAAAATGAGGTGTCGGTACTCTCTTAACATAAATATTAAAATTGTATTTGATGTGACAAACTTTCTAAGGTGAACAGTCAAAATCTAATTGCTAAATTCCATTTTACCTTTTAATTTTTTTAATTCAGTTTCTTTTTCATCTCTGTAATAATATTATTTGTTCATATGCAGTTGTATATTTGCTATCTTGCTTATACAGTTAAGTGTGGTATTATACTGCATTTGCTGGAAGCCCACTTAATTCCTTTAAAACAAAATCAGGTGATTTAAAAGCTAGATCTATACAGGCTTAGCCATAAATACAATTCAGATTGATGAGTAGGCTTGAACATTTGGATCAGAATGTAAAACTGGTATGTTTATGGGCAACCTTGAATTGTTGATATTTTTAAGCCAGAGAAGGACGATCAGTCCAAGCTCCCATATTGGCATATAAAGCCAAAGTTGCATCTCAGATTCTGTATGGCACTGAAGTATGGGGCTATGCCTCCAGTAATGATGTAGACACACCTGAAAAAATAAGTTTTTCAGGGTTCTTCTGGGTCTTTCTTCTTTAAGTTCTGCATCCTTTTTAAGATTAGAGACGGGATTAGATTCCATTATGACTGATATTATTATTATTAGAGTGGCTGGATTCTGGTTTCAAATCCTGCCTCTTCTATCGTCATGCTTGCTCAAATTGTTCTATATAGAAGACATCAATAATTCCCCTTCTCTTCAATCTCCCTAGCTAGCTTTTCTTTCCTGCACTTCTGCACTTTCCAGGATGGGACACTATGTAAAGACAATGAAAGACTCTTCTTCCCCCTTAGAAAAGGTCTGGGTTTGCCAGAGGTTCCAAGATATTGCCAGGCAGAACGACTTTGTAGTGGCCAGGGCCCTCTATATATTCTTTGGAAATTAGATTGGGAAGAGAAAGGTATTTACCACTGGATCTCAATAATAAATGGAGAGCCTCTTTGACTAGACTCGGGACTGAACAGGTGCCCGCAGCTGTTTTAGCTGGACGTAGACTTTCTATTTCAAGGGCTAAAAGATGTTGTCCAGCCTATCTAGTGTCTTCCAAAATTCCTATCCATTTTGTTTTAGAATGTTCTTTATATAATGACATAAGGAGAAAGTATTTATCACTGTTCTTGCAGAAATTGACATACTTCTCAAATAGAGAGAAATTAATATGGCTCCTCCAGCAAACGGGTCCATATTTAGTAAACTGTCTTGCAATTTTTGCTTATAAGGCTGAAGCCATCAAAGCTAAATATCCTTTTCTGTTGATATGACCAATAAACTTTATTACTATATTTGTTTTTTACTGTGTTAATTGTGGACCTATGCACAACATTTTTATAGATTTATGATCTGATTTATCACCATATTTGTACTTGATGATGTTAATTCTTGTAGTAGGAATAATGTTTTTATAATGGTTGACCCTATTTTATTATTTTATTTGCATTTTTGTTTAAATTTATATTATGGTTGTATGTTGTGTTGATTTCGGGAGCATGGCTTTCAGCCAGATGCCTTAATGAATTGAATTGAAATTGAATTGAATTGATGTTTTTAAGTATCAGAATCATAATTGCAGGGAAGCTGAATGGGGAAATGGCAATAAGACAGCATTTCCTCTTTAGCTGGATGATTTAAAACGTAGTCCAAGCTGGAAGTGAACAAAAACATTTACAATATTAACATGTATTTTGTGGCTTCTGTGAAACAAGTGAGTCGTCTATCCAGAAAGTATTTCTGTCAGAAACAAGTACAGATCACCATTACCCTCAGCGTGCTAGTTGGCAGCTTGAGCAGTAATCTGAGGACCCTCCTCATCAGGGTTGAGGAAAATTGACAGGGGGTTATAGGGCAGCCTCCCCTGCTGCTAGCTGGACCCTCATTCTCCAGCACTGCTGGGCTGTCACTTCCTGAAAGCTAAATTAATGTTCTGAAATTTAATCCCAGTTGTGATTCCTGAAAAATGTTAGACTATCCCAGTGTAGTCTGCCTGTTAATAAAATGATAGAGGATGACAACTCATGACTTTGAGTAGTCAGTTGATTTGTTTATATGATGTCATATTATAGAAAAACAAAAAATGAATTTAAAATGGAGTTTATTTATTTCAAGGCAGCATAAATGTTGAGAATACTTTGTCTTGGGAAATGATATGTACTTTTTTTTTTTTTTTTGCCCCTCGTTTCAATTGTCAGCACTTGACCACTTTTGTGTTGGACCGAAAAGAGGCTATGATTACAGTAGATGATGGAATAAGAAAGCTGAAATTGCTAGATGCCAAGGGCAAAGTGTGGACTCAAGATATGATTCTTCAAGTGGATGACAAAGCTGTCAGTTTGGTGGATTTAGAATCAAAGGTAAGAGCTGCAAGTGGCAGCCTGATTTTTCTAAGAAGGAAAAGAAAAGATAGCAGCGGTGAAAATGGCATGTATAAATTTGGGGATTTTACTTACTGCTTTGTAACTTCAACTGTGTGTGTAACCAGAGTAGATTTTAACAGCTAAAGATATGGAATTTTTTATATGGGCATAGTTTTGGGAGACCAAAATGCAGTTTTTTTTCTTCATGCAGAATGAACTTGAGAATTTTCCTCTGAGCACAATTCAGCATTGCCAAGCCGTGATGAATGCATGCAATTACAATTCCATTCTTGCGTTAGTATGCAAGGAACCAACCCAAAACAAGCCAGATCTTCATCTTTTCCAATGTGATGAAGTTAAGGTAAGGCAAGAAGAGACCCACTTCAGATTATTTTGACTTTTATGATTTTCTGAACTGCTAAGGACAAGAGGAAAATAGTCAGGGGTATTTCCTCAAAAAAAAAAAAGTTTGTTTTGTTCATTTATTCAATTGACTGTGTTTCAGCTGTAATGCATTTATGATACTAATTCTTCATAGTATCATTCCGGTTCTTCAGAGTTATGCATTTCTAATACTAATTCTTTTACGTCTATTTTGCAAGAGTAATGGCATCTTAGTGGGTTGAAACCTTAATAAAATAGATATATGCAATTTGCAAAGATTGCAAGATTTAAGATTTAGTTTAGGCTTGCAGTCTACTGAGGATCTATTGGGTATGCATGTAGTATGCAACTTACGAGGAAGGAGATATAAGATAATTTAAGAGAGAAGTGAAAATATTTAGAGCCTGATGAGAAATCCATCTGTTTTTAAATCTATTTTCTTATCTGCTGTTGTGTCATTGAGCAATTAAATCTCTTCTACAGACATATTAATATAGATGCACTGAACACATACTCTGTGTGGGAAATCAGATTGTTTAGCGTTGAACCAAACTTCTAGTCACCCAAAGGTGCACAAGTTAATAAACTATTCCCAGAATAACCAAGTACTAAGTGACTGCACAGTAACCGGTATTACTGTGCAGTAGCATCCCCACACAGTTGTTTTTCTGATGCTACTGCACAGTAGTGTTGTGTCATGGTTAGTGCCCCACAACGCTACTGTGCAGTAGGGTCTCATGTAGATACGGCCAGTGAGCAATAGCATTTTTTGCTCAAAACTAGTAGGGGGTAAAGAAGTAAGGGGACTATTATTCAGTAAAAATAACAGAACTGGAAATAGAAGACAATTTGTTTGCTTCAAGTTAAAGATTTTCTTTCAACACTTTCGAGTAAAAATACTCCTTGACCATACTACTTTATTTCTAGGTTGTGTGTCTTAATTTATGCTTGTGAAGCTCTATAATTTGTATTGCTGCTTCAAATCCTGATAAATAAATTTTATGGGGTTTTTTAAATGTTTTTTCACAGTAAGTTATAGTCATGCTATTAGATCTCTTTTTTACTTTAATCATGCAGTACAGTTTCTTGCAATGAAACGTCTGGAATTGGTCTAGGGTTAATTATGTGAAGTCTGCTGGTTAATTCTATGACTAATCACAGAAAATTTTTAATTCTTTGGCACTTTGGGAACTTTGGGATTATTTCATGTTGTAGTCTGCTAGAAGATTACAATTGGGGGTACGAAGCTGAAGTCTCTACTTGGAATCAGGGAGGTCTTAAACCTAGCTCACTACATCCCAGATAAATATTCTCACACTAGAGTCCAGTAAGCTTAACTCTATAGCTAAAAGGCACTTCCTTCACATATTGGAGACCTAGGTTCAGATATCTGCCCTGTATCGAGCAATCTGTTGTTTCTTCTGTCCTAGATAAGTCTCAGTCTTGGATGGGTGTCACACTCAAATATAGATTAGAAATTATATCCTGGAAGATTCCAACTCTGTTTATGTGCACTCAATGCTCAGTTAATGGTAAAGCCAATGTATTCCTTCCCCTCTTCATTTTTTTTAACTTTGTCTTTGCAGTCTCTTCCTTCAAACAACAAACAAACCTTCTCCCTTTCCCCTTCCACTTATTAATCAGTCCAGTGCAAATACTATCAACCCAATTCATTTTATA